>NC_072424.2:121642196-121945227 GCF_028878055.3 Symphalangus syndactylus | reverse complement strand
GGAATCTTCAGACAGTCTCCATTAAAATGTAAATTCCCAGCAGAAAAGGTCTGATTATTCCAGTTTTTTCCTAGATCAATTCTTAGTCCCTGATTGCCAAACAAAAATCAGGATATTAATCCAAGTCAGGGTAGGTTGAATCATCAACGATGAGAACAGTTAAGAGTTGGGATCATTTTTTTGGGCGGTGGCGGGGCGGGTGGACAGGGTTGTTGGTCAAAATACTGCTGTTCAGACAAAAGAATCTACCTAGGTGCCCCAAATAGAAAGCAAGTTCTGAATGCAAGATAACTTGAATCATATTGCCAAGCTAAAACCAAGAGGACAGGAGACACAGCATGACCAGACTCAATAAGATTCTGGAAGTTAGAGGCAGGTAAGGCGCCTGCTTCAGGGTAAAACTAGAACAAAATAGGATTCAAAAGGCAGATCACAAGTCAGGAATGTAAGATCTGGAGTTGTTATGTACCTGTCCGCATTTGTTAGTGGTTTTTCCACCATTTGACCCTGCTCTGTAGATTAACGCCTCCCTTGCTAGCCTTTCTGCTTATCTATGGAAGATCTTAGCAACAAAACGTTGAGTGCATCTGAGAAATATGAAAAGCTGAGCATTCAGTGTTTAGGAGGGGTGGTAACCAAGGCAGCTCTGCAGACACAATGATTGAAGCACTTGGAATCTTCAGACACTGTGAGTCTCCATTAAGATGTTTCAATTCCCAGGATAAAAATGTCTGATTATTCCAGGTTTCTTCCTAGATGAATCAGGTATTTCTTGGAATGAAGGTAGCGGGTGGGATGTCATGTAGCACAGTAGGGACACTGAGGGCCCATCTTATGCATCAAGGCCATTCTTGGATAAGGAAGAATTGTTAGGGGCAGGAGAGTGAGCTTACCACAAAGTCCAAAACCTCATTGATTGATTCATCAAGACGGCACACCACAGCAGAGTGCTTCAGAATGCAAGCTCTGGAACCAAGTGCTTGAGATCCATTTCTGGCTCTGTCAATTACTAACACTGCACTTTCTTCACCAGTCAAAGCAGTTAATTTGAGTACCTATCTCACAGGATTGTACTGAGGAGTAAAAGGCTTAATGCACATAGTGAGCCCAGGATAGTGCATGGCCCATAATAAGCACTCAATAAATTTTAGCTATTACTAGCATTCATTTGAAAAATCTTAATGAGCACTGATTATGTGCCAAGTACTGTGTGAGCTTCTCACCACCCTTTAGCCCAAACCTATTCTTCCACTGAGTAGGATATTCTTATCCTAGTCATTCATTAGAAACGTGGGAGTCATCTTAACTGCTCCCACCTCCTCATTGCCCACTTCTAAATACACACCCGACACGGTTCCACCTATTAAACCTCTACCAGCCCCTTCCCTCTTTTCCCGTCTGCACTGTCACTGCCCAATTCAGGCCTTCTTTAATGTCCCATCTGCAATATGACAAGTTTCCACAGTGTCTTCCTAAGGTCAATGTTACTCTCGTCTAATCTAAGATTTTTAAAATTCCAAGTTTTGTTATTATTTTTTAAACACATACCTGAGAGTATCATTCACTTGTTCAAAGGCTTCAGTACTATTAAACCCTCATGGGGCCTTTGTGATCTGGTCCTTCCTGTCTCCCTAGGCCTCGCTCTGTGCTATCACTAAACAGGCTGGAGTTTCCTGAACGTCCAGTGCTGTTTCACTTCTCTATGGGTGCTGTTCCTTCTGCCGGGTCACCTACCCTTTCACTTGCCTGACAATTCATCCTCCTACATGAACGTTCATTATTCCATCAATAAACACTTTCTAACACTTATCATGAGACAAGCCTGGGCCACGTTCAGGAAGTACGATGCTGAATGACAAACTCGACCCTTTCTTTCTCATAGAAAAATAACTTTAGGGCTCTCACAGGAGGAATAAAGTTTGGAAATTAAGGTAAAGTTGTCTGAAATTTAGCATTGTTGCCTTTACTAGTTGGATATCTTAGCAAACTGGGGAAACTTTGAAACTTTGATACTTGGGCATCAAGTTCAAAAGCATCTCAGCAGATTTCAATTCCAACAGTAAACTGTGGGCCGGGCGCGGTGGCTCACGCCTGTAATCCCAGCACTTTGGGAGGCCAAGGCGGGTGGATCACGAGGTCAGGAGATCGAGACCATCCTGGCTAACATGGTGAAACCCTGTCTCTACTAAAAATACAAAAAAAATTAGCCAGGTGCAGTGGTGGGCGCCTGTAGTCCCAGCTACTCGGGAGGCTGAGGCAGGAGAATCGTGGGAACCCAGGAGGTGGAGCTTGCAGTGAGTTGAGATAGCACCACTGCACTCCAGCCTGGGCGAAAAAGCAAGACTCCGTCTCAAAAAAAAAAAAAAAAAAAAAAAAAAAAAAAAAAAAAAGCAGTAAACTGTGATACAGTAGATTTATTCATTTTGGCTCACATGGCTATAATGTGCTAAAAAACATTGATTTGAACTACAAAAACAATGATCAAAAACTTGCTTCAATATAGTGTTACAAATGTATAAACTATTAGGCAGGGCATGGTGGCTCACATCTGCAATCCCAGCACTTTGGGAGGCCAAGGCAAGCAGATCACCTGAGGTCAGCAGTTCGAGACCAGCCTGGCCAACAGGGCCAAACCTTGTCCCTACTAAAAATACAAAAATTAGCCAGGTGTTGTGGCTGCCTGTAGTCCCAGCTACTTGGGAGGCTGAAGCACAAGAATTGCTTAAACGCAGGAGGTGGAGGTTGCAGTGAGCCAAGATTGCACCACTACACTCCAGCCTGGGGCAACAGAGTAAGACTCTGTTTCAAAAAACGAAACAAAACAACCTATTAATTAGTCACGCCATTTCCTAAAAGTCATGCTGTTAACTAAAGGTGACTGCAATTGTCCAGGGGTGATAATCAGCTGAGTTTCGTTTTACATGGTTATTAAATAATATGAAACACGATTCATTCAAGCACTTTAAAAACCATACCTTTTAAATTCATATATTTTTAAATAATGTTTCAAATGAAGAATAGGCTGCCTACAAAGACAAGTAAATAACTAAGCTCAAAAGCTTCCTCGCTCTTCCAGCCATGACCCAGTCCATTCCAAATCCCAGATCTTCAGAAACATCAGTCATATTGGGACAGAAACTTTACTCTGGGTATAGATTTACCCTAGCACCTATCTCATTATATTGAATTTTCCAGCATATTTAAATATCTTAAAAGTCACACTATTAACTGAAGGTGACTGCAATTATCTAGGGGTGATAATCTGCTGAGTTTACTCTTTAAATACACTGGGAACCAGCATATCGAGTTAGATTGGGACAGAAACTTCACTCTGGGTATAGATTTACCCTAGCACCTTGCCGGCAGGATCCTATTATTCATGGTTGTACAAGCAAGGTTCGGGGAAGAGGCTGGCACGAAGGTACCTGGTAACTGTTGTTTGGGGCCGAATTCAGCTCAACTCAGCTCCAGTAGAGATGGTGCACCCTTCTCTCCAGTGTTGAGATAGTGTGCAGTCCCTTCCTAAGGGCTGCTACCCACCGCAATGGGACCTGTTAGCTTCAGCTTTTAAATTTCTCTGCTCCCGCTGGGACTCATCCGCTTCAAAAATCATCATGCGGTTTTAGCACCAATTTAGTAAACACAAACTGTCTGAAATATTTTGATTTTAGAGAGTTACTTACAATCACCACATTAAATGATACCTTTCTCCCATGCAGTGAAAATGACAGCAAAATGGTCATTGAATAATGAAATTAATTTTCTCTTGGGCTTCTGTGGCAAAGCACATGATTTCAGTGGTTATCTTAGATCAGCCTAGTGACCTTTACTGGCATGTTGTAACATCAGGCGCCTTAGGAAACTGAAAACTCAATCGTCACTTCCCATACCACTGCCCCAGGTTAGCAGGGCAGGCATTTCATATCTAGAGCCTCATTTTAAAGACAGACAGAGCAAGCCTCGCTTTTCAAAAGTTCATTAACAAAGTCTCACAATTAAGACAGCAGCCCTGTGACTCATTTTTGGATACTTGTAAATAACAGCTCCTCCCTTTGCTGAGAAACGGCTGAAACAAGTGCGTGAGAACCACAGGAAGTAATACAGATCTCAGCTGGCGTCAGCGGAGTCTAGAAAAAGGCAGAATTCCCTCTCAGGACGGCGTGGTTTTCGCAGGTATTGCCACTACTTCTCTCCATGTTTCTAAAACAAAGTCTTACGCGGGCTTCGAAGGGACTGCTCCAAGGCTCTATCAATTTCTCTGTCTTTCCTGGCTACTGAGTGACATCGCCAAGTTCAAGTCAAGAAGTACCCATTCTGGTGTTTTTGACACAGTCACCCTACTGGGAAGTGAAGAGGTGATAACAAAAAAACACTTCAGCCTTTCGATTTAAAATAAAAGTAGTCTTGGGTGGACATTTTATAAAGGCAGCCTACCAACAGGTATCCCTACAATAATTCTTATGAAGCACTAAATTCTAAGTCCCTCAGCCTCTGAAATTAAAAGTAATTAAAAAAAAATCATTCCGCTTTATATGAGAAACTCAATGCTGTGTTTCCGAAGGTGCCCAGAGGCGGCGTGAGGACCTGCGCCAGATCCAAAATCCCACCTAAGGCACAGCCGCGGGTCCGCAGCCCAGACAGTGCCCCCGCCCCGGCCCGCCCGCCTCCCCGATCTCTCCACGCAAGGGGAATAGTCAGGAAGAGAAATGGGGGCTCAGGGAGAGAAAAACAAACCTGGACCCGGAGCGAGAGTGCGAACCGAGAAGCCCCTCTCCCCGCAGGGCGCGCGTCACCTGTGGGCGCAGCGATAGGGAAGGAAACCTGTTGCGGGACTCCCGGCGGCTCCGCTCCCGGCGCCTCCTGCGGCCGGGGCTGGGCTCCTCCACGGCCGCCCGAGCTCCTTGCCGCCGCGGCCGCATCTGGGCGCCGCCGGCTCAGCCCCCGCCGCTTAGGAAGCGACCACAGCTGGGGACCAGGCCCCGCCCCGGGATGACAGCGCCGGGGCGCGGCGGCAGCCGGTTCACAGAGCGCGGGTTCCCGCCCCACCCGGAGTCCGTGCGCTCGGGACCGCCCGGAGCCGGGGACGCGCTCCAGCCCCTCCCGCGAGCCCCGGGGCGTTCCCGCGGGCGGCGCGGACCGGCGCGGGAAGTGGGATGTTTGCCGCCCGAGACACTTCCTCCGCTCATCCTCTGGTCCCCAGGGCAGGGAGCGCGCTGGACTTTCCCCGGGAATCCCCGCTGCGCTGGTGACATTTGCAGTCCGGTGCGTTTCCGCGGCAAGAACGCTGGAAGCGGTCTCTGAGCGTGGGTGTGGCTGCGGAAGCTGCGGCAGGTCCTGCATCCCTGGGATCCTCGAGGAGGCGGGCGAGGAGCCTGCGGTCACACAGAGGCCGAGCACCGCCTTCCCAGAACCCTGCCGGCCAATCTCTCTCCAGTCGGCCTCAACACCCGCCGGGCTCATCATTCCCTGGATATCAACTGAGCGTCCCCTTGTGTGCCCAGGATACCACCGCGCTCAAAAATACTGCCAAGACCCACCCTCCAGGTCCTGGCACTTTAACGGGGAGAGATAAACAGAAAATGTGGATTGTGCCAGGTGGTGGTAAAGCACCTTGAAAAACAAGGCTGAGGCTGAAAAGTAAGGAAGTGATACTCAAGAAAGGAAAAATCGGGCTGGGCGCGGTGGCTCACGCCCGTATTCCTAACACTTTGGGAGGCCGAAGCGGGAAGATCTCTTGAGCCTAGGAGTTTGAGACCAGCATGAGCAATATGGTGAAAGCTTATCTCTACAAAAAATAAAAAAATTAACTGGGCGTGGTGGCGCGCGCTGTGATCCCAGCTACTCGGGAGGCTAAGGTGGGAGGATCACTTGAGGCTGGGAGGTCAAGGATGCAGTGAGCCGAGATCGCGCCACTGCACTCCAGCCTGGGCGACAGAATGAGACGCTGTCTCAATTGAATGAGAAGAAAAAAAATAAAAATAAAGAATGAATCCTGCCTTGATGGGAGAATATTTAGACACAGGAACCACCTGAAAGAGCTCCCAGTTGCCCAAGATGGAACCATTTGAGCAACGAAGTAAACTAAACAAGGTAGTATTGGATTACAAGCCAAAGTAAAAAATATCCATGAGTCTACACTGATATAAATAAACAATTGAATAAATAAAAGGCGGAGAGGAGACAAATCTCCTATACAGAATAATTCCAAATAATTTATGTAGATCATCTACCCTAGGCTGTGCACAGTGACTTCCTCCAAAATAGTACAATATGGAAAGGGGGAAAGAGTAGGTTTACAATGGAGAAAGCCGACAGACACTACCCCAGCCAGATGTTCTAAGTCAAGGTCAACGATCATGAGTCATATTGATGGCATGTAGTCAATATGATGTGATGAATATGGCATATTACCTGTGTGGTCTCCCTCCCCGAAAACCATAACCTCAGTCTCGTAATGAGAAAAATATCAAACAAATTCCAATAGTGGGACATCCTACAAACTACCTGACCAATATTCCTCAAAGTTGTCCGGTTATCAAAAGTAAGGAAAGTACAGTCCAGACGTGATAGCTCACGCCTGTAATCCGAACACTTTGAGAGGCTGAAGCGAGAGGATTGCTTGAGGCCAGGAGTTCGAGACCTGATCTGGCCAACATAGCGAGATGCTGTCTCTACGAAAAATAAAATAAAATAAGGAAAGTCTGAAAAACTGCCGCAGCCTAGAAGAAACTCAGGAGACGTGAAAACAAAATGTAATGTGGTATCCTGGTTGGGATCCTGGGACAGAAAAAGGACTTGGGAAAACTAAGGAAATCTAAATAAAGTATGGACTTTCATTAGTAATGAGAATCAAGGTTGATTAATTAGTTGTGAGGAATGTAATGTAAGATGGTAATCATAGGGAAATCTGAAATGGAATTTATGGCAATTCTGTACTACCTTTGCAATTGTTCTGTAAATCTAAAACTGTTCTAAAAAATACAGTTTATTTTAAAAGAAAGTAAAATAAGAGGGATGAGGTATGTTATATTTTTAAAAATGGATATATTGCAAAGCCGTCTAAGATAAGAGAATCATTGAGGGAGGAAACAATACAGCTACTGTGATTAAGATCATTTCAAGCCTAGGAATCAGTGGATGTAAAGGCCCCGAGGCAGGAGCATGCTTGGCTTCTGGGAGAAATATCAGCGTGGGCAAAACAGAGTCCAGGAAGAGTGATGGTGGTGGGGCTAGGAGTGGGGAATAGAGCATGTAGGGCATTGGTAGTCATGATAGTCTTTACATTTTACATTGATTGAGATAGGAAGACTGAAGAACGTTTAGCGGAGAAGCTAAATGATGTGGCTGGTTGTTTTTTTAATCTACCATTTTGTTGAGGCTAGATTAAAGGACAAAGATTAAAACAGACCAACGAGTTAGAAAGCTGTGATGGTTAATTTGATGTGTCAAATTTATTGGACCATGGGGTGCCCAGATATTTGGTAAAACAGTTTCCTGGGTGTGTCTGTGAGGGTGCTTGCTGATGACATTTTTATTTTTTATTTTTTTGAGACAGCAGCTCACTCTGTTCCCCAGGCTGCAGTGCGGCGGCCTGATCATGGCTCCTTGCAGCCTCGACCTCCCCTGCTCAAGTGATCCTCCTGCCTCAGCCTCCCGAGTAGCTGGGACTACAGGCATGCACTACCACATTTGGCAAATTTTTTATTTTTAGCCCAGGCTGGTCTCCAACTCCTCAGCTCAAGTGATCCTCCCACCTTGGCCTCCCAAAGTGCTGGGTTAACAGGCATCAGTTACCATGCTCAGCTGAGATTAACCTTTGAATCCATGGAGAAGACTGCCTGAAAAAGTAAATTGTGGATGGGAAGGAAAGGCGAAGATTGCTGGGGATTAAGAGTGGCATTTTGGACACCTTCAGTTTGGAGTTGTCAAGTTGTCATGAAGGCAGTTGGTTAGGTGAGTCTGGGATGGCGGTATATATTTGGCATTCTTTAGCATATAGATGGTGTGCAGGCAGAATGGGGATGTCTGAAGTCTGAGTCCTGGCATGCTCCAAAGTTCAGAGGTTAGGAAGATAAAGAATCAAAAAAAGAGAATGAGAAGTTCTGATTAGTGAGATAGATAAACCAAGAGAGAGCACGTTCGGAAGCCAAATTTCAAAAATGTTGCAAAAAAGAATGATTAACTGTGAAATGCTGCTACAGTGTGTAAAATTAGGATGGAAAACTGAGGAATGGGCTTGGCCACATGGAGGTCAGTGGTGAGCTTGGTAAGAAGAGTTTTAGTGGGGGATGACCAAAGCCTGTTTGGAGTGAAAGAATAAAAATGGCAGATGAAGACAAAGAAGTGGAGTAGAAACTGGAAGGAACCATATAGTCAAAGCAGTTTTTTTTTTTTTAATTAGAAGCTATACACGTTTGTACGCTCACCGGCATGAACCAAAAGGAAAGGAAAGAGGGATGATACGGGGGAGAAAAAATGGGTTACATGCTGGAGCAATGTTCTCGAGTAGATGAGCAGGTGTGCGATCCAATGCACAAATGGAAATTTGGGGTAAAATAGAAGAAAGAGTTCGTCCCTGGTAACAGGAGAGAACAACTCCAAACTGAACGTGTCCAAAATGCCACTCTTAATCCCCAGCAATCTTCCCCTTCCCTCCCCATCCACAATTTACTTTTTCAGGCGGTCTTCCTCATGGATTCAAATGATAATCTCAGCTGTGTGGTAGCCTGTAAACCCAGCATTTTGGGAGGCCAGGGTAGGAGGATCACTTGAGCCCAGGAGTTAGAGACCAGCCTGGGCAACATAGGGAGAAAAGAATTAGCCAGGTGCGGTGGTGCATGCCTGTTGTCCCAGCTATTCGGGAAGTATGGCAGCGATGCTGGTAAATGTGGAGGCAAGAACATATTTTATCAACGAAATTAAAAGCAAGAGCCGGACGCGGTGGCTCAGGCCTGTAATCCCAGCACTTTGGGAGGCCGAGGCAGGCGGGTCACCTGAGGTCGGGAGTTCAAGACCAGCCTGACCAACATGGAGAAACCCCGTCTCTACTAAAGTTACAAAATTAGCCGGGCATGGTGGCGCATAATGACAGGGTTTAGAGTATGGCCAATCTGAATTATCTTCCACAATTGATCTGCCCACACCCAGCTGAAACTCCAGGTTATTCTTGTTTTATAAATTCCTCTGGAGACCTTGGCTCTTCCCTCCAGTCTGGAGTTTTTCAGAGATGATGACCGATAAGGACCTTAGGGTGAAGCTCAGATAAAACAGAGCAGGCACTGGGTGTGGGGTGTGGCAGTTGCATGGAGATCTGTCAGCCGTGGCCATCATCCTGCACGCTAGTGCCATTCTTAATTTACAGAGCTCTAAACCCATTGAATCCCAGGGTTGGAAGGTCCTCTAGCACAGCCACCCTTCTGAGGTGCAACTCCTTCACGGCCCTCTGTCAAATAGTCATTGCGTATCCCTGTACCATGTAGTAACCACTAACTACCATTTCTCTTTTTCATGCTAGTTCGAGAACTCTTTGCAGATAAAGAATATGTTTAAACTTCTTATATTGTTGTGATAAAATATTTACAATATAGAATTTACCATTGTAACTATGTTAAAGTGTACAGTGGCATTAAATACAGGTACGTTCACATTGTGGTGTAACCATCACCACCATCTTGAACGTTTTTATCTTCCCAAATAAACTTTACACCCATTAAACACTAACTCCCTAGTCTCTCCTCCCTCTCACCCTTAGCAACCACCATTCTACTTTTTTTTCTTTACTAACATCTCTCTAACTCAGTCCTTGATAACCACAATTCTACTTCTACTTCTATGAGTTCAATGTTTTTAGATTCCATATATAAGTGTCATCATGTGGTATTTGTTTTTCTGTGCCTGGCTTATTTCACTTAACATAATGTCCTCCAAGTTCATTCATGTTGTCACAATGACAAGATTTCCTTCTTCTGTAAGGCTGAAAGTACTCCGTTGTGTATATATATCACATTTTCTTTATGCATTCATCCACTGTTGAACACTTATGTTGATTCTATATCTTGGCTATTGTAAAATGCTGCAATAAACAGGGACATGCAAAAATCTCGTCACACTAATTTCATTTCCTTTACATATATACCCAGTAGTGAAACTGCTAGATTCCACCATTTCTGCCTCAATGAATTTGACTGCTCTAAATATCTCATATAAGTGGAATTGTACAATATTTGTCCTTCGGTGACCGGCTTATTTCACTTGGCATTATGACTTTAATGTTTATCCATGCTCTATGTAGCATGTGTCAGAATTTCCTTCCTTTTTAAGGCCGAGTAATAACTCATTGTATGTATATACCAGATTTTGTTTATCCATTCACCTGTCAGTGGACACTTGGGTTGCTTCCACCCTTTGGCTATTGTGACTAATGCTGCTATGAACATGAGTGTACAAATATCTCTTTGAGTCCCTGCTTTCATTTTTGGGGAGTATATACCCAGAAATGAATTTGCTGGGTCATATGGTAATTCTATGTTTAATTTTTTGTAGAATTATCATTACCATTTTCCACAACAGCCAAGCCATTTTACATTTATACCTGCAATGCGCAAGGGTTCCAATGTCTCCACCTCCTTTCCAACACTTATTTTCCTTAGGCTATCTTTGATTTCTATTTCATACCCTGCAGGACACATGATAGTGTGTGAGTAAATTATTGACCCTGTTATTAACCCTGTCAAAAAGGAAATGAGGTTAAACGAAGCAACTTGTGCTCAGCAAGTCTCAGCTAGTACACCTTGTTCTAGATTTGCATGGTACTTTACCATAGCCACATGTGGCTAATTAAATCTAAATTAATTAAAATTAAATAAAATTTAAAAATTCAGTTCCTCAGCCACATTAGCAACATTTTAAGTACTTAACAGCCACCATAACTAGTGTCTACTATTTTGGACAGTGCAGAATATAATATTTCCATTATTGTAGACAGTTATTAATATTTGGCTTCTATATTGGACAGCACTTTCTAGATTCTGGTAGCCACCTCTGCCTCATCTTACAAATAATATTTGAATAAGCTTTTCCAGAACTGGCCAGCTTTAAATTTAAGTTTAAGATCTTTCTTTCAGGAGAGAGAAAATATGCAGCTTAAAAGTCTGTGGCTTTTTTGTACCTCAACGGCTGCTCTGTGAGCTCTCTAATTTTCATGTTTAAATACTGTATTTGGACACTCAGTGATCATGTGGTTCTGTTGCTCTTTATCACCTCTGTGAATGCAGACTTATAAAACTAGTTAAAGCTTTGTCTATATCATTCAACTCACCTACTAAAGTATAAGTTTCAAGAAGGCAAGGATTATGCCTGTTTCACTTACTCCTTTTTACCTAGAGCCTAGCACAATACCTAGAACATTAGAGACACTCAAAAAATATTTGTTGAAAGATGAGTTAACGAATGACCATAGTAAGCACTGAGATGAAGGCCCTGATACAGCCTTTTAGAGGGAGGCACCTAGACATAACAAGACCTAGGAATATCTATCTAGCTCTCATATATTAATAGTTAGAAAATGTGTTTTTTTTCTTACAGAGCATAGATTTTAAGCTAGGGCCTTTTCCCCATTATTTAAAAAGTAGCTTAAAATTTAATTCCTATAAGGATCTTGTCTAATGCATGTTTATAAAGCTACTACTCTGATTTGTAAACACCTGTTACCATAAGTGAATATAATAATGAGAACAAATAAATTATAGATTTGTATAGTATCAGCATGTGTGCAGAGATCTGCTTTTGCCCCTCCAATCCACTTTCTACCTCCCTCCCACCTGTTCTCTGACTTGGGAGTCTGATCTGAATGGATTATTCTGACAGCTGCCTGTGCCCCATAGCTTTCCTGTGAATAGGAAAACTGGCAGGAGGACAGGGGCAGGGAATGAGGTCAGGAAATGTATTCCAAATAGAAGTTCGTGTGTGCCCCTCAACAAAAGGTCCCAATTCCTCTAACGTGGTCTCCTCTACATGTCTCTCTCTCCCTTCCTGGTTTCAGATACTTTTCCATACTCGTGATTCTCAGTCAAAGGTTCCATTACAGCTCCCCTCCACCCCGTCCATATCTTTATAATAGACCCCTTATTTAAAACCTCTGCTTGAATTATCCTAATTTGAATATGCCATCCATTTCCCTTTAACTAATACAGTTTTCTTAATTAGTAGCTAGAGCATAGTCTCCAAATCCCATCTCTGAAAATTTTATAACTACAATCCTGACAGAAATGTTCCCTAGTGATATTATCATATCATTATTTCAATCCACTTGTTAGCTTTATGAAGAAACCAGACTGTATGTCATATAAATTGTTCTCCAGTACACACAGACTAGAAATATATTCCCAGATTCACAGGCAAATCTTTTTGCATATAGCTTTTCTACATAAAATGTAGAAATAAACTTATGGAAACATATAAATGAGAAATCTTTTAGTGTTTTGAATTGGTACATAATATTTTACATATTTATGGGGTACATATGATATTTTGTTGCATGCATAGAATGTGTAAGGATCAAGTCCAGGTATTTGGGGTATCCCTCATCTTGACTTATTTATCATTTCCATATGTTGGAAACATTTCAAGTTCCCTATTTTAGCTAATTTGAAATATACAATACATTGTTGCTGACTATAGTTAGCAACAATAGAACTGTTATGGAACATTAGAACTTACTTCTTTTATCCAACTGTAATTTGTATCCTTTGACCAGACTGTCTTCATCCCCGTTTCCACTCACGCAACCTTCCCAGCATCTGGTATCTATCATTCTACTCTCTACCTAGATGAAATTAACTTTTAAGCTCCCATGAGTAAGAATATGTGAAATTTGCCTATGTCTGGCTTATTTTACTTAATATAATAACCTTCAGTTCCATCCATTTTGCTGCAAATGGCATGATTTCATTCTTTTATGGCTGAATAGTATTCCATTGTGTTTATATACCACATTTTGTTTATCCCATAAATGGAAATTTACAAAGTAAAATCAAGTTAATTGTTGAAGTTTTAAATATTTCAATATATAATAAGTTAAAGTTTTAAATATTTCAGTATGTAATAAGCATATCTTAAATTACTTCTAGATATGTGATGAAATCTGCAAAGGTTTCAGTACTTCAAACAAGTCATCATTACCCACATACACGAGAACACAGTTTTTATCCCTTGAAGCTTGTTTTAAATGTACAATTTTTAGCAAACATGAGATCATTAAAAAATATAAACCTAATAATGCTGATACCAATATTAAAGATAACCAATACTATTGTTTGGTTGCAATGTGCCAAGCACCATGTTCACATTGCCATATATTATGTAATTTCTCATCACAAATTTGTGAAATGTGCACAACTCAACCCTATTTAACAGAGGAATAGACTGAACCTATAGCCTCCTGTCCACTGTCCAGGAAACAACAAGCAGAAGACTTCAGACTCAAATACTAGCGTGCAACACAAAAATCCAGGTTCTTCACCATTAATAATTCAAGAGCAATGTTAGAGACCACAGAAGAGGCCGGGCGCAGTGGCTCTCGCCTGTAATCCCAGCACTTTGGGAGGCAGAGGTGGGCAGAGTGCTTGAGCCCAGAAGTTCAAAATTAGCTTGGGCAACATGGCAAAACCCCATCTCTACAAAAGAAGACAAAGAAATTAGCCAGGTGGTTGGCGTCTGTAGTCCCAGCTACTCGGGAGGCTGTGTTGGGAGAATCACCTAAGCCCAGTAAGTCGAGGCTGCAGTGAGCCATTACTGCACAACTGCACTCCAGCCTGGGCAATGGAATGAGACCCTGTCTCAAAACAACAACAACAACAACAACAACAGCAACAAAAACTGAAAATAATGACTTTCCAAAGCAAATGATTTTTTTCATCCTGTTATCTGCACAAAAGGGCAATATGAACTCAAGGTAAGCTTAGAAAAAATACTAAAAAAAGAAAAGAATGCAACAGATAACTCTCATAGAAAAGCAAATTTCTTGTTATTTACTAAGATCATTTCTTTTTCCAAGCTTGATACACCAATAGGGGTAGAAAACATGTGGCGAAAAATTGTATGATTTTGGTATTTGTCAAATTGTGCTCCTGCCTACAATTCCTGAATTGACACTATTGCATCTTTACTTTAACCCAAATTTCAATTAAGTAAAAACTTTTCTTTGATATGTTTGCTTACTTGTAAGAGGCCTGAAGTTTGATATGTACCAGTTGCTCTAATGTATATACATAGAACAAAAGTTTTCTGTGCAGGAGAATGAGGTTTTTAAAAATCTGATCTAGAGATAATCTAGTTGATCCACTTAATAGCTCTTGATGGAAACCAATTTTTCTGCAACTGTGATTTTTGCATAACAAGTTGCAAAAGTATTTTAAGATCAGACTGTTACTCAATATTCATTTCTGGTAAACTCCTTTTTGCACCATTGCCTGCGTCTGCAGAACAGATAAAAGTGAAACAGAAAAGCACAAACAGAATGTAACACATAAGCCATGCCTTTTACAGATAATAGTTTAGCCACAAGCCTTGAAATACTGGTTTTGAATGTGAATAATTAGTTTTCAACAAGTATAATTTTCACAAATACCTTAAACATTTGTATAGCCATATTCTGTTCATTTAGATGAATTTGTGTCATCTATTTAGAAACTCTATACTTCCACGCCAAGAAGCCTTACTTTGGGGCTGAGATCTGGCTCTCTTCTCTTCCTCCCCTTCATCCATTTCATCCCCTTGAGGCTGCTCCATGTCTTTGTCTTACTTTTCCCTTTGGCACTCTTCAGATGCACCCATTCCTTCTTCACGGATGGTTTATAGTTTCTGTGAGTTCACGGACCACAGCCTGCTAGCAACTTCCATGACCCTGAAGAAAATTTGAAAGTACAATACTGGCACCAAAAAAAACAAGTTGTTTCAAATGATGAATTGGGCCAGGTGCGGTGGTTCACGCCTGTAATCCCAGCACTTTGGGAGGTCAAGGTGGGAGGATCACTTGATGTCAGGATTTCAAGATCAGCCTGGCCAACACGGCAAAACCATATCTCTACTAAAAATACAAAAATTAGCCAGGCGTGGTGGCGTGTGCCTGTAGTCCCAGCTATTCAAGAGGCTGAGGCAGGAGAATCGCTTGAACCCAAGAGGCAGAGGTTGCAGTGAGCCAAGATCGCGCCACTGCACTCCAGCCTGGGTGACATAGTGAGATTCTTTCTCAAAAAAAAAAAAAAAAAAATATATATATATATATATATATATATATATATGTGAATTGACCAAAAATGGCAGAGTAAACAGGTTGAAGTCTGAGCAGTGAACTCACCGATTCAAAGGACAGTCTTTCCTTGAGACATCTGCCTCTGTGGGTGATGATCTTTTTGAGACCTTGCCGAAGCTGACGGATGTTCCTCTCAGTCCCTCGCTCCTTTCCTTGTGTGCCCCAGGTGTGAGGAGTGATCTTTGGTAGGGTCTAACATGGCCTTGCGTCACTCAGGGTGTTGAAAGCAGGCTGCTGTAGCTGATTTCTTTAAACCCTATTTTTCTACAGGTTGGTGATGAAGAAAGGTGAATTATGAAACAGGAACTTTTGCCACAACCCTGTATCCCTAGTCACAAAGAAACATTTACAAAAAAGTCCACATGCAAACTGGAATTCATAATTGATTACAGTGCAAATGTGGGTGCTAGACTTAATTTATTCACACCTATTTCTTCTGCGGACCTGGCACAGCATCTCTGCAAATTAATGAGTGGGCCCCTTTTCAAGAAAAAACCGATATGGCACCTAGTGTTGACAAATTATTTCTACCACAGTGTTACTTGAATGTAATATAAACACGATGTTACTTAAACATAAACAAGCTATAAATTCCTGAAGGCTGTAGACCCTTTAAAAAACTGTAAAATCCAAACCAATTTGCACATTAAAAGCATAAAATTAATAATAATATTAAAATAGACTGGGCGCAGTGGCTTATGCCTATAATCCTAACATTTTGGGAGGCTGAGATGGGTGGATCTCTTGAGCCCAGGAGTTTGAGACCAGCTTGAGCAAGGCCCTGTCTCTACAAGAAAAAAAAAAGCCAAAATTAGCCAGGTGTGGCCGGGCGCAGTGGCTCACGCCTGTAATCCCAGCACTTTGGGAGGCAGAGGCGGGCAGATCACGAGGTCAGGAGATCGAGACCATCCTGGCTAACTAAACTCCATCTCTACTAAAAATACAAAAAAATTAGCTGGGCGTGGTGGCGGGCGCCTGTAGTCCCAGTTACTCAGGAGGCTGAGGCAGGAGAATGGCGTGAACCCGGGAGGCGGAGCTTGCAGTGAGCTGAGACCACACCACTGCACTCCAGCCTGGGCGACAGAGCGAGACTCCGTCTCAAAAAAAAAAAAAAAAAGACCAAAAAAAAAAAATTAGCCAGGTGTGATGGTGCAAGCCTGTAGTCCGAGCTACTTGGGAGGCTGAGGTGGGAGGATCACCTGAGGTCAAGGCTGTGGTAAGCCATAATTGCACCACCAAACTCCAGCTGGAGCCACAGAATGAGACTGATCTCAGAATAATAATAATAATAATAAAACAGTATTGATTTAACAGTGTTTTGATGAAACAAAACCACGAAAGTTTATTCTAAAAGTAGAAAAGGTCATTTGGGTGTTTTGTATTTCACTTGTTAGCTATGTGATTCTCTTTATTTTGAATATATTTGAATATGAAAATATTCAAATATTTTGAATACCATTTATTTTGAATATAATAGACATGCATTTGAAGATCTCTCATTATCCTTGTTCTGATTTTCTCTTTTAAACTATACATTTGTCCTGAATCATCAATCCATGGTTCATTAATAAGTCATTAATCTAAAATGCTCGCTAAAATAAAATGCCAAAATATGAATGTAATTTAATGAAAATGTTTTTATTCAATATTTATGATCATATTTAGTCCTAATGAATTTAAATATTGGGTATGATGCATCTCCTTTGAAACAGGAATGTGGTAGTAACTCAGGAGGTACAGGTGTTTCACATTAGGCATACTTGTGCTACTAAAGACTGTATGATGACTCAGCTGTCCTATCATTTGCCTCCAGTGCTGCAGATCACCAAGACATCACCTGAGCTTTACTTAGAGCCAGGCTTTGATTTGTTGCCACACATATGTCGACCAGATGTAAATGGTGAGACTGCATACTTATAAAGCGGAGTATGCAGATAATCCTGAATTATAATTTTTTTATCTTACCATCCAAATTCAATTTTGTAGAGCAATTGGACCCCCTGCAAACATCAATAATAGTTTGAAATGCTGGGCAGGTAGTTATGGTTGTGCTATGTGGAGAAACATGGTAGAGAGAAAAGACTGGATTGAATGTCTGAATTCCAGGCCAACCATGGTTTGATCCCAATGCATCTGTCAGGAAGGCAGAACATCCTCGTAGTCAGAAGCGCTGGTTCTGGAACCAGACTGCCTGAGTTTGTATCCTGCTTGTGTTTTTCCCTCTCAGGAAGGATCTGATGTGCAGCTGCTAGAAATGAAGTTAGAAGGCACATCCAACTGCCAGAGCACTCTGGGCCTGACTTGGCTACAGAGAGCTGCTTCCTCTGAGGTTACACCTTCCCCCAGCAGCTTGTGTCCTGTGCTAGGGATAAAGTTGGGGCCATCTCAGCTCTATGCAGGATACTCTGATGAGCACAGTATGCTACAGAGCTCCTGGCCAGGTTGATTGAGGCTTTGTCAGGCCTCCATCCCAGTTTGGCTTCTTCCTCTGCCCAATTCTGCCTCCAGTATCTTCCTTTCATGGGTGTTGATGCCTAACAAACATCTTACATCCCAAACTCTGTCTCCGCAAATTCTTCTAGACAACCCAATCTGCAATACTGCACCACAAAGTTTTGGTTGTTTGAATTTGGCTAACTAACCTCTCTGTGCCTCAGTTTCCTAATCTGTAACATGGAAACATTAAAATTATATTTCCTTTAATATGAGACATCTTTGCTTGTAAGATTCATTTCTGTTTCATACGGCGTTAAAAAAGAAAAAACTGGTTGGGTGCGGTGGCTAACGCCTGTAATTCTAGCATTTTGGGAGGCCGAGGCAGGCAGATTGCTTGAGCCCAGGAGTTCAAGACCAGCCTGGGCCACATGTATCTACAAAAAAATACAAAAATTAGTCAGGTGTGGTGGTGCCCTGTTGTATTTCCAGCTACTTGTGAGGCTAAGGTAGGAGGATCTCTTGAGCCCAGGAGGCAGAGGTTGCAGTGAGCTGTGATCATGCCACTACACTCCAGCCTGAGTGACAGACTGAGACCCTGTAAAAGAAAAGAAAATAAAAGAAAGAAAGAAAGAAGAAACAAAGAAAGAGAGAGAGAGAAAGAAAGAAAGAGAGAGAGAAAGAAAGAAAAAGAAAGAGAACTTACATGAAGGAGGCACTAACAGAAGATCTCCATCCAGAACTGACACAAGGTATTATGATTAGGCTGTGTCTCCACCCAAATCTCATCTTGAATTGTAGTCCCCATGTGTCCAGGGAGGGAAGTGAGTGGATTATGGGGGCGGTTTCCTCCATGCTGTTCTTGTGATAGTGAATTCTCACGAGATCTCGTGGTTTTATAAATGGTACTGCACTCTCACACTCACTCCCTCCAGCTGCCTTGTGAAGAACGTGCCTGCTTCTCCTTTTGCCGTGATTGTAAGTTTAAAATTGACACGGCCTCCCCAGCCATGGTGAACTGTGAGTCAATTAAACCTCTTTCCTTCATAAATTACCCAGTCTTGGGTATTTATAGCAGTGTGAGAATAGACTAATACGCAGGGTAAGGAAGAAATAAAGCTACAGAAAAAGATAAGAAAACTTTTGTATCTTAATCTTTTTTAATATGAAAAGGATTTTATAATTATTATTTTTATGATATATCATATTAGTGAATATAACAGATTGCATTTTCACAAATGGCAAAAGAAGCAAAGGGTAACATTTCTCTTTGATTCCCAGGAACCTCGAAATCATCTGTCTTTTGGAGGATTCAGTTTTTTATGACACTGTGATACTGTCCATGAGGATACCAACAGTGCTTAGTAGTAACAAACGTTTTGCTAAGCTGGTCTATCTGGGTCCTTGCTCAAGGTGCTCATATTCTTCTAATCTGGTTCTGAGCACCTGGTCATGTGTTTCTTAGTTATTATGCACAGGATCTGTTTAGAGGGATAGGTTTGGTGTGTTCATATGGAATGTCCACAGAAGGTTGGTAGCATAACGTCATCCTGCCATCAGATATCAAAGCAAGCTCTATTTTGCATTTATAGTCATCTGAAAGAGAAGAATACATGGAATTATTCAAATAATTGATCCAAAAAACGCAGAAAAAGAGGAAAAGGGGAACAAAGAACAGATGAAACAAACAAAACAAATAGCAAGATGTTAGATTTCAGCCTAACACATAAATATTCACATTAAATATAAGTAGTCTGAACACTCCAATTAAAAGGCAGAGATGGTCAGACTGCACAAAAAAGAAAAATGCAACTATATACTGCTTACAGAAAAGGTACTCATTAAATATAAAGACACAAGTGAAGTTATGAAAAAAGATACAGCATGCTAACATGAATTAAAAAAAAGCTAGAGTGGCTATATTAATATCAGACAAAGTATATTTGAAAGCAAATTAGAAGTATTACTAGAGGTAAAAAAGGTCATTTCATAATGATAAAGTGGTAAATTAATCAGAAAGAGATAACAATTCTAAAAGCTTATGCATCTAATAATAGCTTCAAAATATATGAATTAATAAATTAATGAAATCCTGATCTATTTAAATAATTTTTATTTTAAGTGTTTATGTTCATTAGTTATAATTTGTATTCTGCCTTTGTTTTAATTGACAGACTTTTGGGGGGGTCAGTTTTTTATTTATAAGAACAATTAAGCAGAAAGTACAGAGAATTCCCACATACCCCCTCATCTTCTCCCAACTACACAAAGGGGTAAATAAGAAAATTTTTGTGTCTTAATCTTTTTTAATATGAAAAGACATTGTATAAGTATTATTATTTTATGATATAACATATTAGTGAATATAATAGATTTTATTTTCTCAAATGGCCAATGAAGCAAAAGATAACATTTAAGTCTTTACATTCGTTTCCCCTTTTAGTCACATCTTGTTTTAATGTGGTACATTTGTTACAATTGATGAGCCATATTGGTACATTCTTATTAACTAAAACCCATAGTTTACATTGAGGCTCACTCTTTGTGTTGTACATTCTATTGGGTTTGTATATGTGTGTGTGTGATTTTTCTCCAATTGGGTTTTGACAAATGTATAATGATTAGTATATTATAGAAATGTGTAATCCACTCATACAGTATGATACAGAATAGTTTCACTGTCCTAAAATATTCCCTATGGGTTACTGTACCCATAATTTTGTCTTTTCCCGAATGTCATATAGTCAGAATCATATAGTGCATAGATTTTCAAACTGACATCCTTCACTTAACAATATGTATTTAAGGTTCCCCCATATTTTTTTGTGGCTTGATAGCTGAACTGTTTTTCTCATGGAATAATATTCCATTATATGGCTGTTCCACAGTTTGTTTATCCATTCACCTACTGAAGGACATCTTGGTTGCTTCCAAGTTTTAGCAATTATGAGTAAATTTGCCAAAAAATCTGTGTGCAGGTGTTTGTGTGGACATAAGTTTTCAACTCATTTGGGTAAATACCAAGGATCATATAGTAACAGCATGTTTCATTTTGTAAGAAACTGCCAAACCATTGTCCAAAATGGCTGTGCCATCTTTCATTTCCATCAGCAATGAGTGAGAGTTCCTGTTGTTCCACATCCTTGCCAGCATTTGGTGTCATCAGTACTTTGGATTTTAGCCATTCTTACAGGTGTGTAGTGGTTTCTTATTGTTATTGTAATTCTTTTAATTTTAATAGATAATGTTAACATATTATTTGATATTTTGAGTCTTTTACATTTATTAGAATTTGTATTTTTTCAAAAGTAAATTCAAAGTGAGTTTTGAATATCATTAGTGTTTATTTTTTAATTCTTTAGATTGTTATGTCAACAGAATAAAACTGTGTGAAATCTTACTATAACAGTATAATATTTTGTTGAATGAATGTGAGAAAAACAAGTTATGAGGAATAAATGGGCCATAATGTATGAATTGTATATATTTTTTCTTATTCATCAAACATTGATGGTCCATCAACACTCAACATATGCTCAGTAATAATTAAATTTAGTCATTTAAAAATATTTTCCCATTTGTAGTCACGTATTTCTCAGTTTCATCATTGTGAGGTTATATTTGCCAAGGTAGAATGAAGAACATATTTAACAGTTTCTTAGCTTGATTTATAATGTTAAAGTATTCATACATGTGGAACGTTGGCCTCTTTTTGGACTCCTGCCTTGGGATAGTCCTTTTGATAGAGGCAGGTCACAGTTTTTGGGAGTCATGAGAGGCTATTGATATTCTCAGTAGAAACTTGCACATATACAGATACAGACAAAGTTCTGTGTACACCTCAGGGATTCACAGACTCCCTAACACTCATCGATGGACCCAAGGGATCCATTCACTGTAGATCGACAGCCCCTGCTGTACAATTCCCACGTGTTAGTGCCATTTTAATTTTCCTAATGCACAATCCTGAGATTGTCATCCTCCCATCTCTTCCTTCAAACTCCTCCAGGAGCTTCCACTTTTTTTATCCAATATTTTCTTCATCCTACCATTTGAAGTATTTGGCAATCTCAAATCAACTGACCTGAACAGACTTATCTCCCTGTGTCCCTTCATGTAGCCCAAGACTAAGCCACGACTAACTGGGCCACTTACTGTTCCCTGGATATATCTCCAGGCTTTCCAGTTTCTTTGACTTTGTGTACATAATTTTCTTCTTGAAATTTCCTTTTCTTCATCTGTGCTGACTAAAATTCTACCATTACTCACAGCTCCTTGTTGTAATCTTTTCTTCCTACCCCCACCCACCCTAAAACAATCGTTTTTTTCCTGACCTCTCAGAACACGTGTTTTTATATCCGTTCTTTTTCCTTTCCTTTCCTTTTCTTTCCTTCCTTTGTTCCTTCCTTCCTCCATTCATTATTATCGAGCTATTCAATAAACTTTGCTGAGTGTGCACAGTACTGGGCAGTCTCCTGGGACAAACTGTTACTACTCTGCAAGAGGTTCACAGATTAATGGGAGCACATTCACGCAGGACCTGAAGAAGACCTTGGCTGGAGGGCGGTAAAATGCAGGGGCTGGGTTAGACTGCCTAGGCCCTGAGGGCCCTGAGCCTGGCTCTGCCAATGCTAGCTGGGTGACCTGGGCCAAGTTACCTTACTTGCCTCTGTCTGTTTCTTTATTTATAAAATCAAGATAAGGGCATCTCCCTCACAGGGTCCATATGACGGTTAAGTGAGCTTACTGTGGAGAGATTTGAGAAGAGCACTTGTCAGGTAGTAAGAACCCAATAAATACTATTGTTATTATCATTGTGAATGGAGGGAAAGTGGCAAGTTAGAGTAGATGTTCTTGCAAATATGTGTTGGAGAAAACCTCGCACTCTACCCTGCACTCTCCAATGCTCGTTGAGGAAGATTAAACAGACAAACACAGACTTTGAGCAGGTCTCCTCTTTTGAGTTGATTTGGGAGTTTGTTACACATGTTTCAGGTGCATTTGTAATTTCTGTCCCTATAGCCAATTTATCTCTTGACCTGAAGGGTGGCTTTTAGAGGTCACCACTCCCACACGAGTTTTTTTCTGTTGTTTTGTTGTTTTGAATTTTTTTTTTTTTTTTTACCACTGTGGAGCCAGTAAGTTTGCAAAAAGTTTTTAAAAATAAAAATGGCTGCTCACACATCCCCCCTAGCAAGCCAGGGCATTCATAGGAGTGAAGTCAGAAGATGGATTGTTAGGGCAGCTAGGTCATGGAAACTATGTATAGGTTATCCAGTGAGCGGGCAGGTAAATGGCCTTTTTAAGAGATAATAAAGTATTTTATTGAAGTATGGAGGGGTTGGAAGCAGGTAACCTGCTTTCAATTCATGGGTCATACCTTTCTAAGCTGGAGAGAGTGGGCAAGTCATTCAAACTTTCTGGGCCTCAGTTTCATTATCTGCATTATGGAAATAATGCCTCTGTTCAGGATTAAATGGGAATGTACATGAAAGTGCTTGAAAGTGGAGAGAAAGAAGAAAGGAAGGAAGAGAGGGGAGGGGAGGGAAAGAAGGAAAGAAGAAAGGAAGGGAGAGAAGGGAGGGGAGGGAAAGAAGGAAAGAAGGAAGGAAGGAAAGAAGGGAGGGAGGAAGGAAGGAAGGAAAGAAGGAAGGAAGGAAGGAGGAAAGGGAGGGTGAAGCTCCAAAGAAATAGCTGGAGATCTATGCTGTACATTTTAACTTTATTATTATTATTATTTTGAGAGACAGGTATTGCTCTGTCACCCAGGCTGGAGTGCAGTGGCGCAATCTCAGCTCACTGCAATCTCTGCCTCCCAGGCTCAAGTGATCGTCCCACCCCAGTCTCCTGAGTAGCTGGGACGACAGTCACATGCCACCATACGTGGATACTTATTGTATTTTTGTATTTTTTTTTTTTTTTTTTTTGTAGAGAGGGGTTTTTACCATGTTGCCCAGGCTGGTCTCGAACTCCTGAGCTCAAGTGATCTGCCCACTCGGCCTCCCAAACTGCTGGGATTACAGGTGCGAGCCACCATGTCCAGACTTTTAAACTTATTATTAAGAGCAAGAGTGTACTTGGAGAGTGTTTTGTTATAGTATTGACTTCATGAGTTTTAACCACCAACTTTTTTTTTTTATTATTATACTTTAGGTTTTAGGGTACATGTGCACAATGTGCAGGTTTGTTACATATGTATCCATGTGCCATGTTGATTTCCTGCACCCATTAACTCGTCATTTAGCATTAGGTATATCTCCTAATGCTGTCCCTCCCCCCTCCCCCAACCCCACAACAGTCCCCGGAGTGTGATGTTCCCCTTCCTGTGTCCATGAGTTCTCATTTTTCAATTCCCACCTATGAGTGAGAACATGCGGTGTTTGGTTTTTTGTCCTTGCGATAGTTTACTGAGAATGATGTTTTCCAGTTTCATCCATGTCCCTACAAAGGACATGAACTCGTCATTTTTTATGGCTGCATAGTATTCCATGGTGTATATGTGCCACATTTTCTTAATCCAGACTATCGTTGTTGGACATTTGGGTTGGTTCCAATTCTTTGCTATTGTGAATAGTGCCGCAATAAACACACGTGTGCATGTGTCTTTATAGCAGCATGATTTATAGTCCTTTGGGTATATACCCAGTAATGGGATGGCTGGGTCAAATGGTATTTCTAGTTTGAGATCCCTGAGGAATCGCCACACTGACTTCCACAATGGTTGAACTAGTTTACAGTCCCACCAACAGTGTAAAAGTGTTCCTATTTCTCCACATCCTCTCCAGCACCTGTTGTTTCCTGATTTTTTAATGATGGCCATTCTAACTGGTGTGAGATGGTATCTCACTGTGGTTTTGATTTGCATTTCTCTGATGGCCAGTGATGATGAGCATTTCTTCATGTGTTTTTTGGCTGCATAAATGTCTTCTTTTGAGAAGTGTCTGTTCATGTCCTTTGCCCACTTTTTGATGGGGTTGTTTGTTTTTTTCTTGTAAATTTGTTTGAGTTCATTGTAGATTCTGGATATTAGCCCCTTGTCAGACGAGTAGGTTGCAAAAATTTTCTCCCATTCTGTAGGTTGCCTGTTCACTCTGATGGTAGTTTCTTTTGCTGTGTAGAAGCTCTTTAGTTTAATTAGATCCCATTTGTCAATTTTGGCTTTTGTTGCCATTGCTTTTGGTGTTTTAGACATGAAGTCCTTGCCCATGCCTATGTCCTGAATGGTATTGCCTAGGTTTTCTTGTAGGATTTTAATGGTTTTAGGTCTAACATTTAAGTCTTTAATCCATCTTGAATTAATTTTTGTATAAGGTGTAAGGAAGGGATCCAGTTTCAGCTTTCTGCATATGGCTAGCCAGTTTTCCCAGCACCATTTATTAAATAGGGAATCCTTTCCCCATTTCTTGTTTTTGTCAGGTTTGTCAAAGATCAGATAGTTGTAGATATGCGGCATCATTTCTGAGGGGTCTGTTCTGTTCCATTGATCTATGTCTCTGTTGTGGTACCAGTACCATGCTGTTTTGGTTACTGTAGCCTTGTAGTATAGTTTGAAGTCAGGTAGCGTGATGCCTCCAGCTTTGTTCTTTTGGCTTAGGATTGACTTGGCGATGCGGGCTCTTTTTTGGTTCCATATGAACTTTAAAGTAGTTTTTTCCAATTCACTTTTTGAGCTAAGTGCAGTTAGGGCTTTGACTATGTTGAGCTGACGGCTTTCTTACATTATTACATGAATGTCATATTAGTCCATTGTACACTTTCACCTTTAGAATAGTTGAATTGTATTTTCAGTGCCTAACTATGAGTTATTGTGACCCAGAACACTTAGAGAAGTTGACTAACATTCGGAAAATTTATGAGTAATAGTGAGAAATTTATGAATGAGAACATGGCAGATTTCCATACATCACTTTTATTGAAAGTGGAGTCATTCTTTGTTATGAAAATAATGTATAGGGCAATGTTCCATTTGAGAAAAAAATGAAAAGTAATGGTATTTGTCAAAATGATGAATATGCCTTAGCTTCAGTGAAAAAGAGCAAATTTCACAGAAAATATAAACCCTACATCAGTTTATTTATTGTCATAACTGTTTCAGGTTCTTTTGGTAAAACAGCAAGAGGTTTGGCTGAATTAGGTATCACTCGCACCAGCTATTTTCTGTCTTCCTAGATCCATTTTCAGCCATTCTCTCTGCTGCTTGGAGCCTCGGGAGGCTTTGGCAGGAGATCAGAAGGCAGAATGAGGCTGGGTCAGGGTATTTCTCTACTCTTCCCAGGTGACACCAAGGTTCTGGCACCAGCAGGGCCCCTGCACACCACAGCTCCTTTTGGCTCCAGGCTGCACGGGGCTGTGGGAGGGAAAGACTTCCTACTGTTGCTTCTTCCGATGCCCCAATTTTCCTTCTTGCTTTGCTTCACTCTGCCCTCATCTGTGTACATTTAATAGATTTTTGTCAAAATTCCACCTGGGGAAGATTTGTTTTCTACTGAGATCTAGCCAGATAGTATTTTCCAGTAATTACAGTTGTTGAAACTCTTCTGGGGCATGGTTACCACAATAAACCAGATCTAAAGCTACCAGATATGCATGCTGCTTTTTACAGATGGTTTTCAGTTGTCCTTCCTTCCTTCCTTCCTTCCTTCCTTCCTTCCTTCCTTCCTTCCTTCCTTCCCTCCTTCCTTTCTCCCTCCCTCCCTTCCTGCCTCCCTCCCTTCCTCTCTCCCTTTCCTTCCTTCCTTCCATCTTTCCTTCCTTCTTTCCTTCCTCTCTCCCTTTCCTTCCTTCCTTCTTTCCTCCCTTCCTTTCTTTCTTTCTTTCTTTCTTTCTTTCTTTCTTTCTTTCTTTCTTTCTTTCTTTCCTTCTCTCTTTTTTGAGACAGGATCTCACTCTGTCGCCCAGGCTGGAATGCAGTGGTGCAATCATGGCTCACTACAACCTCAACCTTCTGGGCTCAAGCAATCCTCCTGTCTCAGCCTCCGAGTACCTGGGACTGCAGGTGCATGTCATCACACCCATATATATATATTGCACAAATATTGCACTAAAAAGGAAATAGTGATGGCATATAAGCACATGAAAAGATGTTCAACACTATTAGTCATTAAGGAAATACAAATTAAAACCACAATCAGATATCACTACACACCTATTAGAACAACTAAAATTAAAAATAGCATTAACAGAAAAGGTCACACATTATAATTCCATTTACATGAAATGTCCAGAATAGGCAAATCTATAGAGACAGAAAGTCTACTGGTGGTTGCTAGGGGATGAGAGGAGGGACAGGGAATGGGGGATGACTGCCTATGGATATGTTTTTGTGTGTGTGTGTGTGTGTGGGATGATTACAATATTCTGGAATTAGATAGTGGTCATAGCTGCACAGCTTTGTGCGTATACTAAAAACAGCTGAATTACACATTTTAAAAGCGTCAATTTTGTGGTGTGTGAATTTTATCACAAAAGGGTGAATTTTATGATGTATGAATTTTATCACAATTTTTTAAAGTAGTGATAATGTGGCCAGGCGCGGTGGCTCATGCCTGTAATCCCAGCACTTTGGGGGGCCTAGGAAGGTGGATCACGAGGTCAGGAGATTGAGACCATCCTGGCTAACACGGTGAAACCCCGTCTCTACTAAAAATACAAAAAAAATTAGCTGAGCGTGGTGGCACATGCCTGTAGTCCCAGCTACTCGAGAGGCTGAGGCAGGAGAACCACTTGAACTCGGGAGGCAGAGGTTGCAGTGAGCCAAGATCGTGCCACTGACTCCAGCCTGGGTGACAGAACAAGACATCACATTAAAAAAAAAAAGGTAGTGATAATATTAAGTGCTGCTAAGAATGCAGAGAAACAGTATCTCTCATACATTGCTGGTATAGCTACTCTGGAAAATAATTTAGCAATTTCTTATGAAACAAAGCATGCACTTACCAAATAACCTGGCAGTTGCAATCTTAGGAATTTATCCCAGAGAAATGAAAACTTACACAAAAATCTGTACACCAATGTTCATAGCCATTTTATTTATAAATAGCAAAATATTGCAAACAACCCAAATGTCCTTGAATGGCTGAGTGGTTGAACGAACTGCCAAATCCATACAACAGTAAGCTACTTACTAATGCAAAAAACATGAACTTTTTTTTTTTTTTTTTTTTTTTTTGGAGACGGGGTCTTGCTCTATCACCCAGGCTGGAGTGCAGTGGCACAAGCTCAGCTCACCGCAACCTTTGACTCCTGGGTTCAAGTGATTCTTCTGCATCAGCCTCACAAGTAGCTGGGACCACAGGTGCAAGCCACCACACCTGGCTAATTTCTTGTATTTTTAGTAGAGATGGGGTTTCCTCTTGTTGCCTAGGCTGGTCTTGAACTCCTGGCCTCAAGTGATCTGCCCGCCTCAGCCTCCCAAAATGCTGGGATTACAGGCATGAGCCACCACGCCTAGCCAAAAAACATGAACTATTGATACATGCAACAACCTAGACGGGCTTCAAGGGCAACATGCTCAGCGGAAAATGTCACTCTCAAAAAATTATGTACAGTAATGATTCTATTTATAAAGCATTCTTGAAATGACAAAAGGATAGAAATGGAGACAGGTTAGTGGTTGCCAGTACACAGAGAAGTGGGTGAAGAGGTGGAAGAATGTGAGGGCCAGGTGCAAATATGAAGAAATAGGTAATGGAATCGTTCTGTTTCTTGATTGTGGTGGTGGTTACATGAATCTATATATTGGAATAAAATTGCATAGAACTATTCACACATCTGTAATAGTGAATGAATGTTTTTTTAAATGGTGAAAAATTGAATAGCTGTATCTTATTTAACAGTAATTTGCCAATATCAATTTCCTAGTTTTGATATTGTAGTTATATAAGATGTCACCATTGCGAGGAAGGGAACACAGGACTCTGAGCTATTTGTGCAAATTCGTGTGCGTCTATAATTATTCCAAAATAAATAGTTAGGGTCAGATATAGTGACTCATGCATGTAATCTCAGCACTTTGGGAGGCCAAGGTGGGAGGACTGCTTGAGGCCGGGAGTTCAAGACCAGTTTGGGCATTATAGTAAGACCCTGTTTCTTAAAAAAAAAAAAAAAAAAAAAAAAAATTAAAAATTAGCCTAGCATGATGGCCTACACCAGTAGTCCTAGCTACTTGGGAGGCTGTGGCAGGGAGCTGGGAGGATTGCTTGAGCCCAGGAGCTCAAGGTTACAGTGAGCTATAATTTGCACTACTGCACTCCAGCCTCAGTGACACAGTGAGACCTTGTTTAAAAAAAAAAAAAAAAGAGTTTTAAAAACTCCACACAATTACAAGGTTATATTCCCAGGAATAATTTGAGTTTATAAAATCCCTATAGAAACACACATATGCGAAATTAGTTTAAAATAAATGATTAATATAGTATTTCAAACTAAAGAGGGAAATAAGTACTATTATTTTTTCAGTAAATGGTATTAGAACAACTGGCTAGTCTATAGAAAAATAAAATAAAACTGTGTTTTTTTCATTTCCTTCACCAAAATAAATTGCAGAATGTAAATTTCAGAATTGGTATTCAGTAAATATCTGTTAAGTTGGATCAGTGATTTAAATATATAAAAGACACAGAGTTTATTTGTTGTTGTTGAGAATTGTGGCTAATATAGAAATCTGAAGACAATAGGTGTTAACGCCTCCCTTTTGGAAGCCTCTAGCTCTAGGGGCAGCCACCTTCCCAATGGCCACTTGAGAGGCGCCAAGGGCAGAAACAACACTACCAACAACAACATATCCCCTTGCCTGTGTAGGATAACCAGGAGAGAGTGGTGCTTTTGAGGGGAGTCCAGCGTTCTTGGAAAGAAGCTACTCCCCTCATAGAGATATTTAGAGGTTTCAATAAGATAGTGCGTATAAAGGGCGTAACAATCTGCCTGGTGCACAGTAAGTGCTCCATGATGGTTAATTCTTGCAGTGCTTTGTCTGCCCAGGGAGTTTAACCAGGAAAGACACCATCAGATTTATATGTGTGTTTGAGAGAGCATTAATAGCATGAACAAAGAAATGAGTGGACAAACTTTTGTAGGAAAACAAAACTCTGTGAGAATGCCGAAGATCATTTCAGGACTAGGTAGGTCTTGAAGGTGAGATCTTTCTAATCAGAAGGAATAGTAAGAGCAAAAACGTGGGAGTTGTGAAAGGGCTGTAGGCATCTTCAGGGAATGATAGCCCATTCCCGCTGCCATATTTCAGTCCAGGTCCCCTCTCAAACCAAGTGGCTGCAGTGGTCTCCTAAGGTGTGTTGTTGCCTGAAGCATTGCATCTCTGCAGTTCTTTCAAGACATGTTGAGCACAGAATCTCTTGCAATAGATGATATTCATCATTTCATTCCCCAGCATAAAACTTTTTGTGGCTCTTCACAGCTTATGGATGGATAATGTAAAAATTAGGATTACGATCAGCTACAAATGACAGGAAGACACCATAACAATGGCTTAAGCAAGACAGAAGTTTATTTCTCTCAGATAAAGTTCCAGAGGGAATCAGTCCAGGTCCTGTATGGTAAACCACGGTGTCAGGGAGTCAGGGTCCTTCTAGGTTGTGCTTGGCTTCCATCTTGAACTCACCTCATGGCCCAAATGTCTGCTCCGGTTGTAGCCACTATGGCCATCCTCCAATCATCAGAAAGGAGAAAAGATAAAGAAAAGTGAATCCCTTCCGTCAGGGTCATTCTGCAGAAGTTGCACAGACTGCTTCCATTTATGTCTGCTAGCCAGACCTTAGACACATGACCCCATCTAACTGCAAAGGAGGCAGGGATTAATCTTTATTCCAAATGGAGATGCACCCAGTGAAAGGTGAGGGGGTTATAAGTAAAGCAAGAAGGAACAAACAGACATTGGGAGACAACACAATATCTCCACCACAGGTGCCCATTTCTTCAAGGCCCTTTGAAATGTGACCTCATCTCCCGCCTAGACTATTTCTACAGCCACCGAACTAGTCTAACTGCCTCTACTTTTTAATTCTCCTTAGTCACTATCATAGCCATCAATTCAAAATACATACTGAATTGAATTACTCTCCTGTCCCACACTCTTCATTGGCTCCCTATTACTTACAGATGAAGTCCAAACCATTTGGCTTAATGGAGCATTAAGAGTCTCCATAGTACCATTTCAGCTTGATCTTCTTCCTTCCTTCTCTTCTTTCCTCCTCTCCTCTACTAGCTGTTCTCTGAACACACCATGAGCTTTCAGTTCTCCATGACCCGTTTCATGAAAGAAAGACCCTTCCCCAGGAAGATCACCCTAAAGGGCCATCACCAACTTCTGAAATGCTGCACAGACTTCTAAGCCTACCCCAAATATCATTTCTTTTATAAATTCCTTTTTCATTACATTAAAAGTAATCCACCCCTTCACCGAATAGTCAGTTTATGCTGCCTTCCATTGTAATAAATTATACATTTTTCATATTCATTACCACAATTACATTGTAATTTACATAGTATTCACTACATCTTCTTCACATTTGTAGTTCTGGGAGCACCTAGTCACTGAATTTTTACCTAACAGCTGCATAATACATATTTATTAAATTGAATTTGTATATATGCCTTGAATTTATAGAAGGAAAGGAAAAAACCTCAAGTCAGCTCTTTTTGGGTAAAGCACTCATTTAAACTGGATTAAATGCTTTATCAAAAATCTAGTATTATTTATTACACAATTCTCCCTAAGTCCCATTTGGAATTGTTTTGAGTGATTCGTGTTAATAATACAAAGCTTAATATGGATTTGCATCAGGAAGAACAATTTGTAAGAGCTGACTATTTTCAGCTCTAACAAGGAAGTGACAGTTTTTCAATTTTGTAGCAGAAGTGTTAAAACTTATCTCAGTCAAACACTTGCTGGGTCATTTGGTATGTCACTCATGTTATTTAACTTTCTATTTTAACCTCTCAGGCCTATATGGAAATAACAAAAAAAAATTATAGTTTTAATTGCTGCTAATTTTCTGGCAGAAGATAGAAATAAAAACAGTTTCAATGCTGAATAGTTAATGTGTTTTATGACCACATGCCTTTTCCGTGTTAATTTTTGTCCATGTTGGCTAATTTTACTAGCTGTTTATTGAGTTCAGACAGGAAAAATAAGGCTATAATATTTGAAACAAAGAAAAAGCTCTCAATTAACCTTAATAAATTGCCTGAAAATGAACCTCACATTGGCCTTATATAGACACCTCTTCCTGAAAAATAGGACTTCATGCTAGCTCTTTTGTAAGTTTAAGCTATTTGTTCCTGGGTCTGTTCCTCTTCTGTGCACTCTCTGACCTCTTCTTGTGCCCACAGTTCTTTTTACTGAGCTGATTATAATGATCTCATGCACTTTGTATTAACCTCAATTTTGTGGGAAAAATTGGAACACCAATCAGAGCTCAGGATCACACATCACTCCAGCTGAATCCTAAGCCAGAAGAAAGTTTAGTGAAATATATGGGTGGAAATGAAAATAAACTATCAAGCCAACACTTTTTGTTCTAGCTGGGATGGACTTCAGGAGATTTTAAGAGCAATGGCCCCTATTAAATCAAGTGGAGGTGCCAGAGTTGCCAGGCAGAGTGGAGGAAGGGATTGAAAGGCCCACCAAAGTGTACATGCTAAACAGGGTCTACTATGTGAAACTGGAAACTTATCAGCTAAATAATGATTCTTGAAAGAGTATGGAGGACTCTATGCATCAAGGCAATAAGGAAATTGCTAGTAGAGGACACCAGTGTCATTGAGGTGAGTGGTGGCTCTCCTCTGTAGACCAGAGTTGATGATAAGAGATGCTGTGTCAGAACTAGGGTCCCTAGTAGTCATGTGGATGATAGGATTCCAGAGGCCACACAGTAGCATGTTACCACCAACAGTGAACCAGCAAAACCACCCTCAGATTTCTGACCGCCAGAAACTCTGTGGGATACTTAAAAGTCCTAGCCAGAGCAATTAGGCAAGAGAAAGATATAAAAGGCATCCAAATCAGAAAAAAATTGTCTCTGTTTGCAGGCAACATAATCTTATACACCAAAAATCCTAAAGACACCACCAAGAAAAAGCTGTTGAACTAAAGAAAGTTTCAGTAAATTGCAGGATACAAAATCAATATACAAAAATTAGTAGTGTTTCTACACATTAACAATGAGCTATCTGAAAAAGAAATTAAAAAGACAATCCCATCTACAGTAGCATCAAAAAATAAAATAGTAGTAAATTTAGCCAAGGAGGTGAAAGATCTGTACACTGAAAACTATGAAACAGTGATGAAAAAAATTGAAGGAGACACAAATAAATGGAAAGATATCTCACGTTCCTGGATTAGAAGAATTAATATAGTTAAAATGTCCATACTACCCAGAGTGAATTACAGATTCAGTGAAATTCCTATCAAAATTCCAATGGCATTTTTGAGAGAAATAGAAAAAAACAGTCCTAAAATTCATATGGAACCATGAAAGACTCCAAATAGCCAAAGCAATCCTGATCAAAAAGAACAAAGCTGGAGGCATCATACTACCTGACTTCAAGATATACTACAAAGCTATAATAACCTAAACATCATGGTACTGGCATAAAAACAGACACTTAGACCAATGGAACAGAATGGAAAGCCCAGAAATAGATTCACACATTTACTCTCAATTGATTTTGGACAAAGATGCCAAGAAAACACAATGAAAAGTGAACTGTCTCTTCAGTAAATGGTGTTGGGAAATATGGATACCTACATGCACAAGAATTAAATTAGACCCTTATCTCACACCAGATACAAAACATCAATTCAAAGTGGACTAAGGACTTAAACATATGGCCTGAAACTGTAAAACTACTAGAAGATACCAGAAGACAAAAGCTCCATGACATTGGTCTGGGCAATGATCTTTTGGCTATAAAAGCAGGGGCAACAAAAGCAAAAATAGATCAATGAGATTACATCAAACCGAGAAGCTTCTGCACAGCAAAGAAAATATCAACAGTGTGGAGAGACAACCTACAGAATGGAAGAAAATATTTGCACATCATACATTTGGTAAGGGGTTAATTTGCAAAATATACAAGGAACTCAAACAATAGATGCTAAGAAACACCTCAAACAACTCAATACTAAGAAAACAAATAATCCAATTTAAAAATAGATAAAGGACCTGAACAGTCATTTCTCATAAAAAAGTCATACACATGGCCAATAGATATATTTTTTAAAAACTCAATATCACTAATCATCATCACATTGAAATCACAATAAGATATCACCTCACATTTCTTAGAATGGCTGTTATCAAAAGATGAAAGATAGGGCAACCCCCTTTGGGTCCCCTCCCTTTGTATGGGAGCTCTGTTTTCACTCTATTAAACCTTGCAACTGCACACTTTTCTGGTCCGTGTTTGTTATGGCTCGAGCTGAGCTTTTGCTCACCATCCACCACTGTTGTTTGCCACTGTCGCAGACCCACCATTGACTTCCACCCTTCCGGATCTGGCAGGGTGTCCGCTGTGCTTATGATCCAGCAAGACGCCCATTGCCGCTCCCAATCTGGCTAAAAGCTTGCCATTGTTCCTGCACGGCTAAGTGCCCGGTTCATTCTAATTGAACTGAACAGTAGTTGCTGGGTTCTACGGTTCTCTTCCATAACCCATGGCTTCTAATAGAGCTATAACACTCACCACATGGCCCAAGATTCCATTCCCTGCAATCTGTGAGGCCAAGAACCCCAGGTCAGAGAACAAGAGGATTGCTGCCATCTTGGAGGCAGCCTGCCACCATCTTGGGAACTCTAAGAACAAGAACCTCTAGTAACATTTTGGTGACCACGAAGGGACCTCCAAAGCGATGGGAAACTTTCCCCCAAGGCAAAAATGCCCCTAAGATGTATTCTGGAGAATTGGGACCAATTTGACCCGCAGGCACTAAGAAAGAAACGACTTATATTCTTCTGCAGTACCGCCTGGCCAAGATATCCTCTTCAAGGGGGAGAAATCTTGCCTCCTGAGGAAAGTATAAATTATAATACCATCTTACAGCTAGACCTCTTTTGTAGAAAAGAAGGCAAATGGAGTGAAGTGCCATATGTACAAACTTTCTTTTCATTAAGAGACAACTCGCAATTATGTAAAAAGTGTGATTTATGCCCTACAGGAAGCCCTCAGAGTCTACCTCCCTACCCCGGCGTCCTCCTGACTCCTTTCCCAACAAATAAGGACCCCCCTTCAACCCAAATGGTCCAAAAGAAGATAGACGAAGGGGTAAACAATGAACCAAAAAGTGCCAATATTCCCCAATTATGCCCCCTCCAAGCGGTGGGAGGAAGAGAATTCAGCCCAGCCAGAGTGCATGTACTTTTTCTCTCTCAGATTTGAAGCAAATTAAAATAGACCTAGGTAAATTATCAGATAACCCTGATGGCTATATTGATGTTTTGCAAGGGTATGACAATCCTTTGATCTGACATGGAGAGATATAATGTTACTGCTGGATCAGACACTAACCCCAAATGAGAGAAATGCCACCATAACTGCAGCCCAAGAGTTTGGTGATCTCTGGTATCTCAGTCAGGTCAATGATAGGATGACAACAGAGGAAAGAACAATTCCCCACAGGCCAGCAGGCAGTTCTCAGTGTAGACCCTGAGTGGGACACAGAATCAGAACATGGAGATTGGTGCCGCAGACATTTGCTAACTTGCGTGCTAGAAGGACTAAGGAAAACTAGGAAAAAGCCTATGAATTATTCAATAATGTCCACTATAACACAGGGAAAGGAAGAAAATCCTACTGCCTTTCTGGAGAGACTAAGGGAGGCATTGAGGAAGCAAACCTCCCTGTCACCTGACTCTATTGAAGGCCAACTTATCTTAAAGGATAAGTTTATCACTCAGTCAGCTGCAAACATTAGAAAAAAAACTTCAAAAGTCTGCCTTAGGCCCAGAGCAAAACTTAGAAACCCTATTGAACTTGGCAACCTTGGTTTTTTATAATAGAGATCAGGAGGAGCAGGCAGAATGGTACAAATGGGATAAAAAAAAAAGAACACAGCTTTAGTCATGGCCCTCAGGCAAGTGGACTTTGGAGGCTCTAGAAAAGGGAAAAGCTGGGCAAATCAAATGCCTAATAGGGCTTGCTTCCAGTGTGGTCTACAAGGATGCTTTAAAAAAGATTGTCCAAATAAAAATAAGCCACCCCCTCTTCCATGCCCCTTATGTCAAGGGAATCACTGGAAGGCCCACTGCCCCAGGAGACAAAGGTCCTCTGAGTCAGAAGCCACTAACCAGATGATCCAGCAGCATGACTAAGGGTGCCCGGGGCAAGTGCCAGCCCAAGCAATCACCGTCACAGATCCCCGGGTATGCTTGACCATTGAGGGCCAGGAGGTTAACTGCCTCCTGGACACTGGCATGGATTTCTCAGTCTTATTCTCCTGTCCCAGACAACTGTCCTCCAGATCTGTCACTATCCGAGGGGTCCTAGGACAGCCAGTCACTAGATACTTCTCCCAGCCACTAAGCTGTGACTGGGGAACTTTACTCTTTTCACATGCTTTTCTAATTATGCCTGAAAGCCCCACTCCCTACATTCTAGCAAAAGCAGGGGCCAGTATACACCTGAACATAGGAGAAGGAACACCCGTTTGTTGTCCCCTGCTTGAGGAAGGAATTAATCCTGAAGTCTGGGCAACAGAAGGACAATATGGATGAGCAAAGAATGCCCGTCCTCTTCAAGTTAAACTAAAGGATTCCGCCTCCTTTCCCTACCAAAGGCAGTATCTCCTTAGACCCGAGGCCCAGCAAGGACTCCAAAAGATTGTTAAGGACCTAAAAGCCCAAGGCCTAGTAAAACCATGCAATAGCCCCTGCAATCCTCCAATTTTAGGAGTACAGAAACCCAACGGGCAGTGGAGGTTAGTGCAAGATCTCAGGATTATCAGTGAGGCCGTTGTCCCTCTATAGCCAGCTATACTTAACCCTTATACTCTGCTTTCCCAAATACCAGAGGAAACAGGGTGGTTTACAGTCCTGGACCTTAAGGATGCATTTTTCTGCATCACTGTGCATCCTGACTCTCAATTCTTGCTTGCCTTTGAAGATCCTTTGAACTCAATGTCTCAACTCACCTGGACTGTTTTACCCCAAGGGTTCAGGGATAGCCCCCATCTATTTGGCCAGGCATTAGCCCCCATCTGGCCAGGCATTAGCCCAAGACTTGAGCCAGTTCTCACACCTGGACACTCTTGTCCTTCGGTACGTGGATGATTTACTTTTAGCCGCCCGTTCAGAAACCTTGTGCCATCAAGCCACCCAAGCACTCTTAAATTTCCTCGCCACCTGTGGCTACAAGTTTTCCAAACTAAAGGCTCAGCTCTGCTCACAGCAGGTTAAATACTTAGGGCTAAAACTATCCAAAGGCACCAGGGCCCTCAGTGAGGAATGTATCCAGCCTATATTGGCTTATCCTCATCCTAAAACCCAAAAACAACTAAGAGTGCTCCTTGGCATAACAGGCTTCTGCCAAATATGGATTCCCAGGTACAGCGAAATAGCCAGACCATTACATACACTAATTAAGAAAACTCAGAAAGCCAATACCCATTTAGTAAGATGGACACCTGAAGGAGAAACGGCTTTTCAGGTCCTAAAGAAGGCCCTAAACCAAGCCTCAGTGTTAAGCTTGCCAACGGGGCAAGACTTTTTCTTTATATGTCACAGAAAAAACAGGAATAGCTCTAGGAGTCCTTACACAGGTCCGAGGGACCAGCTTGCAACCCGTGGCATACCTGAGTAAGGAAAGTGATGTGGTGGCAAAGGGTTGGCCTCATTGTTTACAGGTAGTGGCGGCAGTAGCAGTCTTAGTATCTGAAGCAGTTAAAATAATACAGGGAAGAGATCTTACTGTGTGGACATCTCATGATGTAAAACGACATACTCACTGCTAAAGGAGACTTGTGGCTGTCAGACAACAATTTGCTTAAATATCAGGCTCTATTACTTGAAGGGCCAGTGCTGTGACTGCACACTTGTGCAACTCTTAACCCAGTCACATTTCTTCCAGACAATGAAGAAAAGATAGAACATAACGGTCGACAGTTGATTGCTCAAACCTATGCCACTCGAGGGGACCGTCTAGAGGTTCCTTGACTGATCCTGCCCTCAACTTGTATACTGATGGAAGTTCCTTTGTAGAAAAAGGGCTTTGAAAAGTGGGGTATGCAGTGGTCAGTGATAATGGAATACTTGAAAGTAATCCCCTCACTCCAGGAACTAGCGCTCAGCTGCCAGAACTAATAGCCCTTATTCGGGCACTAGAATTAGGAGAAGGAAAAAGGGTAAATATATATATACAGACTCTAAGTATGCTTACCTAGTCCTCTATGCCCATGCAGCAATATGGAGAGAAAAGGAATTCCTAACTTCCGAGGGAACACCTATCAAACATCAGGAAGCCATTAGCAGATTATTATTGGCTGTAAAGAAACCTAAAGAGGTGGCAGTCTTACACTGCTGGGGTCATCAGAAAGGAAAGGAAAGGGAAATAGAAGGGAACCGCCAAGTGGATATTGAAGCTGAAAAAGCCGCAACGCAGGACCCTCCATTAGAACTGCTTATAGAAAGACCCCTAGTATGGGGTAATACCCTCTGGGAAACCAAGCCCCAGTACGCAACAGGAGAAATAGAATGGGGAACCCCACGAGGACATAGTTTTCTCCCCTCAGGATGGCTAGCCACAAAAGAAGGAGAAATACTTTTGCCCTCAGCTAACCAATGGAAATTACTTAAAACCCTTCACCAAACCTTCCACTTAGGCATTGATAGCACCCCTCAGATGGCCAAATTATTATTTACTGGACCAGGCCTTTTCAAAACTATCAAGCAGATAGTCAGGGCCTGAGAAGTGTGCCAAAGAAATAATCCCTTGCACTGCAGGCCATACATTTCTATCCCTGTGTCTTTAACCGCCTTGTTAAGTTTGTCTCTTCCAGAATCGAAGCTGTAAAACTACAAATCATTCTTCAAATGGAGCCCCAGATGCAGTCCATGACTAAGATCTACCACGGACCCCTGGACTGGCCTGCTAGCCCATGCTCCGATGTTAATGACATCGAAGGCATCCCTCCTGAGGAAATCTCAACTGCACGACTCCTACTACGCCGCAATTCAGCAGGAAGCAGTTAAGAGCGGTCGTTGGCCAATCTACCTAATAGCACTTGGGTTTTCCTGTTGAGAAGGGGGACTGAGAGACAGGACTAGCTGGATTTCCCAGGCTGACTAAGAATCCCTAAGCCTAGCTGGGAAGGTGACCACATCCATCTTTAAACACAGGGCTTGCAACTTAGCTCACACCCGACCAATCAGGTAGTAAAGAGAGCTCACGAAAATGCTAATTAGGGTAAAACAGGAGGTAAAGAAATAGCCAATCATCTATCACCTGAGAGCACAAGGGGAGGGACAATGATTGGGATATAAACCCAGGCATTCGAGCAGGGAGCAGCAACCCCCTTTGGGTCCCCTCCCTTTGTATGAGAGCTCTGTTTTCACTCTACTAAATCTTGCAACTGCAAAAAAAAAAAAAAAGATGAAAGACAAGTGTTGGTGAGGATATGGAAAAAAGGGAACCCTTTTACATTGTTTGTGGGAATGTAAATTAGTACAGCCATTATGAAAAACAGTACAGAGGTTTCTCAAAAAATTAAAAATAGAGCTACCATATGATCCAGCAATCTCGCTACTGGGAATATATCCAAAGGCAATGAAATCAGTATGTGGAAGAGCTAATCTGCACTCCCATGTTGATTGCAGCACTAATAACAATAACCAAGATATGCAATCAAGCTAAGTGTCCACCAACAGATGAATAGATAAAGAAAATGTGGTGTATGCATATGCACAGTGGAATACTATTCCGCCATAAAAAAGAATAAAATCCTGTCATTTGGGACAACATGGAAAAACCCAGAGGATTATGTTAGGTGAAATAAGCCAGGGACAGAAAGACAAATACTAAAATAGATAATACTAAAAAAGTATGAGATCTAAAAAAGTTGATCTCATAGAAGTTGAATAATGGTTTCCAGAGGCCAGGAGGGTAGTGAGGAAGACTGGGGATGGGGAATGTTGGTCAATAGGTATAATGTTACAGCTAGATACGAGGAATAAGCTCTGGTGTTCTATTGCACAACAGAGTGACTATAGTTAACAATAACATATTGGATATTTCAAAATAGCTAGAAGAGAGGATTGTGAATGTTCTCACAACAAAAAAAGATAGATATGTAAGGTGATGGATATGCTACTTACCCTGATTTGAACATTTCACAACATATACATGTATCAAAACATCTTATTGTACTCCATAAATAATATGTATAATTATGTGTCAATTGAAAATGAAATAAAACTTTAAAAAGGAAAATATGGTATGTATACACCTGCACACACACATATACACACAGACACACAAACTGGAATATTATTCAGCCTTGAAAAAGAAAGAAATTTGCCACAACATGGATCAACCTGGAAGACATTATGTTAAGTGAAATAAGCCAGAAAGAAAGAAACACAAATATCACACGAAACACTTGTATGTGGAATTTTTAAAAGTTGAACTCACAGAAGCAGAGAGTAGAATGGTGATTATCAGGAACTAGCATGGAGAGGGCTGAGGATTGAGGAGATGTTGGGCAAAGAATATAAAATTTCACCCAGTCAGGAGAACAAGTTCAAGATATCTATTGTACAATAAGATAACTATAGTTAATAACAATGTATGATATATTTGAAAATTGCTAACAGAGTAGATGTTAAGTGTTTTCCCCGCAAATAAATGGTATGTGAGGCAATGCATTTATTAATTAGCTTGATTTAGCCATTTTACAACCCATTCATATTCCAAAACATCATATTTTACACCATAAATATATGTAATTTTAATTTGCCAATTTAAAAACAAAAAAGAAGAAAGCTCATTTTGATCACCCCAAAGGATGCCTTATGCCCCAATAAGTCCCCAGCCACAGAGGCAATCATTGTTCTGATTTATTTCACCAATAATTAGTTTTGCCTAATCTAAAAATTCATATAAATTGAATAGCTCATTGTAAAAAAAAAGAATAAAATGTTCTAAGGGATAAGATAGATGTGTAGCCATCAAGGATATTGCTCAATATATAATCAAAAGAAAAACCAAGAGTAGATGAGCAGAAGAATGTGGTCAGCTACTCCAATAGAAAGTCAGGATTCCTTGCCCAGTTTCCAAACCTCAGGTAGTTTTCAAACCCACTACAGAACATGCCCCTTGACTGAAAGAGAGGCCAGATCCATATGAAGAAGGACACTGCAACACCAGGACAAATGTGTACGGTAGTGATTCCTCTAGCTATTCCCGAAAAGGTCTTTGGCTATACACTAGGGTATCATGCTCTGGAAATGGGAATACATAGCTATTATGAGGACTGTTAGATATAGGGTCTGAATTGATGCAGATACCTAGAGAACAAAAGCATCTTCACAGACTTCTTGGTAGAGCAGAAGTATATAAGGGTCAAGTAATTAATGGAGTCCTAGCTGGACGCATGTGTCCTCTGGTCTACAGATTGACACAGAGACCATTTTCCCAGTTTCTGAATGTATAATTGGAACAGACATATTAGGATTTTACAGAACCTTCATATTAGTTCATTGACTTATAGAGTAAGAGCTATGGAATGGCAAGTAGAAGCCCCTGAAACTACATTCTCACCCCACCGCCAAGACTATAAATCAAAAGCAACATTGCATCCCAGGAGTGACATGGCAGAGTTTAGCATCACCCTCAGAAATTTAAAGGATATAGGGGTGCTGGATTTCATTATAACCCCATATAATTCACCATTCTGCCCCCTAGAAAATCAGGTGAATCAGAGCGTATGACCTTGAACTACTACAAACTTCTCCAAGTAGTAACTTCAATAACATCTTCTGTATTCAATGTGACATCTTTACTATAGCAGATTAACACTGCTGCTTGTGTGGTTAGTGGCTATTGATCTGCTTCCATTTTGCTCTCTATCATTCAGAAGGACAAGAAACACACACGGGATGGCTAACAGTATACACTCATGGCCTTGTCCAAGCACTATGTCAATTCTCTAAATCTCTGCCGTGATAGTGCAAAGGGTTCTGGGCCACCTGAATGTTGCAAAGAACTTCACTTGGGGTCACTAAGTGGGTGACATCATGCTATTTGGGCTTTAGAAGCAAGAAATGGCAATTATTCTGGACATCTTATTAAGACATGTAATCTAAATGGAGGAAGAAAAACACTACAAAGATTCAGCAGCCATACACTTTAATAAAGTTTTTAGGCACCATCATGTTGGAATGTGCTGAGACACCCCTTCCAAGGTAAAGGACAAGATTCTATTCATCACACCTTCCTTTACAGGCCATTTTGGAGGCAAAATAGAGAAAACACTTGGGAATGCTCCTTCAACAAACTGTTGGAATAATCTGGAAAACTGTTAATTTTGACTTGGGCCAAGAACAAACAAGACTCTGAAGCAGGTTCCTGCTGTGTTCCAAGCAACCCTGAAGCTTGGGTCCAACAATATCAACTCCGTCTCACCATGGCTGATCTACCTGCTGTTGCTGCTAGATATCTAAACTTTCAGCAACAAAGATCACTACCGAGTACTTGATATGGTACTATTCCTTCTTTTTCCCCTCGGCCTTATAGAGGTATAACTGACACATAAAAATTTTATGTATCTAAGGTGTGCATGTGGAGATTTGATGTATATACACACTGTGTAATGATGATCACAATCAAGCTAATTAATACACCTATCATCTCATGTAGTTACCTTTTTGTGGTAGAAAAACGCTTAAGTAGATCTTAGCAATCTTGAAAGCAAATCTCAAGTATAAAATACAGTATCAATTATAGTCACCATGCTGTATATCAGATCCCTAGAACTTACTTTTCTTAATGGTATTCTTCCTTCAGGTGACCAACTAGTCACTTGGTGGCCTATTGTTTATATCAGTTCCATTCAACTCTGGAAAAAAAAACATTTTATCTTGAATGGGATTGACACATATTCCAGATACGTTTTTACTTTTCCTGCCTGTAGTGCCTCAGCTATCTCCATTGTGTGCAAGCTCATAAAGTGTACGACCTACTGACCTGGGATGGCACCTAACATTGTCTTTGAACCACGGGACTGTCTTCATAGCAACTGAGGTATGGCATTGGGCATGTGGTTGTGGATCATGCACCATCTGGAAACTGCCATCATGAAACAGTAGTGAAATTGCCTCTTGAAGGTGCAGCTACAGTGCTGGCTGGGAGATGACACCCTGCAAAAGATAGGGTACTATCCTCAGGTTACAGAATAGACCTTCAAGCATCTGCCACTGTATATGGTGCTGTATTCCCAGTATATAGAATACATGGAACTGGGAATGAAGTGAAAGTTGGAATGGTTCCGCCATCACTCCCAGTGACCTATTTGGGGAATTATTTCTAAAGATCCTGATTCCCAGAGGGGTGATGCTTCCTCCAAGCAACACAGTAAAATAATCCCAAATTGTTTTCCAAAGTGACTGTACAGGTCAGGTGCAGTGGCTATGTCTGTAATCCCAGCACTTTGGGAGGCCGAGGCGGGCAGATTGCTTGAGTCTAGGAATTCGAGACCAGCCTGGCCAACATGGTGAAACCCCGTCCCTATTAAAAATACAAAAATTAGCCAGGCGTGGTGGCATGCTCCTGTAGTCCCAGCTACTTGGGAGGCTGAGATGGGAGAATCGCTTGAACCTGAGAGGCAGAGGTTAAAGTGAGCTGAGATTGTGCCACTGCACTCCAGCCTGGGTGACAGAGTGAGACCCTGTCTCAAAAAACAAAACAAAACAACAAAAAGAAACTGACTGTACAAGTTACAGTACATTCCCACCAAAAATTAGAACTCTTCATCAACACTTGATATTATGAAACTTTAAAAAGTTTGCTAATACAGTAGGTACTCAGTGGCATCTTATTATTTTAATTAGCATTTCTCTGTTTATTAATTATGTGAAGAACACTTTTCCATGTTTAGTAGCCATTTGGATTTTCTCTATTGTGAAATGCATAATCAAGTCATTTGCCTAGTTTTAATTGGGGTTTCTGCCTTTTTTCTTACCAAATTTCTTACCAAATTACCAAAAGAGGTCTTTATGTGATTGGAAACAAGTTTCGTTGTTGATAGTTGGTTATGGAAGTTTCAAATATCTCCTGCCAGTCTATGGCTTGTATTTTTATTCTTTTAATGGCATTTTTTTGTGGAACAGAAGTGTTTTGTTTTCATGTAATTTATTGTACTAATCTATACTTTTATGGTTAGTGTTTTGTGTCTCATTTAAGAAATCCTTCACCACTCTCCCAGGTCACAAAGATATTCTTCGGTATTAATCATTGGATAACTTAACAATTTGTAACATATTAGATCTCATATTTACCTGGAATTGACTTTTGTGTGAATTAGGAGTTCAATTTCATCTTTTTCCAGCATGGTACAAAATTGTCCTAGCGCCACTTATTGGAAAGACTTTTTTCTCCCGCTGCCCTGCAGTGCACCTTTGTTGTACATCAAACATTCATTTATGTGTGGACCATTTTATTTTCTTGTTGCTGGAATATAGAAGTACCATTGCTTTCTAATATTGACTTTGTATCTAGCAAACTCCCTTAAATATTTTAAACTGCATTAAGGGGCTTAATATATTTGATTTAGCATTTCAAATGCCTGAACAAGCAAGCCCGTGGTCTTGTTTTTAAAACCTTCCACAGCACTTCAAAGGCTCTCGTCAATCTCAATTTAAGTAATAAATTTGATAAATCCATTTCTCTTAAATATTATGCCACTTACACATTTGCTCACATTCTTACTTTTTAAAGTTTGAAATTATGTCAATTACATGGTTTAAATAAATGGAATCACAAGACATCTGTAAGATAGTCTAATATGGCAAATTCTTTTAAATATTATAAACACTTTAAAGAAAATAATAAAAAGATTATTCCTAAGCCTAACAGGAAAGTATTCATACTGGTGGCATGATATAATTTACCAGCTTTGCATTTAATTATAAATCTTCGATTTGAAAAGTCACTCTCTTAGTAAAGGAAGCAGCTTTAACATCACAAGTTAAAGAAGCTTTAATAGCACAAGATCAGATGTTCTATTTCAAAAGAACTGAGGTTACCACCTGGAGCAAGTCATTGTTAATAAATATACAATTTATGAACATAAGGTTACTTACCAGTATGACATTTGAGACTGGGATGGCAACATGGGAGACATTCAGGTACAAGATCATCTTTTCTGAACCAAAGATGGACACGTGAGTCCTTTAAAAAATCATCTCTAAGTTACGGGGGAGCTCTAAGCCCAAACTCTTCACATGGAATTTCTCAACCTGCCTCTCCGAGTTCACGAGTTGAACACCCCAGCCAAGAGCCATTCCCTAGGCACAGTGCAGGCCCAGTGCTATGCACCTGAGCAGCAAAGTGAGCCTTTGGGAGGGCAGATGCAGGAAAGAAACCTGTGCAAAGCCCTGGATGTGGGCTTGGGACTATTCATACTTGGAATTTGTGTTTCAAAATTTAATCTGTGTGAGTCCAAGCCAGGGATTGAGGGAGTGGGGAGCATGGGGGTGTAGACCTAGGTGGGAATGTCGCCTTGACCCGTGGACTCTGCAGCTCATGGGAGGGTGAAGCTCACAGAGGAGTGCAAACAGGTCCCTCTAAAGTGAGGGGTGCGGGGAAAGCCCCACTCTTGCCTTGGTCTTAGGGCAGAGCTGCACTAAAACTAGGACAAAATTCCATGTGCTTTTCTTACCTTTTTAAGTAAAGTGATTAAGCAAATAGAAAGACCGTCTAGCAAATCAAGAGATCCAAAAATAGAGATGCAGGGTATGATGCCAAAGCAGAATTTCACTATCTTGAGGACCCTGAAGATGGGGCTTTGACTGAAAGTATTTTTATGTTTCTAACAGAATAAATATGTTCCTCAGACAACTAAAGCAGCTAACTCACTGAAGCTCATTATTTAGGCAGTCCTCAGCAGCCTGCTGGAATGTCTTTATACGAGGTATTTAGAAGCAAACATCCACTTAGAAGTAGGGAGACTTGAAACTGCTTTTCATAGTGGCTTACATAAGCTGAAGAAAATGTCAAAAGAACGGGTGGGGAAATAGCACCATGGACACTGATAAAGATTATTATTATTATTTTTTCTGAGACGGAGTTTCGCTCTTGTTGCCCAGGCTGGAGTGTAGTGTCATGATCTCAGCTCACTGCAACCTCTGCCTCCCAGGTTCAAGCGATTCTCCTGCCTCAGCCTCCCGAGTGGCTGGGATTACAGGCGCGTGCCACCATGCCAGACTAATTTTGTATTTTTAGTAGAGATGGGGTTTCTCCATGTTGGCCAGGCTGGTCTCAAACTCCTAACCAAAGTGCTGGGATTATAGGTTTGAGCCACCGTGCCTGGTTGACAAAGATTCTTTAATCAGGTTTCTGAACTTTCTCCTGGGCCCATCTGTGCACATCTGTAAAATCCAGCTTTTTTAGCAAAAGAATTCTAAGTCAATTTCACCAGAACACCCCATCCTCGATAATCTGATCATCCTTGATATCTGATCAGGTTCCTCGTCTCCATCCTTCCCCAGGTGATGTCTGATCATCCTGGCCTATCTTCAGCAAGAATCCTGTTGGGTTGATTTAGCCAGAATCCCCTTTACCTCTGATATTTCCTCCTAGTAATTTTCCATTCACTGACCCCCACCCTGATCCTTGGTTATAAATTCCCACTTGTCCAGGCTGTATTGGAAGTTAAGCCCAATCTCTCTCCCCTACTGCAACACACCGTTGCAGTCATCCATGTATCTATCTTAATGGTTCTGAATAAATTCTTCCTTACTATGCTCCAACAAGTATCATTGAACAATTTTTTCTTAAATAGTAGTTGGCTGGCCAGGCGTGGTGGCTCATGCCTGTAATCCCAGCACTTTGGGAGTCCAAGGCGGGCAGATCACGAGGTCAGGAGTTCGAGACTAGCCTGGCCAATATGGTGAAACCCCGTCTCTACTAAAAATACAAAAATTAGCCAGGCATGGTGGCATGCGCCTGTAGTCCCAGCTACTTGGGAGGCTGAGGCCGGAGAATTGCTTGAACCCAGGAGGCGGAGGTTGCAGTGAGCCGAGATCGTGCCATTGCACTCCAGCCTGGGGGACAGAGAGCAAGACTCCGTCTCAAAAAAAAAAAAAAAAAAAAAGTAGTTAGCTATAGCTGTGAGTGTCAATCTGCTCCACCCCCAAATTCTTTTTTGGTCTTAAGCTACCACAAACAAATGAACAGCAAAAAAAAAAAAAAAAAAAAGGTTAGGCTTGCTTCTGCATCATGGTCTTTTCGGGTCACTGAAGAAAATATATTAAACACAGATCCTTAGGGGCTTCTAAGTTAGGAAACACTCATAGGTGAATGTGAAGAAAATATGATAGAAATAAATAACATTGCAAAAATTTACATGGAGATTTTAAAATGTGGTTCTGTTTTATGAAAGTAAGTGCAATTTGTGAAAAATGAAAGAAATCATACATTAATAAGGATGCACCTGTCATCACTTCTGTACACATACCTGTTCTAAAAAGTGAAAATGTAACAACTACCCCATGTCGATTGAGAAGTGGCATTAAACTTTCCCTAGGGACAAGACAAATCTTACACTTGCTCAAATTCAGATAAAAACAAAAGTATAAGCTCAGCTCCTTTCTTATGGGTTCACCTGCAACTTTTCCCCTGCGTAGACTGTAATGAATGACATCTTCAATTAGAAACCTGAAGTGTTCAATATTTGCACAGAAGGTCAGTCCCATCCATTTCACCTCTTATTTTTAGACTCCAGGTTCTAATTTGTAATTATTGCTGTTCAAGGACCTTAGCTGAACTGACTCAGCTAGGAAAGACTGTTCCATGCAATCCTCTTAGATAAGTCACTGAAGCAACTCAAAAACAATAAAAAATTAGTATATTCATAATTTTGTAAAGCCTTGTCATGGGTCTTTTTCTCTGACATTAATTCTATAGAATAAAATTTCCCCCCAAATCCACATCTCTTAGGCTTAAGAAAAAGGATGGTCGAGATGTTGAGGTGACTAGTTTTAATTCCTGGGGGATCCTTTGAGATTTTGGTTATCTCCTACGTACCCCATTATGAGAGCAATATTCTAATACTGTCAATATTTTACATTTTAATCCATGCTGGTAGGTTTGGAGTAGAATCGCATTTTGGTTTTAAATAACATTTGTTTGTTCTATTTTTCTGTCTTTATTTCAAAGGTAATGCATGATTCAAACCAAATCCCCCTTAATCACCCATCTCATTCCCCCAAGGCAAATGGTTAATATTTCCTTCAATACTTTTCCTATGCTGATACGTGTGTGTGTGTGTGTGTGCATGAGTGTGTGGTGTGTGTTTGAAAGATAGGATCCTATAACTTCTATAACTTCCTTTTCCCATTTAATATAAAATGGATGTCTTTTTATGCCTATTTATATCTACTAGGTATGGGCCTCTTAAAAGCTACATATTATGATTATACCATAATTGATGTAATTATTCCTTTTTGTTAGCACTCAAGTTGTTTCCAATCCTTTACTATCACTCAAGAGGCCATCATGAACATTTCTTCATTCATTTATTCCATCAACATTAATTTAGTACTTATGTCAATCACTGAACTTCGTGCTGGGGACAGAGCCATGAACCAAACACAAAAGTCCTTGTCTTCACGGACCTTATATTCTATATAAGGAGACAGACAATAAGCATGATAAATAAAACATTATTTATGTATTTACATGTAGTTAAACTTGTATGTTAGCAATAAGTGCTAAGGGGAAAATAAAGGAAATAGGGGTAGGAAACATTGGTAATGGAGGGATAGTTTACAATTTTAGATAATTTGGCCAGAAAAGGACTCATTTAAAAAGTGACATTGTGAGCAAAGGCCTAAAGGAACCAAGGTCCTTTGCCACATGGACATCTGGAGACAGTGCATTCCAGGCAGAGGAAATAAAAAGAAAAAATGCCTCTGAGATAGAAACATGCCTGGCCAGTGTGTTTGGAACAATGGTGAGGCAAGAGATGGTTGAAGTGACAGGGCAGTCTTGTACATGCATCTTTACACAGATTGTGATGCGGCTGTATTTAGCTCACTCTCTTCTTCCCTCCCAAAGCCCCCGTTCTGCACATGAGGGTTTCATAGTGCTCCCCTGGCTTCAAACTTTTTTTTGCTTCCCAATAGACTAAAAATTCAAACAAGACTGTAAATTACCTGGCCACTGCTTCCATGTCCAGCCTCATCTAATGTAACTATTTCTCTGTCACTAGGCTCCAACTGTCTAGTGGTTCCTAAGTCCTTCAACCTTCTCCCCACTTCAGGGCCTTTGTTCTATGCCTGGAATGCTCTTCCAGAGTTCTTGGCATAGCTGGCTTGTTGTCATTCCTCAGGATGCATGCAAGTGTTACCTCTCTAGAGTGGCCTCCCTCAATCACCTTCTCCTCAGTGGCCCCTTCCTTCTTCCCCATTATTCTTTATCATAGCACCCTGTTTATTCCTTTTACTGAAGTTACAAAAAATCTTCAGTTAAATCTTTTTTTTAGACCTCAAACCTCTTCTCACCATATATTTAAAGATGATTTCCCTCTCTTAGGTAAACTGTGAAAATGACAAATTGTGACTCTTAAATATTTCCTGTGGTTTAAATGCTTGTGTCTCCCCAAAATTCATTTGTTGACATTTCAACTCCAAGGTGGTGGTTTTAGAAGGTGCAGCCTTTGGGAAGTTAGCTCATGAAAGGAGAGCTGTCGTGAATGGGATTAGTGCCTTCATAAAAGAGGCCCAAGAGAGCTCCCATGCCCCTTCAGGCACATGAGGACACAGAGAAGGGAGGTCTATTAACCAGGAAGCAGACCCTCACCAGACACCAAATCTTCTGGAACCTTAATCTTGGACTTTCCAGCCTCTAGAACTGTGATGAATAAATTTCTGTTATTATTAAGTTACCCAATTTATGGCATTTGTTATAGCAGCCTGAACTAAGACACTTGTTCTTATAAAAAATACTATTATAAGAGTAAATTTCATATTACTGTAACAAACGGAACATGCATACAATGCTTCAATGTTTCTTTGTAAAATTTCTCCAATGAGAAATTGTTTAAAAATTGCACTGGCCTGTGATTTAATGTTATCACTAAGGAACAGAAAGGAACCAGCCTATTAAATCTTACGAGTTGCAGAATGGAGGCCCATGGCAATCATATCTGTCCCAAGAGAAGTTACATGAAAAGTACAGAAAATTTAACCCTTGTAGTATATCCCCAATTAGGGGTAAAACCCTTAAAAAATTGAGCGTTCTAGATCTGCCCAGATATATGAAACCCACAATGATTGGGAAAAGAAAAATAGAAGATAAAGACATTTTCAATCACAGAAAAATAAGATCATAACTATCAAATTTATTTTTAAAATTCTCTAAATCCCATATCACCTAAATTCCACATCACCACTTACTGTGTAATGCCCCCAAAGTATGATAAGGGAATGGTTGCTTCCTTTTCTCCTAAATTATCAAAGTCTTAGTTGCCTTTAAATATACAGCACACCAAAGTATTATTTTTAGCATCTCAGTCACAAGGCACCTTTCCTGCTTACTGTGATTGAGAAGCTCAAGGGTGCCTCATTATAAAAACGTTCTCAACCATTGTTCCATTTGTTGGCCTTAAATACTGTTTTGGCGACCCCTAGTGTGAAACATTATTTCAACATCTGGACATACTGAAAGTCCTCTTAATACTTGCTTACAGACAGAAATGATATCTAAAATAATTTTTCACCAAGGGAAATGCGACTTTAGTTAATTTCTACTTAAAGCTCATGTCTTTCTCAGATCATAATAAAATTTGAATATAATTTCTGGTGATCTAAGACATTTGAAAATCACCGAAAAGGCCAGGCGCGGTGACTCACGCCTGTAATCCCAGCACTTTGGGAGGCCGAGGTGGGCGGATCACGAGGTCAGGAGATCAAGACCATCCTGGCTAACACGGTGAAACCCCGTCTCCACTAAAAATACAAAAAATTAGCCGGGCTTAGTGGCGGGCGCCTGTAGCCCCAGCTACTCGGGAGGCTAAGGCAGGAGAATGGTGTGAACCCAGGAGGCGGAGCTTGCAGTGAGCCGAGACTGCGTCACTGCACTCCAGCCTGGGCGACAGAGCCAGACTCCGTCTCAAAAAAAAAAAAAAAAAAAAAGAAAACCACTGAAAAGCACTACGGTTAGAAATTCATGATTGCATTAAGTGTGTGCACAACAGTAGTTTCATTGTCTTAAATAATGCTCTAATTCCACTACTAGGAATTCACCCCTACGAATATACTTGTACATGTGCAATATAACATATGTACAGTATTAGTCATTGCAGCAAGATTATTCATTGCAGCAGTGGAAACAACATAAATGGTAATCAATAAAAGGGTAGTTACTTGGAGTATGATACACCCATACAATGGAATATTATGTGGCAATAATACAAGGAAAAAAAAGAATGAGGAAACTCTTTATGTATTAATATGCGATGATCTCTATGATGTATCAAAGAACATAGAACAGAATTAAACAACCAACACAAAAAACCAAGGTAGAGAATTATGGTGAGTATTTTGCTACCATATGAATTTTAAAAGGGGGTAAAATACTATATACATTTGTGTTTGCTTATACATCCATGAATGTAATCTCCCAAAGGATACACAAGAAACCAATATGGTGTGGTTACTCATTAAAGATGGGGGTGAGAAATGGTATAAGTTAGATACTGCGTTCCTTGTTATAGTTCTCTATGTGTGGATTATGCCTTTACTAGTCAAAATGTTAAATGGCTTTTTAAAAAATTTAAAGCCTGCAGCACAAAACCAAGAAAGACAAGGAAGACTTTGCTCGAAAAACAGATTCGACAAAATATAATTTTCTGTCTTAAAACATATGTAATTTTTTCTTTATATATTTTAAATTCTATACACTTTTCCAATGGAATCTTTTATTGCATATTTTTCCTTATTCAAATGCTGAACTGTAAGACAGCATTTGTAAAATTTTCTTTTTAAGATTTCTGTTTACTTTTTTTCTTCCCCGAAGTCACCTAGTAAAGACAACATTTGATAGTTACATAAAGTAACCTAACAGGTGGGATTGACTTGAGGTAATATCTTGGGTTAGGAAATGCTCACAGCTCTCCTGGCATGTCTTGCCAATAAGATCGCTGTTTCCAGACCAAAATTCTTTATTGTCAACAAGTGTAAAAAATTGTAATATTCCTTATTAGGTCATAATTTAAAATTCATGTGTAATATAAGTATACATGGCAGATACCCAGGAACAAACTTAACAGAATATGGGAAAGATATGAATGGAGAAAATTATACCAGCTTTATTTTGCATTAAGAAAAGTAGACTTGAGCAGGTTGCAGTGGCTCACACCTGTAATCCCTGCACTTTGGGAGGCCGAGGTGGCCTTGAGCCAGGAGTTCAAGACCAGCCTGGCCAATATGGTGACCCCTGTCTCTACTAAAAATACAAAAAAATTAGCCAGGCATGGGGGCACATGCCTGTAATTCCAGCCACTCGGGAGGCTGAGGCATGAGAAATTGCTTGAATCTGGGAGGTAGAGGTTGCAGCGAGCTGAGATCACAGCACCACACTCCATCCTGAGCAACAGAGCAAGACTCTGTCAAGGAAAGGAAAGGAGAGGAGAGGAGAGGGGAGGGGAGGGGAGGGGAGGGGAGGGGAGGGGAGGAGAGGAGAGGAGAGGAGGGGGAAAGGGAAAGGAAAAAGGAAAGGAAGGAAAGGAAAGGAAGAGAGGAAGAGAGGAAGAAAGGAAGACAAAGAAAGAAAGAAGTAAATAAATGAAAAAATATACTATGTGCATCAATGAGAAAATTCAACATAGTTAAGATGACAACTCTCTCCAAGTTAAAAATTAAATATAATTACAATTAAAATTGCAGCAAGGTTTTCATGCTATTTGAAAGCTGACTTCATTAAATGTGAGGCTTTGTAGTGCCTTTAAGGATCATCTGGGGGAATGTAGAAAGTACTATTCAGGCATTTATTTAGGTTTTAAAAGCTGATGCTCAATCTACTAAACTTACAAATTGAAAAACTACCTGTTCCCTTAAGCTTTTAACTTCAGCTAAAAATTCTAATCTATTTCTAAGTTTAGCAAATTTTAGCGGTCCTTTTAAAGGGGACTTTGAATAAAATTTAGTTCTACTCCAAAGTTTAACTATTTTAAACACTAAATCATAGTTAATTTTTTTCCTTTTTTTTTGAGACAGGGTCTCACTGTCACCCAGGCTGGAGGGCAGTGGTGAGGTCTCAGCTCACCGCAGCCTCAACCTCCCAGGCTCAAGCAATCTTCCCATCTCAGCCTCCCGAGTAGCTGGGACTACAGGCACGTGCCACCAACCTCGGCTAATTTTTGTATTTGTAGTAGAGAAGGGATTTCACCATGTTGCTCAGGCTTCTCTCCAACTCCTGGACTCAAGAGATCCTCCTGCCTTGGCCTCCCAAATTGCTGGGATTACAGGCGTAAGCTGTCATGCCAGGCCTAAACCATAGTTATTTATATCTTTTATGTTCCTTGTAAGTATTGCAATTATCTGATTTAATAAATAAAACCTTTTCAAGTATTTCAATTATTTTCATTAATCTAATTAAATTCACAAATATGTAAAAAGCAAGTTATTTTATGTATTCCATGTCACTGTATATAACTATTATGGCTGAATCGTGTCCCTCTAAAATTCATATGTTAAAATCCTACAGCCTGGCCAACATAGTGAAACCCCAAGTCTACTAAAAATACAAAAATTAGCTGGGCATGGTGGTGCATGCCTGTAATCCAGCTACTTGGGAGGCTGAGGCAGGAGAATTGCTTGAACCTGGGAGATGGAGGTTGCAGTGAGCTGACATCGTGCCACTGCACTCCTGCCTGGGTGACAGAGCAAGACTCCGTCTCAAAAAAAAAAAAAAATCCTAACCCCCACTACCTTGGAATGGTACTGTATTTGGAGATGATGCCTTTAAGAGGTAATTAAGTTAAAATGAGGTTATATGAGGGAGTCCTAATCCAATATGACTGGTGTCTTTATAAGAGATTAGGACATAAACAGACACAAAAGGAAAGCTTTGTGAAGACACAGAGAGCCAAAGAGAGATACCTCAGAATGAAACCAGCCATGCCAACACCTTGCTTTTGGATGTCTAGCTCTAGAACTGTGAGAAAATAAATTTCTGTTGTTTAAATGACCAGTGGTACTTCTGTTATGGCAGCATTAGCAAACTAATATACCTTGACTCTTAATTAATACACATAAGGGCATTTTCCATTTACCTCTAAAGGCTTTTGAATTTGAGGAATTCTCTCATATCTTAGAATCATTCTTAATGATATAGAAATAGTATTAGATTAATTTTCGTGGCTTTGTTCGACTCTATCACAATTGCCATAAGGATTCTGACAATTCTAAATTCATGTGGAAAAGCAAAAGATCAAGCATAGTCAATAAATTTATGAAAGAAAAAAATTGTACAGGCTTTCATCCAATCAGATATCAAGACCTATTATAATGGTTCAGTAATTAAGACCCTGTGCTGTTGTTAAAGGTATAGACAGATAGACTAATGGAATAGAATGCCCAGCTCTATAAATAAGTAATAGAAGCACTAAATGAGTAGAAAAAAGATGCACTATTTAATAAATGATTGGTTATCACTGGTAACTAGAAAGCAAAATAGGAAAATACTAAAAATTAGATCCATAAATCAAAACAAAACAAAACAAAAACTTCCAGGCTTAAAGTCGTAAATATGAAAAAACAAAAATTCTAAAACTTTTAGAAGACAATAAAGGAAACTCTTTTTGTGGCCCCTTGGCAGGAAAAGGCTTTGATTGATTTCATTTTCTAAACCAAATACAAAAAGCACAAACCATAAAGAAGGGCTGATAAATCTGACTACTTTAAACTTAACTTCTCTGCAACAAAAGATATCCTAAAGAAAGGGTAAAGAAAAGCCATAGACTGGGAAAAGATACTTTCATTGCTTATAACGGCAAGCCTCGTATCCTGAATATGTAAAGAGCTCCTAGGCCAGGCACAGTGGCTCACGCCTGTAATCCCAACACTTTGGGAGGCCGAGGTGGGTGGATCACTTGAGGCCAGGAGTTTGAGACCAGCCTGGTCAACATGGCAAAACCCGGTCTCTACTAAAAATACAAAAGTTAGCCAAGAGTGTTGGTGGGTGCCTGTAATCCCAGTTACTTGGGAGGCCAAGGCAGGAGAATTGCTTGAGAGATAGAGGTTGCAGTGAGCTGAGATCATGCCACGGCACTCCAGCCTGGATGACAGAGCCAGACTGTGTCTCAAAAAACAGCTCCTGAAGATTAGTAAGAAAAATACAAACATCCAGTAGGAAATGGACAAAGTATATGAATACACAATTCACAGAAGCAGAAATACAATAGATGAATAAACAAAAAGATCTCTAGCCTCCCTAGTTAATCAGGGATATGCAAATTAAAGCCAAATTGAAATTCCATTCCATCCAACAGATTTGAAAAATTAAAAAATATCTGACAGCACCAAGTATTGAAAAGTATGTGGAGCAAAAGGAATTCTCATTCTGCTGGTGGAAGAACCAATTGGTACAATCACTTTGGAAAGCAATTTGGCAACATTTAGCAAAGCTGGAAGACACTCATCCCTAAGTCTCAACAATTTTATTCCTATGTATATGCCCTAGAGCAGGGGTCCACAACCCCTGGAACTGGGCCACACAGCAGGAGGTGAGCAGTGAGCAAGCAAGCAAAGCTTCATCAGTATTTACAGACACTCCCCATCACTGGCACTACTGCCTGAGTTTCGCCTCTCGTCAGATCAGCAATGGCATTAGATTCCCATAGGAGCTTGAACCCTATTGTGAACCACGCACGTGAAGGATCTAGGTGGTGCACTCCTTTTAAGAATCTAATGCCTGATGATCTGAGGTGGAGCTGAGGTGGGGATGCTTGCACTGAGGAGCAGCTGCAAATATAGATTAACGTTAGCAGAGGTTTGACTGCACAGAGACCATAATAAATCAATTGCTTGCAGACTCATATCAAAACCCTGTCGGTGAGTGGTAAGTGGCAATTAAGCTGCATCTGGTGGCAGGCTTTATAGTGGCAAGTGAATTGATGTACTTCAATTATACAGCTGCATCTGGTGGCAGGCTTTAAGTCACAATTCAACACTTATTTTAGTCTGTGGATGGCCCACCCATTATTTACCACTTCCATCCACTCTTCTTTCCGGCACTTGTCTCAGTCACAGTTTTGGTAAGCACACAAGCTAACCCCAGCCAAAATGAGTAAAAAACAAATATCACTAGAGAGCTTCTTTGAAAAAGGAGAAAGACCCAATGATGATATAGAAGACTCTAAGACTGCCAGTGAAAAGAAAGCTGCATTTAAAAGAAAACACCAAGGGTCCTACTTAAATTACTCTTTGCAACAAGTAATTCACATTCTCCAAGCTCACTTTGTATAATACTTGGTAACTGGCTATCCACTGAAACTGTGAAAGCTTCAAAACTGCTTTACCACATGGAGACCAAACAACTTGCATTAAAAGACCAGGTTTTGGAGTTTTTCAAAAGAAAAAAACATGAACACAAACAGAAGCAATTATTGAAGGCCACTATCCCATCAAGTGTGTCTGTACTGACAGCATCAGTCAATGGCTAACCACATTGCTAAAGCTAAGAAGCCCTTTACTATTGGTGAAGAGTTGATCCTCCCTGCTGCTGAGGACATCTGTTGTGAACTTTTAGGAGAGGCTGCAGTTCAAAAGGAGGCACACGTTCCTCTTTGGCTAGCACCACAACTAGACAAACTGATGCAATAGCAGAGGATATTGAGGATAATTGTTAGAGAGGATTAATAAGTCACCGTGGTACACAATCCAGGTTGATGAGTCTACCAATCTTGACAAGGCAACAACGCTTGTTTTTGTGAATATATTTTCAGGAGGATGTGCAAGAGGCTATGTTGCGTGTTACCAACCAACACCACAGCTGCAAAACTATTCAAGTCTTTAAATGATTACACATCAAGAAAACTGAATTGGCCATTTTGTGTTGGTATAAGCACGGATGGAGCAACTGCCATGACTGGACAGCTTTCTGGTTTCACTACTTGGGTCAAAGAGATTGCTTCTGAATGTGTCTGTGCACTGTGTCGTCCATGGAGAACTGCTGGCTAGCTGAAAAATGTCACCTGAACTTCACAACGTTTTGCAGGATGTGATTAAAATTATCAGCTATATTGAAGTACATGCCCTTAACTCATGTCTGTTTGCACAGCTCTGTGAGGAGATGGATGCAGAGCACACTCATCTTCCTTATGCACAGAGGTGAGATGGCTTTCTAAAGGTAGATCACTGGCCAGAGTTTTTGAGTTAGAAGAGCTGCTACAGAGATTTCTTTTAGAAAAACAGTCACCACTGGCAGCACATTTCAGTGACACAGGATGGGTGGCAAAACTTGCTTACTTGTGTGACATATTCAACCTGCTCAGCGAATTCAATCTGTCACTTCAGAGGAGAACAACTGTGTTCAAGTTGGCAGATAAAGTGGCTGCATTCAAATCCAACTGGAATTATGGGGGTGACAAGTCAACACCGGGATTTTTGACGTTTCAAACATTAGTAGAGATTTTGAAAGAGACTGAGCCAGGGCCTTCTTTCTCCTAGCTGGTGCATGATCACCTGTCTCACATTCAAAAGAGTTTGGTCATTATTTCCCAATTACAAAAGACCTCCGAACAGGGAAGGAATGGATCCGTGACGCATTTGTGAAAAAACCAGGTGAATCAACTTTGCCCGTGCTAGAAGATCAACTACTTGAGACTGCAAATAATGGTGGCTTTAAAAGTATGTTTGAGACAACTTCAAATCTCCATATGTTCTGGATTAGAGTCAAGGCGGAATATCCTCAGATTGCCACCAAAGCACAGAAAAGCCTGCTTCCATTTCCAACATCCTATCTTTGTGAAGGAGGGTTTTCTGCAGTGATAGCAACCAAAACGAGATTACAGAGTAGACTGGACATAATAAGCAACACACTTTGGGTGTCACTATCCCCCATCACCCCCAGATGGGACTGTCTATTTGCAAGAAAATGAGCTCAGGACTCCAAATGATTCTACATTATGGTGAGTTGTACAATTATTTCATTATATGTTACAATGTAATAATAATAGAAATAAAGTGCACAATAAATGTAATGCACTTGAATCATCCCGAAACCATTGCCACCCCTAACCCCTGTCTGTGGAAAAATTGTCTTCCATGAAACCAATCCCTGGTGCCAAAAAGGTTGAGGACCACTGCCCTGGAGAAACACCTTCACATGTATGAGAATATTTATTGCGGCATTGTTTCTAATAACAAAAATACGAAAATAAATGCCCATCATTGAGAGAGTGGATATGTTATGGTATACTAATTAAGTGACATACTATATAGCAGTAAACAATGAATTAAAGTTACATAACATGTAACATGAATACTGACAAGGGCAAAAAGCAACTTTTATTTAACAATACAGAAAGAGTGTTATTTATATAGCGCTTTAAAACATGCATAACAAAAACATCTATTGTGCATGGATACACACTTTCAGCAATCAAAAAAACAGGCTTCATAGAAAAATGGCAAAATGTTAAGGTTTGATACATCTCCCACGAGTATGCCTGACAAAATTCTTTACATTTTAGGAGTGAAACATTTGTTATAACAAAGTTTAAACAGCAGAATAAAATTATTTTCAAGTTATCTCCTTCCCAGTAAAGTTTTCCTTCTCTTCAGTTGTAATAGAGTTATTTATCCATTTATCAAATTTTTGTTTTGGATTTTTCTTAAAAAAGGATCTTTTTTTCAAGTAGCTTCTACCCATGTAAGGAAGTTATTAAACCAAACAGTAGGACATAAAGCAATAATAAGGAAGGGACGTATAACTTGCAAAGAGGAAAGAGAGTTTACATCTGTCTGGAGCAGCCAGAGAAAACTCTAAGGAGATGCATTTGAGCTGCCTTTAAGGGAGATGCGTTCACCAAGGGAACAGACATTCCACGTAGAGGGAATAGTTTGTACAAGGAAATGGGGATGGACACAACAGGTAACATGGAGAAATACAGTTGTCCCTCAGTATTCGTGAGTGATTTGTTCCAGGACCCCCATGGATACCAAAACTAGAGGATGCTCAAGTCCTTGATATAAAACGGCTTGTATTTGCATATACGCACATCCTCTTGTATAGTTTGTCTCTAGATTATTTAACAACATCTAATACAATGTAAATGCTATGTAAATAGTTGTTATACTGTATTGTTTAGGGAATAATAACCTTAAAAAGTCTACATTTCGGTACAGACTGATATTTTTCCCCCAATATTTTCAATCTGGTTGGTTGAATCCACAAAACCCACTGAATGGAAGTGCCAAGTAGGGTGAGGTGAGGCCTTGGAGGGAGGATATCAAAATAAGTGGCTAGAGAGGAAGGAGGAGCTTGAGGTGGAAGCCGGAATGTGTGGGAACTGGTGCTGTACTTGCTCACCAAGCACCCTGGTTAGAGCTGAAATAACTCTTTTATGCCACAAACTTCTAAGAGACATAGTTGGGACCAGAACTGGCGCCTGCTGACTTCTGGGTAATCCATCCCTGGTTGTGAAGGGACGGCCGTGCCGCCACGATGGCTCCGAAATACACCAAGAGTTTATTTTCGGGGCTGCTCGTAGTCCAGTCCTACTTGGGTTTCCCATTTCCTATCAGCCCCAAGCCACCCACGGATGCTCCCCGCCTCCAGACATCGCCCTCCACTAGGTTCCCAGATCGCTTTTAAAACGAGACCAGGGGCCGGTCGCGGTGGCTCACGCCTGTAATCCCAGCACTTTGGGAGTCCGAGGCGGGCGGATCACGAGGTCAGGAGTTCGAGACCAGCCGGGCCAAGACAGTGAAACCCTGTCTTTACTAAAAATACAAAAAAACTAGCCGGGCGTGGTGGTGTGCACCTGTCATCCCAGCTACTCGGGAGACTGAGGCAGGAGAATCGCGTGAACCCGGGAGGCGGAGGTTGCAGTGAGCCGAGATCGCGCCATTGCACTGCAGCCTGGGCAACAGTGCGAGACTCCGTGTTAAACAAACAAACAAACAAACAAACAAACAAACAACGGAACGCGACCAGGAGTCCCGGAAGCCTGCGTGCACGAACTCCCAAGACCACAAGTCCCAGCATGCAACGCTCCCTGTTGGAAAAGGGCCTACCTTAGCCACTAAGTGGACCATCATGCAACGTTCTCTGATGGGGCGGGGCTCTCCACAGGGGCGGCACACTTGTGGCGTCGCCTCAGCAACTCCAATTGCGTGACAGAATGTGCTTCCGCTTCCGCCTCTGAGCCCTATGAGCGAGAGTTACGCTACTTAGTCGTCCTGACGCCATTCCTCTGCGACGGCGCGGGTCTGGAGCTTCCGCGCGGTGGCCTCGCTCTCCTGTAAAACGCTAGAGCGGCGGCTTGTTGCCTGCGGCCTCTGACCTGACAGCGAAGGGGAAAGCGTCGAGATGACTGACCGCTACACCATCCATAGCCAGCTGGAGCACCTGCAGTCCAAGTACATCGGCACGGGCCACGCCGACACCACCAAATGGGAGTGGCTGGTGAACCAACACCGCGACTCGTACTGCTCCTACATGGGCCACTTCGACCTTCTCAACTACTTCGCCATTGCGGAGAATGAGAGCAAAGCACGAGTCCGCTTCAACTTGATGGAGAAGATGCTTCAGCCTTGTGGACCGCCAGCCGACAAGCCCGAGGAGAACTGAGACGCTGCCTTACCACCGCTGTGCGGGGCACCTCTCCCAGCGTTCTTCCGGTTTGCCAATCCTCTTGAGTATTCCTGTCTCCAAAAGACCGGCTCTCCATGGCTCCTGCGCCTCGTGCTTTCCGCGTACAGAAGTGCTTGCCCGGGGAGTCCCGCCTGACCTGCCTTCATGTGGACCCTTAGAACAGCATTGGGAGACCAGCAGGACTCCTGAGAACTGTGCTGGTGGAGAGGTCCTAGAGCCGGCAAGCGTTTGAGAAGAGGGCATGGCGGTGGAGTGAGATGGGATTTGGCGTCTCGTTTTTGGCTAATTGATTGTCATTGGCTTTTTCCATAAAGTTTAGAAATCGTTCAGTCTCGTGGTGTGAACTTCCTGTGTTAGGGTGGAAGGCTCCGGAAAGAGCCGAGCGGGAAGTGGGTTTAGGTGAGGGAGCGCATGCGAGTGTCCATGGCCAGGCACTTAGATCCGCCCTGTCTACCTTTATAATTAATTCCCCGACTGCCATTTCTCCCAAGAGCGTTGTTTTCAGGCTCACGATGCCTTCAGTATTGAAATTTGTGGTTATTATACCCCATCTTCTTTTTCTCCCGTTTTAAAAGTCTTTGCAGTCTTTGCTGTCATTGTCCTCCCTAGCCTCTTTAAAATGCATCTTTTCTTTTTCTTGGGAATTTGTGGCCATGTCTCCAGAAATGACAAGCTGGCAAGCGAGTTCATCCATTCTACATTCAACAAATATTTGTTGAGCTCTATGTGACAGGCATTTTCCCATGTTCTTGGGGCTTACATTATGCTGGTGGTGGAGAAAGGAGGTCAAACACTGTAGACGTAATAAGCAAATGTTAGAAGATGCTGCGGGGAGGGGAGGACAATGTATGTGTTGCGGGTAGGAGTAGCTGGTAGGGCTGTAATCTTAAATATGATGCACAAGTTATTGAGATGGTGACATTTGAACAAAGACTTTAGGAAAATGAGGGAAATAGCCATGCGGAAAACTGGAGAATTTGCTTTCCATGAAGAGTTAACTGCCAGTGCAATGGTACTAACGCTGGGAGTATGTATGGCTTATTGGAGGAACTTCAAAGAGGCAAGCATGGCTGGAGGGAGTGAGCAAGGGGAAAAATAGAGGGACAGGTAATGGAGGGGGAACCAGTAGAGTCTTGTAGGACAATATGTGAACCTCTGAGGAGCCATTGGAAGGTTGTGTTTTTTTTTTTTAATTTTAGTTTTTAAAAATACGAGATGGATCTTGCTATGTTGGCCAGGTTGGTCTTGAACTTGGCCTCAAGCAATCCTCCCACCTCAGCTTCCCAAAGTGCTAGGATTACAGGTGTGAGCCACAACTCCAGACCATTGGAAGGTTTTTAACGCAAAGAAGTCACGTGACCCGGCATAGCTTAAATCTGGTGGCTTTGGAACTCCAGGCTGGAGTGCAGTGGCACGATCATGGCCCACTGCAGCCTCAACTTCCAGGGCTCAAGCAATCCTCCCACCTCAGCCTCCCAGGTAGTTGGTACTACAGGTACGTGCCACCATGCCCGGCTAATTTTTGCATTTCTTAGTTTTTTTGTAGAGATGGGGGTCTCATGTTTCCCGAGCTGCTCTTGAACTCCTGGCTCAAGCAATCCACCCACCTCAGCCTCCCAAAGTGCTGGGATTACAGGTGTGAGTCATTGCTCCTAACTTTCCATTACACTAGAAAATTGTTGAAGACACCAAAGAGCCTCTGTTTATGTGGATTATGGCTGTTGATATTCACCATAGAAATGAAAACAAAAGTTTTAATTCATTGAAAAATAATGACAATTCTCAGAAAGGTCAATGGTAAAAATAATGATAATAAAACCATTTCATGTTAACAAAAAAGTTTTTGTTTTATGAAAAATGGCAATTTACCAAGACATAATTTAGTGAGAAGAATGGCTTTTAAGAAAAACCGGTTTTTCAGAGGTCTTCTGTGTTTGGCTTTATAAATAGAGGACAGCTTGATTCTCATATCTGCTTTTGCATTCAAACTGTTTGGATATGAAATTTTTGTTGAAGTATGAAAAAATCCACTTCTCATAAATATTTAGTATGGGAGGAATATTTAGCTTTTCCAAATAGATGTACATATACTTCTTTGATATTCTACTAAAACCCAACAAGTGGTAGTTTCTTAAAGGTTAGTTACAACATGGAATCTGAAACCGGTTTAATGAACTTTTTATTCTGTTCCATTGAAATTCATTCATGTATCTTGAGCTCTGAATGCATCTTTTACCCATACCTAATTTAGAACGTCATGCATCAGTCATCTGAAAAGTAATGGGTTACTGAGTTACACAGACCTTCCAAATGTTGTTACATTCATTATACATATCAAAAATCACATTGATTAATATCATCCCTGTCTCAGGAAGCTCTTGTAGTATTGGGAAACTGAAAAACCTACTGTGAAGGTATAAGTTTTCCACAAGTTTAAGTTTTTACTTGATAGCTTGAACTTGATCAACCTATCAAGCATGAAGTTGATAGCAAATATTATTGTTTTCCTTTAAGTGAAAGGCCCACTTGGTTCATTTTCACGAAAATGTCTGCCAAATACATACCCAAGACATACTGAAGTCTGAGTAACAAGTTACAGTTTGTCATTTTTTCATGTAGAAATGTGCCTTGAAAAAAAAAAAGGCCGCCAATTCAGTTTGCAACTCAAATAATAAAAAGTGTTTTTCCTTGAGCAAACTACTGTCCTTTGGTAGGCAGCAGAAATGCTTTATGCATATTACCAATTTCATCACACAGAATATTAAAAGATATCTTAAGGGCTAAGATTTCATAAAGTTAGTAATTTTTACTGCTTCATCAAGCACATTCTTAAGTGAAACTGAGTTTTTTTGTTTTTGTTTTTACTGAGGGTGCATGGCAATGAAGTATACAATGACTAGCAATACATTTTTGTGCCCCTCTATTGATTCATGCTAAGTGCTGGTAGTTTTATCACTATTGCTTTTGCACCATCTGTGCAAATGCTAACGGTAAGAAAGGCAAGTAAAATCTTACTTTTACGAAAATAGTTTTGGCTTCACAGTTTCCCTGGGATTTCTTTCTTACCATTTTTACTGGAAAGAATGACTGATAGGAGATTAAACTATGATTGTTTACACTTGGGTATTTGGCAGATATTTTATCAAAAATGGATGATATTGCTGGGCGTGGTGGCTCACGCCTGTAATCCAAGCACTTTGGGAGGCCTAGGCGGGTAGATCACAAGGTCAGGATATCGAGACCATCCTGGCTAACACAGTGAAACCCCGCCTCTACTAAAAATACAAAAATTAGCTGGGCGTAGCGGCATGCACCTGTAGCCCCAGCTGCTGGGGAGGCTGAGGCAGGAGAATGGTGTCAACCCGGGAGGTGGAGCTTGCAGTGAGCAGAGATCGTGCCACTGCATTCCAGCCTGGGCGACAGAGCAAGACTCCGTCTCAAAAAAAAAAAACAAAGGATGAAATGGGCCATCACTTCAAGAAAAACAGTAGAACTGTGGTTTCAGATGATCGCTGTGGCTGCTGTGTTGAGAATAGACTGGGGTAATGTAAAAGAGAATAGATTGTAATAATTGGCAATTAAATTAAAATGTCAACATTAATTTTTTTTCCTCTTTAAAGAGTAGCAGAGTCACACTAAGTCACCATCCTTACAAAACTTGATAAAGGTATACAAAGTGTCATTAGAGTGAGCTCCTGTCCCCAATTCAAGGCTGTAGCAGTAGACCAAGAGAGATGACAGCCTGCATTGGAGATAGAGAGGAAAGGACTGGATATATGGTATGGGATAGCATATGTAAAGAAATGAGTAACGTGTACAGTAAGAATTTAGAAGGAAGTCAGTAACTTAAAGACCTCCATGAAGAATGAGGTTTCACAAAGGCAAGGATTTTGGTCTTTTTACAAACCAATATATTCTAAGTATCTAGAATGATGTCTAACACATCCCAGATGTCCAATAAATCTTGAGTGTTGCATATCAAAGGACAGGGCTTAATCCAGGTGATATATTGGGCCCATGCTAATTCATGTTCTTAGGCAGTCTTTAAGTTTACCATAATAGGTAATACCAAAGAAGAGCCATTTGAAAACATGTTTCCTATAGTATTAACATATTGAGCATTTTTATGGTGTGCTAAGTGTTTTGTGTGATCTTTAGGAGGTACTGTCTTCATTTTACAGATGAAACAGGTTCAGAAAAGTAATTTGCACAAGATCGCACAACTAGTAACTAGGTTTTTCTAGTTTCGAAGTACAAAGTCTTGTACTGTTGCCCAAGTAGGTCTAGTATACAAAAATAATATTAGAATAATTTGAAATAAGTTGTCTCAGATTTTTTAAATGGAAATACTAAAAGTTTAGTAGATTATATTGAAAGAATATCAGACCAATATGAAAGATCTCATATAACCCTAAGTAAAAAATGTAATTTGAAATATATTGAATAAAGATTGAGTAAAAATAATCCTAGTAGGAAGCATAATTGTTTTGTGTGGAAACACGTTTCAAGTATCTGAAAGTAAAAGTACAGTCTAAATAAATTTAATTGAGCCATTCTGGTTTTGTTGCTCTCTTATAAGAGAGTATTTGTGTTAAACACAGGAGGGCAGCAGATGATACTCAGATGGAAATTACTTTCAGAAAAAGATCTAAACTTGTAGATTCCTGATAACTTCGGAGAAAAATAAGCGGTTTCTATATTTATTTAGAGTGATGTAATTAGAAAGCCACTTTGTAAACTATAGAGAAATGGGCACATTTTTCATTTGACAAATTTTAGTGATCATTTTACAGGTGATTGTATTATGCTTAAAAGTATAGGACAAGATGTGGGCCCCTTGAAAGCATGCTAGTTGGAGATATAAATATAGCAGCACATAAATAACTTTAATATGTAGTAGCAAGTGATTAATGCTAAAGAAAAAATTAGAAAAAAAAGGCTATAGGAGTGTACAGGAAGAGATTATTGCAAACCGCCAGTGAGGTACTGGGTAAGGGCATTGAGAAAGGCATTTGGGCAGGGCCTTGACTAATAAAACTTACACTTTTTTTTTTTTTTTCTGAGATTGAGTCTTGCACTGTTGCCCAGGCTGGAGTGCAGTGGCACGATCTCGGCTCACTGCAATCTCCGCCTCCCAGGTTCAAGTGATTCTCCTTGCCTCAGCCTCCCAAGTAGCTGGGATTACAGGAACCCGCCGGTCTTGAACTCCTGACCTCATGATCCACCTACCTCGGCCTCCCCAAGAGCTGGGATTACAGGTGTGAGCCACCACACCCGGCCAAAACTTACACATTTAAGACTAGGGCAAGGTTTCTTAGCTGCCCTAGCAAGGGCAGGATAATTCAAATCCCTTTTCTCTATTAAAACCTTTTCCAGGCTGGGCATGGTGGCTCATGCCTGTAATCCTAGCACTTTGGGAGGCCAAGGCAGGCGGATCACAAGGTCAGGAGTTTGAGACCAGCCTGACCAACATGATGAAACCCCGTCTCTACTAAAAATACAAAAATTAGCTGGGCGTGGTGGTGTGTGCCTGTAATCCCAGCTACTCAGGAGGCTGAGGCAGGGGAATTGCTTGAACCGGGGAGGCGGAGGTTGCAGTGAGCCGGGATTACACCACTGTACTGAGGCCTGGGCAACAGGGCGAGACTCTGTCTCAAAAAAAAACAAAAAAAAACACAAAAAACAAAACCATCTCCATTACTTCCATTAACTTCTTATGGCTTACAAGACCTCCCACCCTTTGGCCCCTGCTTCCCTGCTTTCATAAAGCTAGAAAACCAGGATCTACATCCTAGGTTGATAATAATAACATAACAATTACTATTTACTATGTGCGCACTATGTGCCAAAGACTAACATCAACATCTCAGTTTTCATGACAAACTTGAGAAAGTTATTATCCCATTATACTAATAAGCAAAAATACTAGGAAAATTTAAGGGTTTTGCCCAGTATCACTCAGCAAGTAAGAGCTAGAGCAGGGACTTAAACTAGTATCCAGTGTCTTCGTGGGGTCGATGAGGGTTTCCAGAAATGTGTTTCACAGAATTCTGATTTTCCTTGAAAAATTATCAATGGTTTTTTGGGGTTTTTTGGTTTTGTTTTGGTTTTGGTTTTTAGGGATAAAGTGGGGGGACTATCTTGGTGAAATAAGTTTCGGAAATGCCATATACCTTGGAGATTCATGATTCAGATTAAAGTTTTATAGTAAGAAATTTTGCTTGACCATCATTTCCTACATTTATTTAATCCTGGAATTTATTTTCTCAAGAAATACAAAGATAATTCTGAGAAAAATATTTGAGGGATACTGCTTTCGGTAATGAAAACATTTTAGAGTAGAGAAATGATGTATTCAACCCTGAACTCAAGGAAGATAAATTTGGCAGCAGTGTGTAGGTTGGAACTCATAGCCACAGATAACTTTCCTTTCCTTGGGTTGTAATTCCATCGCTGAAAGTGAATACCTTTGTGAATGGAAATTCTTTGTTCTCAGCTGCGATTCTTTCCATCTCTCTTAGACTAGCAAATTAAAGATATTACAAAGAAAGGAGACATTAATTATATTGCACAAATTAGTTATGAAGCTATGTACAGCTCATTCTTTTTCAGGACAAGAGCAAGAAGAAAACCAATACATTTTGTTCCTTGATTTTATTAATGTCTGGAAGATGTGTACTGATGAGGCATCAGTACTGAATGATCTGGCAGCCAACAGTTGATCTGCTTTGGAGAGATGACAATTTGTTCTTAACTGGCTTTTCATTTCACGTCGCACATTTCTTCCAGCTCTCTCTGTCCTACATCTTCTTTATGTGTGATACACACATGTGCTCCATCATGCCTGCCCACTCAACCCTGAAATACTGAAACCTGGAGTGGGGGAAATGCTGGTAGGAAACCAAGACATTGAAGAGTCCATCTCATCTCTCACACTACACAAAGGGTCTGGTACAAATGGCTCTTTCAAGCGCTATCTGTGATCTGCGTTAGCTCAGAATCCTTCCTCGTCTCCACTTCCTTCACTTCCTAGCCACTGTTCTCAGTTGTTATCTTGTCCTCTAGGCGTCCCTCTTATCACTCTGTCCTCCTACTTCAGTGGACCTTATCCTTGCTTCCTCCATGTCTCCTCTAAAAACAGTGGCCTTTAAAGCAGAAGTGTCTTCGTAACATTACAAATGAAGGGAAAATACAGGAGGTGATTTAAGGCCCTGTGGTACAGCATCAAAGTGTTTAGGGTGTTCACGACCTCAGCCTCCCTCTCCTCACCTCCAAGCCCCGGACCAGCAGACTAGGGCACTCATCTCTGGTTCTGGCCCACTGCTGTCTGTTTCAGAATTCTGCCTTTAAAACGATATCATTGGTATTAATACTATCTCATTCATCAGTTTTGATATGAGAATCGAATGACGTTTACCTTGTAGAAAAGTTTGTCTCTTTATAATTAAACAAAAAAAAGGTACACAGAATAATATAACATGGAGATACTTCTACCTCAAATTTTGTCCAATTTCCTTCCCTTTTTTCTACTTTTAAAACAATTTGCAAATTATTTATCTATGCCCCTTTTTAAAACTGAAAGGAAGCATTGCAGGTAAAACTATTGTCTCCTTTGGCCATTTGTAGCCCAGTCTCTCCTGTGTCCTCATGTCCAACCCTACCCCCACCACCAAAGTAATCACTTCTATGAGTAAGTTCTTCCCATATAGCCATTAGATTTTATAAACATATATTCGTATCCAGGAACCATATGTAGAAGTGTTATTGTGTTTTTAAAAATATATGTGTATATGCATACATATACCTATGTATAGATACATATATGTGCATATGTATGCATATGTATATATACATATGTATATGTATGTATATGTGCATATGTATATATGTGCATATGTATGCATATGTGTATATATACATCTATATACATGCACACAAATGAAACTATCTGGCAGTTTCTCAAAAAGCTAGACAGAATTATCATATGATTCAACAATCCCATTTCTAGGTATATAACCAAAGGGATTGAAGGCAAGGACTGGAATAGATATTTGTATGCCAGTGTTCAATGCAGCGTTATCTACAATAGCCAAAAGGTGGAAGAAATCCACAGGTCCACTAACAGATGAATGGATACACAAAATGTGGCATATACCCACAATGCAATATTATTCTGCCATAAAAAAGGAATGAAGTTCTGATACATGCTATATAGATGAATTTGAAGACATTATGCTAAATGAAATAAGCAAAACACAAAAAGACAAATGTGGTATAATTTCATTTATATGATGTACCTAGAATAGCCAAATTCACCAGGACTGAAAGTAATAGAGGTTGTTAGAAGTTTGGGGTAGAAGCAATGACATATTATTGCTTAATGGTTACAGAATTTTTGTTTAGGGGTAATGGAAAATTATTTCCAAAATAATCACAACATAGTAGTGATAGTTGTACAATACTGTGAATGCAACTGAATTGGTTGTACACTTAAATAATTAAAATGGCAAATTACGTTATGTATTTTTACTGCAATTTTAAAAATTAATAATACATTTACCAAAACCCATTGAATTGCTCATTTTATTTTTAAATTTATTTCATTTTATTTTTCTAGAGACAGAGTTTTGCTATGTTGCCTAGGCCAGAATGCAGTGACTATTCACGGGCACAGTCATGGCGCACTGCAGCTTTGAACTTCTGGGCTCAAGCAATCCTCCTGCTTCAGCTTCTGGAGTAGCTGGGACTACAGGTGTGTGCCACTGTTCCCTGCTGAACTGTTCACTTTAAATGGATGAATTGTTCAGTAAGTAAATTATATCTCAATAAGGCTGTTTAAAGTAGATATATATGGTATTATATACATATGGGTTATATACGTATTATACATATACATATACGGTATTATACATATAATTGATATTATAATATACCAATGTATTATACATATAATTGTATTACGGTATACACAGATATGGTATTATACATATAATTGAATTATATATGGTATTATATGTTTTGGTATTATATACTATGGTATTGCACACATAATTTAATTTAATATATATAGTTTTTTGTTTTTTGTTTTGAAACAGGGTCTTACTCTGTCGCCCAGGCTGGAGTGCCGTGGTGCGATCACAGCTCACTGCAGCGTCAGCCTCCTGGGTTCAAGCAATCCTCCTGACTCAGCCTCTCACTTAGCTGGGACCACAGATGCATGCCACCACACCTGGCTAATTCTTTTTATTACTGGTAGAGCCAGGATCTCCATATGTCACGCAGGCTGATTCCAAACTCCTGGGCTCAGGCGATTCTCCCACCTTAGCCTCCCAAAGTGCTGGGATTACAGGCGTGAGCCACTGTGCCTGGCCCACACGTTATATTTTTGAGATCTATCCAAGTTAAGAGCTATAGTTATGTAGTTCATTCCTTTTTAACGCTATGTCATAGGAATATACTACACAATTTATACGTGCATTCTCTAATTAAGGGCACTTACAATGCTTGTAGCATTTTATTATTTCAGACAGTGCTGCAACAAACATTCTCATATACGTCTCCTCAGATGCGGGCAAAATGTCCTCAGTATATAGGTGTGTTTCATGTGTTTTCAAAGATTTAATGTATTATATGAATGTAGCCTTCTTATTTTTAGAACCTTTACTCTCAGCCATTTATTTAACACACATTTATTGAACCTGCACTGGGGCAAATGGGGTCATGGCCTCTGTGGATCTCACAGTCTGCAGCAAAGGAGGCATGTAATCAATTGGTTAGAATAAGAGGTGATGGACTCTTGAACACTTCAATCTCTACAAAGCAGCTCCTTCCACTCTGTTTTTCATCTGGACACACCTCAACTTCTCCCTCTTCCTTTCCTCTGCTTGACCCCTTTTCCTCCCACCATTTCCAGTTGTTATGTAAACTCCTCAACCAGTCTTCTAATTTTCTCAGCCTCTCTTTCAAGAGAGGTTCTTTAATCTTACTTCGTCCATCTCACCTTGCAAAAAGTGTGTCAGCCTTAGAATAAATTTTTCTAAAAATCAGTTTAAAAGAAAGAGCAAAATGTGCATTTTCCTATGAAATTTAGGAGCTGAACATCTCTTATTTCTTGTGTTTTTCTGCTAGGTTAACTTGGACTTTGTATCAATAGTCCCCAACCTTTTTGGCCCCAGGGACCAGTTTCGTGGAAGACAATTTTTCCATGAACTAGGCTTGGGGAATTGGGGGATTGGAGGGTTGAGGGGGTGGGTGTGGGAGGTTGGGGATGAAACTATTCCACCTCAGAGTCTCATAAGGAGTGTGCAACCTAGATCCCTCACATGCGCAGTTCACAACAGGGTTCAAGCTCCTATAAGAATCTAATGCTGTCGCTGACCTAACAGGAGGCGGAGCTGAGGCAGTAATGCTCACTCACCCACCGCTCACCTCCTGCTATGCTGCCCAGTTCCTAACGGGCCACAGACCAGTACAGGTCTGCAGCAAGGGTTAGGGACCCTTGCTTTAAATGATAAAATCTCATGAAGCAAGAACAACAATTTTAGCTGATGCTATTCATCATGTAGCTTAGCATTTAATGCACTATAGACACTTTAAAAATATTTGAAAAATATTTGTTGATTGACAATACTAGTCAAGACCATGTAATGCACAGTCCTAAGCACTAAAAAGCGATACAAAGATTATGAAAACAAGGTCCAGCACTCACAATTAATAAAGAAAATGAGGCTGGGCATGGTGGCTCCCACCTGTAATTCCAGCACTATGGGAGGCCGAGGCAAGCAAATTGCTTCAGCTCTGGAGCTCAAGACCAGCCTGGGCAACATGTAGAAATGCCATCTCTACAAAAAAAAAAAAAAAAAGACAAAAATTAGCTGGGTGGGGTGGTGCGCACCTGTGGTCCCAGCTACTGAGGAGGCTAAGGTGGGAGGATCACTTGAGTCCAGGAAGTCAAGGCTGCAGTGCGCCATGATTGTGCCACCACTGCACTTTAGCCTGGGTGACAGAATGAGACCCTTCCTCAAAAAAAAAAAAAAAAAAAAAAGTAGTAGGCCAGGCAGGGTGGCTCATGCCTGTAATCCCAGCACTTTGGGAGGCCAAGGTGGGCAGATCACTTCAGGTCAGGAGTTCAAGACCAGCCTGGCCAACATGGTGAAACCCCGTCTCTACTAAAAATAAAAAATTAGCCAGGCGTGGTGGTGCGCACCTGTATTCCCAACTACTCGGGAGGCTGAGGTAGGAGGACCACTTGAACTTGGGAGGGGGAGGTTGCACCCAGCTGAGATCATGCCACTGCACTGCAGCCTGGGCAACAGAGCGAGACTCTGTCTCAAAAAAAAAAAAAATGTAGTGCACCAATGCATCTCCAGATTCTAGAGTAGTGCATGACACAGAGTGGACACAATAACTATTTGTTGAATGATAAGTAAGTGAATAAATAAACAAATGAACAAACAAATTTATGAGGAACAATGAGGACTGGATACAGTTGAGATGGGACACAGAAAAATGCTAAACATAGATTGATTATGAATCTTTCTACCCTTTACGTTCAGTGTGGAACTCTGACGTTTTCTGATGTGTTAACAACCTTACCTCAGAGATTTTAGTTTTAGCAAGCCTGGCAAGCACCATAGGTTTTGGGGTTTTTTCCTAACCTCAACATCTTTCAAAGAAATACACACTTGTTTCTATCATCAGCATACAAATAAGCATGTGTGAAAAATAACAAATGTTGAAATAACTTGATAATTTCACATAACAAAATGAAAGTCTCAAGCCAAGTAAATCTCAAAATACATATTTGATTGAATAAAAAGTGACACAATACCCATTTTTATAGGATCACATGAAAATTCTTTTCGTTTCTTGAAGAAAAAATATATTGCTAAAACCCAAATGTTTCCCATATGCAGAGGAAAACAATTATTGATTTATGGAAGGTGAAATCTGAGGTAAATACATGTCAATAAGGACTTTGGAGGTGATGACTGTAACATGGGAGCACAGGACTAAATATGCACCTTGTCTTTCAGTTCATTTAAATAGACTTAAAATTTGTAGAAGGCAAATTGTGGAAAGCCAACGTATTCACACTCATGAGGACGAAAGCTGATTAGACAGTCATTTTTTTCCTCTAGCCCTTCAGCATTATTCTCTGGCTTTTGTTCTATCTCCCTTCCCACTTATCTCTTTCTTGCTGTTCTATGATAAGAAACAACAGATGATTAGTATAGTGAAGCCAATACATCTTTAACCGTTTTCTCTCAGCCCTAGAACTTCTTTAAAATTCATATACTAAGACATGCAGTACTGATTACATTTCCCACACTCGAAAGATTGTGTCATGCAGATAGGAATTTTTAAGATGGTAAATAAGGCATATGTGCATGAAGGAGTTCTTCGTTTGATAACACAAGTTTATTTTGATAAAATACACGTTACTAATGGGAAACTGAATGCTAAATAATATGTATATACTGTTATGGGTACAGTAGAAAAAGATTGTAGAGATTATTCATTTGTCGTAGGAGCACCTGAGAATGCTTAATATATGAACTGCATTTGAGCTGGTTATTCAGGCTTCTGTATCAAAAATCCGAAAAAAAAGTTTGAAGGTGGTGAATTTATTTAATGAAAAGTATTTTTAAGGCTGGTAGCAGTGGCTCATGCCTATAATCCCAGCACTCTGGGAGGCTGAGGAGGGTGGATCACCTAATGTCAGGAATTCGAGAGCAGCCTGACTAACATGGTGAAACCCTGTCGCTACTAAAACCACGAAACTTAGCTGGGCGTGGTGGCACATGCCTGCAATCCCAGCTACTCAGGAGGCTGAGTCAGGAGAATCGCTTGAACCTGGGAGGGGGACCTTGTGGTGAGCCGAGATCACACCACTGCACTCCAGCATGGGCAACAAGAGCAGAAACTCTGTGAGAAAGAAAAAAAAAAAAAAAAAGAAGAAGAAAGAAAGAGAGAGAGAGAGAAGTCTTAAAAAACAAAAAAAACAAACCAAAACCAAGACCATTTTTGTGGGTTTATTCACTCTTTAAGCCAGCAACTTTGATCACTCCAAATTCTTTCTTTTTTTTTTTTTTTTTTTTTTTTTTAGACAGAGTCTTGTTCTGTTGCCCAGGCTGGAGTACAGTGGCATGATCTTGGCTCACTGCAACTCCACCTTCCAGGTTCAGGTGATTTTCCTGTCTCAGCCTCCTGAGTAGCTGGAATTACAGGCGCATGCCACCATGCCTGGCAATTTTTTTGTATTTTTAGTAGAAATGGGGTTTCGCCATGTTGGCTACACTGGCCTTGAGCTCCTGACCTCAAGTGATCTGCCCACCTCAGCCTCCCAAAGTGCTGGGATTACCTATGTGAGCCACTGCGCCCAGCCTGCTCACTACAAATTCTGTAAGATTCAAACAATATCCCTATCCAGGCCAAGACTCTTGGACTGTTTCTAGTGGGAAGTCAGATGGAACTCTCAGGATGCTATTCACAGAGAGCCAGTCAACGGGCATGTTTTTTGGAAATGGACTCTTGCTCTATCTCCAAAAGAGTATAATGGCACAATCTCCACTCACTGCAACCTCCGCTCCAGGGTTCAAGCGATTCACTTGCTTCAGCTTCCCGAGTAGCTGATTACAGGCACGTGCCACCACACCTGACTAAGTTTTGTATTTCTAGTACAGACAGGGTTTCACCATGTTGGCCAGGCTGGTCTTGAACTCCTGGCCTTGAGCGATCTGCCTGCCTCAGCTTTCCAAAGTGTTGGGATTACAGGCATGAGCCACCACACCCGGCTGGGCACGTCTTTCTGATAGCATTATGGGCACTGTAAGGGCAAAGTAACCTCCTAACAGTCATTCTGTACATAGTCAAAATTTGAGCGGTGATGCATGTCACTGTTGTATTTCTGGAAAAGCTCTTTCCGTTTTTCAAAAAAGAGCCAATAATATATGCATAGTTATCACCATACAGAAAGTTTCTTTGATAGTCAAAGCCTGTAAAATTGCCTCACATTTGTTCTTTGTGAGATTATGGCTACCTCCCGCCTTCATGAAAGTCATATTCGGATCTATTCAATTTAGCCCTCCTCTACAAATGAAGAGTTTTCCCTGCACCCACATGGTCTTTAAGTCTCTCTCAATTCTAGTATATCATTTCTAATTTGTATAAGAGCTGTTTTTTGCCTCAGACACAAGGTCCTAGACAATTCGCATAATATAAATTGGCTTTCATATGCGCATATTTATTAGGTTTTAAATATTCAAATATATTACACATATATAAGACTCCTACTAAAATCCTGTGTTCCCACTTAGCATTTGATTTTTTAAATTCTCATTCATATTGATATTAACTAACTCAGTTTTTTCAAATATGCACTTGAGGATACTAATTTTTATGAGTTTTAAGTAGTATAATTTCTTCCAACCAGCTCTAAATTACTGAAATCTTTCAATGTCAGGCTGTTTATAGGAATGCTAAAATGCAATTTCAAATGCCCAGCACGTTAATAAGCAACATCAGTTGGCTTATCTCTGCCATGTTAAGCAATGCAAGGAATATGGCATTTATTTGTACAGCAGGCGTTATTTCCCAAGTGACACATCGTTTCTTATTCTTCAGCCTAAACTGCTGAATATTTTCTATTTTACCAAGTAACTGAAACTTGAATATCAATAGTGCATGGTACATAGACCTAAAAAAGATTTAATTCAAACTACACTCTACTGTCTCTGTGGATATCTTCAGTAACAACTTTCTTGGAACAGTGGTGCTTATTTTAAAAGATAATGTTAGGCTGGGTGAGGTGGCTCACACCTGTAATCCCAGCACTTTGGGAGGCTGAGGTGGGCAGATTGCTTGAGTCCAGAAGTTCGAGACCAGCCTGGGCAACATGGCAAAACCCTCGTCTCTACAAAAATCGGGCCGGGCATGGTGGCTCACGCCTGTAATCCCAGCACTTTGGGAGGCCAAGGCGGGCGGATCACAAGGTCAGGAGATCGAGACCATCCTGGCTAACACAGTGAAACCCCCGTCTGTACTAAAAATATAAAAAATTAGCCGGGCGTGGTGGCAGGCACCTGTAGTCCCAGCTACTTGGGAGGCTGAGGCAGGAAAATGGCGTAAACCTGGGAGGTGGAGCTTGCAGTGAGCCGAGATCGCGCCACTGTACTCCAGCCTGGGTGACAGAGCAAGACTCTGTCTCAAAAAAAAAAAAAAAAAATTAGCTGGATGTGTTGATGTGCGCCTACAGTCCCAGCTACATTAGAGGCTGAGGTGAGAGGATCACTTGAGCCCAGGAGGTTGAGGCTGCAGTAAGCCATGATCACATCACTGCACATGATAAATTGGTATCATGTCTTAATTTTTTTGTTAAAAAAATATTACGGCTATGGAAAAGATGGAGTTTCTCACAAATATGTGGTTAAGAGAAGTCCAAATTTTATCTGTTATATTGCAGACTTGTGGAAATTCCTCCTAATGAAGCTACTAATACAAAATTAGTACTTATCATTTTCAGGGTGTGCAAAAGAGTTCAAGGAAAATGCCAAACTAACCTGGTCAAGGCTGGTGGAAAGATTTTTCTCTTCCAACCTAGGAAGTGCTTCAATGGAGAGACTATTTTATTCATTTTTATAGCCCAGGATGTAACACAGTGCCAGTATGCAGTAGACAGGCAATAAATATTTCTTGAATGTGTTTCTCTGCCTAGCGATTCATCTTCCCTCTTCTGATTCAAGATAATTTAAGTTGCAACAGAAAGACATTGAAATCCACAGGCTGAAGCAAAAAGAGCTTAGGGCTCATGTCACCAACGAGTCCAGGTGTTTCAGTCTTGGTGCTTTAAGATCCACGATTTGAATATGTGACTGGAACTTTATTGTTCTCTGTTAATTTCTCATTTCTGATTCCTCAGTATTGTTTCCATTTCCTGAAGCTGACAGTAGCTCCAAGAGCTATATACTTCAGATTCAAATCCCAGATGATCCCTGGACCAATCATTCTGGCTGAAGACATCAACATGTTGATTAATTTAGCCAAGGACATATGTTCCACCCTTGGATCACAGGCGAAGTCAATGCTTCCAGAAGTACTCAAGCCCACAGTAGTAAGGGGTTGGATCCATTGATAGAGAGAAGGGAACAGTTATCAGGAGAAGACTGAATGGATGCTGAACAAAACTAAGCCAGAGTTGTCCCCTAAAGATACTTACAGTATTTATTAAGCATTCAGTCAGTCAGCTACATGCTACATACTGCATTTCCTGTATTTTAAGATGTACATGTTTTTTCTTCACATCTTTATATCTCCAAAATCAGGCAGCATCATATAATCACTGTTGGCCCAATGGCAGTCATGACATGGCTTGACTGTGCTTACCCAAATGTCAAAAACTCCAAAATGAAGACCTGTCCAAAGGGGTGTCAGCAGATTGAGAAAAAAATCCAGTGACAAATATGGGATCACTTTCTTATCTCTCAGAACCCAAATTGTAATGGGAAGAGGGGTAGGGACAAGTAGTGAATCTGATAAGTTTAGCAACATTTCTGAAGCAAGGGCCAAAAAGCTCTTGCTCTATACTTGCACAGTCAGCTCAACAGCTCAGCACCAATGGCTTTTAGTTCTTTTATGAAGTCTTTTAAGAAATGCTGTGTCATCAACACTCTTGATACCACAAAGAATATAAGTATTGTGCCCTCAGTTAAGCAGTCACATTTTTTCCTCCTACTGATATATAAAATAATGGTGCATCCTACATCTGATAGCATTTTAGACTTGATGAAATAAAGTACCAGTTTTTGTCAGGATGGTAAGGATACAAAAATAAAAGAGAACATAGAAGTAAATGACATAAACCTTGCCTTTAAGGAATTTATACTCTAATTGAAAAGTGAAGGCATCTGTATTAGTCTGTTTTCACACTGCTGATAAAGACATACCTGAGACTGGGTAATTTATAAAGAAAAAGGTTTAATGAACTCACAGTTCCATGTGGCTGGGGAGACCTCACAATCATGGTGGATGGTGGATGGTGGAAGGTGGAAGGTGAAAGGCACATCTTACATGGCAGCAAGCAAGAGAGAAAGAGAGCCAAGCAAAAGGGGAAACCCCTTATAAAATCAACAGATCTCATGACACTTATTCACTACCATGAAAACAGTATCGGGGAAACTGCTCACGTGATTCAATTATTTTCCACTGGATCCCTTCCACAAGATGTGAGAATTATGGGAGCTACAATTTAGGATGAGATTTGGGTGGGAGACACAGCCAAACCATATCAGCATCTATTTGCTGTGTCTTATATACAGCATTTACTACAAGAGAGTAGATAAAAGAAGACAAGTGAATGGTTCAAGGTTTCTGAAGAGGTAGTGATAACTGGCAGACAGCAGACCCCTAGAAATGAATAGGGACTGTCTTCTTAAAGAAGTAGTTCTTGAAGTTGGCATTTAAGTAAGGATATGGGTCAGGTCAACAAAGATAAATGAGAGAGGGTACTGTAGAAAAAGAGAATAGAAGGTAAGAAAAAGTGGAAGTATAAATATGTATCTTAGAAGAAAGCCAGTCAAGAGCAGAGCATTCTTAAGGGAAGCTCTGTTGGAGGCCAGATTGTAAAAGAGCCCAAAATGCCAACCCAAGAAGCCGAGACTCAATTCTGGGGGCAATGGGAATTTTTGTGCAGAGATTTACTTGTTCAAAGTTGTGCTGCTACAAGTTTAACCCAGAATCAATGTGCAGAAAGAATTGGACAGAGAGGAAAGGGCAAGGGCAGTGGAGGGGACAGGAGACAGAATGGAGGAGAAAATTCTGTCATTGAAAAATAAAAACACAGCCAATAATCTGAGAAATAAATAGAAATAAAAATAATAGAAGGAAACAGAAAAGCAAAACATTGATTTCAACAACAAAAAAATAGTGTTATGGGTTGAATTGTGCCCCCCCTAAAAATAGTGTGAAGTCCTAACCCAGAGTACCTCACTCGGAATGTGACCCTATTTGGAAATAGGGTCTTTGCATTAATCCATTTTCTGTTGCTAATAAGAGAATACCTCAAACTGGGTAACTTACACAGAAAGAAATATTTCTGATAGTTATGGAGGCTGAGAAGTTCAAAGCCAAGGGGCTGCATTTGGTAAGAACCTTCTTGCTTGTGGGGACTCTGCAGAGTCCTGAGGCGGTACAGGGCATCACATGATGAGGGGGCTGACTGTGCTACCTCAGATCTCTCTTCTTCTTCTTATAAAGCCATCAGTTCTACTTTCATGATAACCCATTAATCCATTAATCTATGAATGGATTAATCCGCTAACCTATGAATTGATTAATCCATTCATGAGAGCATGGCCCTTATGACCCAATCACCTCTTATAGGCCCCACTTCTCAATACAGTCACATTGGGGATTAAGTTTCAACATGAGTTTTGGAGGGGACAAATACTCTAAATGTAACAGTCTTTAAGAGGCAATCAAGTTAAAACTGAGGTCATTAAGATGAATCTTAATACAATGTGACTGGTGCCTTTATAAAGAGGAAATATTTGGCCATAGAAACAGACGTGCATATAGGAAGAACACTGTGTGAGCATGAAGATAGAGATCAGATGATGCATCTACCAGCCAAGGGACACTGAAGATTGCCAGCAAACCATCAGAAGCTAATAGGCAGCTGTGGAACAGATTCTTCCTCCCAGGCCTCAGACAGAACCAACCCTGGCAACACCTTGATCTCAGGCTTCTAGCCTCCAGAGCTGTGAGACAGTAAGTGTTGGTTAATGTAAGCCACCAGGACTCTGTTCCGGCAGCCCTAGCAAACTAATACGAATAATCTCAGCAACAGTTTTCCGGGTGGTGTCGAGAGGTTTCAGATACAGAGAGGTGTTTTTGCAACAAAACAAAACCCAACCAATCCAATTGCAACTTTAATACAATGTCTTCTTAATCTAGAAGAGCTTTCTTTACAGAAGTCTTTGAAGATCTAAAATGAAATATGCAGCATGAAGGACAAAAAGGCCAAGTCTAACAAGCAACTTTTCACCTAAGTCATTTCACTCTAAACTGATCTTCAAAATGCAAACTCCACTCTCCTTAGTGTTTTTGAAAGGCATGGTGGACCTAGGTAATGTGGCTAAGCTTACACAGAGCTGGTCTAGATTCCTCCAAGGGCACTTATACCCATTATTCTGTGACCTGCTGCAGTTGCTATAAACTAATGGACTAGTTCCATCTGAAGAGACAACAGAGGAAAATGCTAGACTCTTTCAAATCTCTCAACGGCAGGGGATTTCCACTGTTCTTCAACAGTTTTCTCAGGTCTATCCCACACTGCCCTATTTGGACGGGGATTCCCTAAAGCCCCTCTGTAACTGGAGAAGTTTCCTGGGGTCACTCTGGAAGTGGGTACTGGCCTACACAGGCTGAGACCTGATGAGTTGTTTCTGCCCACCTCCCCACTTAGCCTACTTTAATGCAAGCTTTGCACAGCATGGAAATTAAGGGCAAAGACCAAGAGGGCTAAGCTACCTAGATTCAAATCCTGGACCTGAAAGCCCTTGGAAAAGGGGCCTAACTGATTTTTGCCTCTGCTTCCTTATTAAACGAGAATAATTCTAAAACCTATTTCATAGGATTTTTGTAAAGCCTAAAAGGCTTATTATATATAAAGAGTGTAAACATGTAAATGGCATATTGTAGGTACTCAATAAATGTAATTATAATATCCTCTATGAAATTTTCACATTATTGAGTGTAGAGAAGATATTTAGAAACTGTATCTGTATAAAAAAGTTATATATATTTATGATAAAAATATGACTATAATATCTATATATACTTGGGAAATAAATCACCTTGTTGAGCTTCAGTTTAAAACACAAGATTGGCCGGGCGCAGTGGCTCAGGCCTGTAATCCCAGCACTTTGGGAGGCAGAGGCAGGCGGATCACGAGGTCAGGAGATCGAGACCATCCTGGCTAACACAGTGAAACCCCGTCTCTAATAAAAATACAAAAAATTAGCCGGGTGTGGTGGTGGGCGCCTGTAGTCCCAGCTACTCGGGAGGCTGAGGCAGGAGAATGGTGTCAACTCGGGAGGCGGAGCTTGCAGTGAGCCGACATTGGGCCACTGCACTCCAGCCTGGGCAACAGAGCGAGACTCCGTCTCAAAAAAAAAAAAACAATAATAATAATAAAACACAAGATTGCTCACATACACTATTAAGTATAACATGTCTGCACAGACATAAGTTAAATCCCTCCAGTCACTCAAAAATAAGTGCTTCTTACTTTATTTTTTTTTTTTTTGAGACAGAGCCTCGGTCTGTCGCCCAGGCTGGAGTGCAGTGGCATGGTCTTGGCTCACTGCAACCTCCACCTCCCAGGTTCAAGTGATTCTCTTGCCTCAGCCCCCTGAGTAGCTGGGATTATAGCCGCCCGCTACCATGCCCAGCTAATGTTTGTATTTTTAGTAGAGACAGGGGTTTCACCATGTTGCCCAGGCTGGTCTCGAACTCCTGACCTCAGGTGATCCACCCACCTCAGCCTCTCAAAGTGCTGGCATTACAGGCATGAGCCACTGTGCCCGGCCTAGTGCTTCTTTACTTCTAAAAACTTCAAAACCCAGCTCCCATTATCAAAAATGATAATTGATATGTGAAGGCATTTTATTTATTTTAAATGAGTAAATTTTGAAAAAGAGAATGTAGTAGAGAAAACTCTAACCACATTTTTCCTCTACTGTTACACAACAGTCAACACAGAAGAGTCTGTGATCAAATGTGTGGGTTTTTTTTTTTTCCCCACACACCAAGTAATAGACACAAGCTGGGTGTCCTCCAATCCAATTCTGACACTATTTACCCTAAGACAGTGTCAGATCCCACAGGCTGAGGGCTCAGTCCCAAGATTGCCTCCCCTTACACACACATCAGTCCCAAATTCCATGACCCTTTCTTTGGGTTCAATTAACTTGCTGGAGCCACTCACAGAACTCAGGAAAACACTTATTTACACTTACCAGTTTATTATAAAGGATACTGCAAAGAATATAGATGAAGAGGCATGTAGGGTGACGTATGGGGAAGGGACAGGGAGCTTCCATGCCCTCCCTGGAGGCCACCCTGCAGGCACCTCAATGTGTTCAGCTACCTGGAACCTCTCTGAACCCGTCCTCTTGGGTTTTTTATGAAAGCTTCAAAACATCAGCTTTCTTTCCCCCGGGGTATAGAGTGGGACCCTCTCCTGGGAGGGTCTTAAGACCCACCCACTATCAGACAGGCGGGGAAACAGGAGAGTGAAAGGAAGGCAGGAGAGAGGCAGAGGCCTATCCCTGAGGCCAAATACACCCAACATTGTAACAAAGACTGTAGCAAGGGCTTATGGGAGGTATGAACCAGGAACAGTGGACAAAAACCAATATATATATATATATTTATATATATATATATATATATATATATATATAATAATACCACAGAGAATGTTCTTACAGTACCACATACTGAATCAAAGAACTTAGCTACATAAAACAATTATAATCATTTTCTGAATTTTTCTAAAATAATTTTCTTTTATTCAACCCATGTTTATGTGTTGTCAGATCCCTCATTAATGCATCAGTCTATTCTTAGGGAAATCATTATAATATGACAAATTCATCATAATTGGTATCTATTGAAAGATTAAAACCCAACTGAGATGAATCCAGGAAAAAAGGCATCACTGAAAGACGTATTTTTTTGAGTGACTCACAGGCAGTGGGAAAACTATACAAAATGCAAAAAACAAAACAGTGGCATCGGTTTACAGAAACTATGAGAATAGAGGAACAAGTTGTTAAGCTATACCACAAGGAAGTAAACAGACAAATGTAGAATGTGAGACGTTTGAATATTATGGATCTGGTTTCTTCCACAAGTTAATGGCATGGAAAATAAAAAGACTAAAAAGGAGTTATGAGCAATAACAACAAAATGCATTGGGTAAAACTTGTGTGGCCCCTGATTAAAATAAAACAAAACAATACCCCTCCCCTCCCCAAAAAAAAAAGTTGTAAGAACACATTTTTGAGACAATAGAGAAAATTTGAATACAGTATGGGTTTTATACAATACCAAGTTATGACCATCAATTTTGCTAGTGTCATAATCACATTATAACACTATTATATGCTTTATGTGCTAGTATGGATATGCTTATATGCTTGTATTATATAACACTATTATAATAGCATAAGAAAGTAAACAGGAATGAAATAAGCTGATGTCTGGGTTTTGCTTTAAATACTTTAACAAATAAAAGAAAATAAAAAATATATTATGCACACATGGCAAAATATTGGTATTTATTGAATTGAGCAATGGTCATATAAGAGTTCATTTTACTACTTTCTCTTCTTTGTATGCTTAAACTTTTCATATGAAAATAAAATTACTTTGACAAATGATGGATATATAGTTTTAAAATGTTACTATTTTCTTCTAGTAGGCAAAAATATTATAACTGCATGTAATTTTAGCCTGTAAAAATTAAATTATTAGAGGTAGAAGTTGAATTTTACATCTTGTACTTGTCAAGAGGTTATACAAAAGTACTTTTTTGTAGAATGAATAATATCACTGATATTAACTTAAGTATCTAAATACTACTATTTAAATTTCATTTCTTTTTATGGATTTTCCTTAAAACGGTCACATCTGTATAATCCCGACAGAATAAGATAGGTATCATAAGAATACACATGGCAAGCTTACTCTAAGTGCACTTTTGATAGATTTGAGACATACAACACGGGGAGGGAAGGACAGAGAAGAAACAGAGGCACGAAGTTAGTTTTCAAATGTAGGCATCTGGGAGAATGGCAGTGCTGCCAAAATTAAGAAAATTGAAATAGGAAACTAGTTATAGTGATAAGATGCTGAGTTCAGTTTGGAATGTTGAGTGAGAAAGTCTGGTGGGCACTGCAGGGCAAGATGTTCAGCAGGCAGTAAAAAAAAAAAAAAGAAAACAGGTATCTTATGACTGGGGATCTTTCAGGGCTAGCAATTTGGAATCTGTATGCCGAGAAGTGATTTATTATGTGCTTTCCAAGAACATAAGTGGAAAGGAGAATGAGCGAAGACAAAGGGAAATGTTTCAAGATAAAATATTGGAAGACCACCACATTTAAGAAAGGAAAAGAGGAAAGAATGATGATAAAGAAATATTTTGAGTGTTAGGAGAGCCAGGAGATATAGAATCACTGAAGCAAATGGAGGAATTACTTTCTGCTAGGGCTGGCATTATTTCCTCAATGCAGAGATAACAGCTTTGAATGGACAGATAATTTCATGTAGGATTTTGTTTAATTTCTTGATAATTGCTTTGCCTCTGCTTAGGGTTATTAGCCATTTCCTTGGGGCTACTTAGAACCCTGTCCTCCTTCCCCCAGCAAATGTATAGACAGAAAAGATTGAGAGAGCATATAAAATGTGTCTTACTCAGTTCAGGCTGCCATAACAAAAATGCCATAGACGGGGTAGCTTATAGGCAACGGAAATTTATTTCCCATAGTTTTGGAGGCTGGAATTCCAAAACCAGGGTGCCAGCGTGAGTGCGTTCTGGTGAGGGCCCTCTTCCAGGTCCCAGACTGCAGGATTCTTACTGTATCCTCACATGGAGGAAAGAGAGCAAGAGAGATCTCTGAAGTCCCTTCTAGAAGGGCACCTAAGCCCATTCATGAAGGTGGCATCCTCATGATCTAATTACCTCTCAAAGGCCCCCACTTCCTAATACCATGACTTTGGGAATTAAGATTCAACATATAAATTTTTGGGGGATGCAAACATTCAGCCTGCAACAATTCTGCCTAATTTTGGATTATTGATGCATGACATGAGATGCTCAGGTGTCTGGCTTGTTTTGAAGTGTTCAAACTGGTAGACCATCAAAGGAACTAAGACCATTAAATAAAAGTAATAACAATAATTTAAATCATGTAGGTAATTTTAAAATCCCCTGTTTCCTTTTTTTAAAAAGAGCCTTTGGGAAGAGAATGTGAAGGGAGAGGCACAGATCAATCTGGTAAATGGTTCAGAACCATTTTTATGGTAAATCATTTGAAAAAGTCAAGGATGCTAAAGATTGAGCCCAGTGGCTTGGCAGCTAAAAGACATCACTGGCTTGCTGTGTCCCCACCCAAATTTCATCTTGAATTGTAGCTCCCATACTCCCCATGTGTCATGGGAGGGACCCAGTGGGAGGTATTTGAATCATAGGGGCAGGTTTTTCCCATGTTCTCATAATAGTGAATAAGTCTCACAAGATCAGACGGTTTTATAAAGGGCAGTTTCTCTGCACACTTTCTCTTGCCTGCCACCATGTAAGATGTGACTTTTCTCCTCCTTTGCCTCCCACCATGATTGTGAAGCTTCTCCAGCCATGTGGAACTGTGAGTCCATTAAACCTCTTTTTCTTTTTCGTTTTTTTTTTTTTTTTTTTGATACAGAGTCTCGCTCGGTCACCCAGGCTGGAGTTCAATGGCACAATCTTGGCTCACTGCAACCTCCACCTCCTGAGTTCAAGCAATTCTCCTACCTTGGCCTCCTGAGTAGCTGGGATTACAGGCACCCGCCACCACACCCAATTAATTTTTGTACTTTTAGTAGAGATGGGGTTTCACCATGTTGGCCAGGCTGGTCTTGAACTCCTGACCTCAGGTGATCCGCCGACCTCGGCCTCCCAAAGTGCTGGGATTACAGGCATGAGCCACTGCACCCGGCCTAAACCTCTTTTTCTTTAGAAGTTACCCAGTCTTGGGTATTTCTTCATAGCAGTATGAAAATGGACTAATACAAGAGATGATGAAAAAGATGCTAAAAAGCTGTATGTGCTCTTCTGAAATTATATTCACAGTAGATTCAATCAACATACTCTTTTGATGTCCCAGTAGCATGTCACAATTTGAGAAAGTAACAAAACAAGTGAATGAGGGGAGATTTCCGACTGGGAATGGAGGGAAGTCAAGGAAATGAAGAGTCATGCTTATGGTGGTAAGGAAATAAGTGCACCCACGTACACACAAAACCACAGCAACAAAAACTGACCTATAGTGAGTGGAGAGGTAAGGGAAGTCAGAATGGAGGTAATGAACTAAGAAAGTAGGAAGAGGATCTAGGGATAAAAGGTCACAAAGACATTTTTAAAAATAGGAAGGAAGACAGGGTGGGCAGAATAAGAGGCTGTGACAACAAAAGGGAATTCTATATCCTTGGAGTAATTTGTTCATTAAGGTGGTCCCTTACATTGATAATTAATGAGTTCCTGGAAATGTGTTTAAAGGCAAAAAAAAGAAAAAAGAAAAAAAACAACAAAACCCGTAGTGTTAAAAATGAATCTCATTGCTAGAAAAAATATTTTGATTAGAAAATTCCTCATGATGGTCTCTGTAGGCCCTGGCTCCCTCAGGCTTGAGCGGCCAGGGGTGCCAGTGAGGGTTCTAGCCTGTCAGCCCTCATTCTGGAACCCCAGGCAGGGAGATGGCTGCTGGGGTCAGGCCACCCGTGTCCCAGGCACCTGGGTCGATTAAACCTAACTACCAACATCATGCCATTGTTTAGTTGGAACAGGGTAGGGGGTGAGGATCTTCATCTTCTGCACCTACAGAGGATTTGATTGTATTATTTCACCAAAGAATTGAGGCTGTGTCTGCCGGAACTAACCCCATTCCCCAACCCTGGTTCTAGGCACTGGGACATGACCCCTGAGCCTCCTTCATGAGTGCCATCTGTGTGGAGGCAGAGGTCCAAGAACATGGTTCTTTGGCATGGGGTGGTAGGCGTTGGGACCACCACTCAATGGTTGGTGTCATCTCTCAGATGATGACCCAAAATGGAATTTGGTGTATGAAAGGTAGTTGCAGGTTACGGGGCAAGGGGTGCGATGTGTATTAATAAACAGTGCATAGCTGTACTGATGGTATATAACCAAAGATCTTGTACTTGAAAGTTAAGGACTGCTGGATGTGCTAGTGACATCTGCAAATGAGGGATGTTCTGACTAGGTATACAACTAAGGAAGGCTGTACTCTCAGTCTGGGATTGGGGAATGACTTTGCTTTAATCTTCAAGCTCAAGGGCTTCACATCTTTTGTAGGTCTTTTAAGAAAGCACCCAGAGACCAAGTATGGTGGCTCACGCCTGTAATCCAAGCACTTTAGGGGGCTGAGGTGGACAGATCACCTGAGGTTAGGAGTTCAAGACCTGCCTGGCCAACATGGTGAAACCCTGTCTCTACTAAAAATACAAAAATTAGCTGGGCATGGTGGCATGTGCCTGTAATCCCAGCTACTCAGGAGGCTGAGGCAGGAGAATCGCTTGAACCCAAGAGACAGAGGTTGCAGTGAGCCAAGATTGTGCCACTAAACTCCAGCCTGAGTGATGGAGCGAGACTGTCTCAAAAAAAAAAAAAAAAAAAATTGTCGGGCGTGGTGTCGGGTGCCTGTAATCCCAGCTACTCAGGAGGCTGAGGCAGGAGAATCACTTGAACCTGGGAGGTGGAGGTTGCAGTGAGTCGAGATGGCGCCATTGCACTCCAGCCTGGGTAACAAGAGTGAAACTCTGACTCAAAAAAAAGAAAAAGAAAAAGAAAAAAAAAGTACCCAGAGTCCCTCCTCTCTCCTCGCTCTCACTTTCTGTTCTCCAGCCTGCCATTTCTAGATCAGTTGGTCTAACTTATTCTGCTGCGAAGTGCCCAATAGCATGGGCAAAAGAACATGGGCTCTGGGGTCAGCTTGCCTGGATAAGCACTAGAATGGTAGCTGTTATTCCTTTCATTAGAGCCATTATTTCCTTCCCTCCTCTAAATTTCAGAAAAAGCATCTATTCCTTGAAAGTTGTATGTATCCTCCCTCTCTCACTTCCTTTATTGAATTTGTTTTTGAAAGTCTTTGAAAGTTCACTTCCTGCATGAAAGTTCACTACCTGCCTGAGGGAGAGGTAGTGAACTTGCCTTCTTTATTTAAATGTGCAACCTCCCATCCGCCTACCCCATCCCAGCCACAGCTGGACGCACATGTTGTGCGGTGGGAGTGCACATGGGTGCAAGGTTTATTTTCTGTCTTAACAAAATATTGCTGCTTTTACAATAATACAATAACAATCAAACTATTTCACAATTTAGTTAGAAAATTTAATGCACTTTTGTAGTTTTATTCATGTTTCTGACAGACATAAAATCTTTTCTCTCTGAGGAGGCAAGGGAAAGGATGTGTCTCATTCTCCTTTTCCTTATTCCTATGATCCTTTTATTCTTCTCTGTCCTTTCCTGCTTCCACTCTCCTTTTGCTCACCCTAAAAATTTGGTTTGTCCCTTTTATTACCCAAGAGGGAGAACAAAAGTAGAGGTGGGAAATCTCTTCACAATACTGGCATTTTATAAGAACCACATATTGAAAGGCTATGACTTAAGAGGCACTACCAAGGACCCAAAAGAATTTCACTAATTCTTTTATTAATTCATTCATTCATGCAACAAATGTCCTATTATGTGCCTGGCACTGTAGTAGGCACTCTCCCTTCCTCACCCTAAATAACTAAGTTGTGGATCTAAGCTTTCTGTTTAGTTCTCCTGCAATAGAAACTTAAAATAACGACTTGCATTTGATATACTCTTTTCTTCCACTTTGCAAAACATAAACTTCATGTATTTAATTTAATTTATTAATTAATTTATTTATTTATTTTGAGATGGATTCTCACTCTTGTTGCCCAGGCTGGAGTACATGGCCCAATCTCGGCTCATTGCAACCTCTGTCTCCCAGGTTCAAGCGATTTTCCTGCTTCAGCCTCCCGAGTAGCTGGAATTACAGGCGCCCGCCAGCATGCCCGGCTAATTTTTTGTATTTTTAGTAGAGAAGAGGTTTCACCACATTGGCCAGACTGGTCTCAAACTTGCCAGCCTCAGTCTCCCAAAGTGCTGGGATTACAGGCGTGAGCCACCGCGCCCAGCCTGACTTCATGTATTTAAAATAGTTTCTTCTCTTCTCCCCCGAAGTGCAGAAAAAATAGCTAAGGTTTAGAATCCAGGCAACTCAGGTGGGTTCAAATACTGACTATCTATGTGAATTTAGACAACTTAATCTACTTTTGAGTTTTCATTAGTTAACTGAGGGTATTACAACTACAGCATAGAGACGTCGAAATTCAATGAGAAAAAGAATGAAGTGCCTTGAACAAGGAAAGTTCCTTTCCTTATGTTGTTGTCTTCGTTTATACGCCCTTTGGGGATAGATTATAAACTCATTCATCTGAAGTGCAGTAGTATTAATAACCAACATAAAAACTAAATACATAGTGCTAACAGAGCAAGCAAATGTGTAACCTGAACACATTTCAGTAAATCTGTTGATTTTCCAGGTATTTCATATGCAGGGCAAGTCATTTGCTGTTGCATGAGCTGGGGAAATTTTGCACTGAAATTTCATCAACAGTTCTCTCATGGGGGAATTTCTTCTTCTCTTGCCCAAACAACAAGTTATGGTAACATAGTTACATATTCATATTTGTGAGATGGAACTGTGGAAAAAGCGGGTCTTTGCAACGTGGCAGAATTGGGTTTTCGGTGAAACCATGAGCAAGTTACGTGACTCCCTGAGCTTCGGTGTTCTGAGCTATAAAACTGGCATATTGCTTACGCACGCGTTGGCATATGAATTGAGTTTAACACGTATTCTAACACCTGGCACATAACTGACAATCAGCATTATTTCCTCCTCTCCCAGGTCCACCTGGCCAGTTACAGGGAAATGATCCCTATAAACAACACCTGCTGAGTGCGCCCCGCACTATGCTAGGCCCCGTTCCCGGCTCACCTCATTTAGTTCTCGCACTTAATTAATCTCATGAAGAACATTGCAGAAGCAGTTTGAGACGTGAAGCTAATGAAGCTTAAGCTTCGGGCCCCCTCACGCGCACAGATGCTTGCTAATCCCAGAATCTCATTTTATACTTCCCTTGAAGATTCGCCACCCCTACTCACAGTTGTTTCAGTTTCAAGCCCCACAACACGTGGATTCACCCCTGGATAGGAATTATTATTATTATTATTATTATTATTATTAATTTCCCTCCTTTTGCAGACGGGTAGAGTAGGTTACCTCAGATCACATCCTCCTAAGTGGAGGAGTAAGATCTGAACTGAGGCAGCCCGACCCGGAGCCCCAACTCTTAACCGCGGGCGGCGATGACAAGAGTCTCGCGGAAGAGAGGCAAAGTCCCCAACGCGGGGGCGGATAATCATAGCGCAGAAGTCCCCAGGGCGGCTACCGCGGGCCGGCTGGGGTCGGAGGGGGATCGCTCCGCCGAGGCTCCCGCCCCTTCCTCCCCTTCCCCTTTTCTGCGCAGCCGAGTCGGAGCCGCGCCTCACGCCCAGCGGCCGCCCGGACCCGCCCGCTGCCCTCGGAGCTGCCCCAGTGGGCCACGGGCTCCGGACTCCAGAACTTTCCAAGCGGGGGAAACTTGGCGGCGGGTCGGTAGGAAGGGCAGGTGAGGCAGGGGCGAGCGAGAGAACGGGCTGGCAGCGGGGCGGGGAGCCGGGGGCGCGGCGTTCAGGTGGGCGCGCGGGGCGGGGGCTCCAACCGCGACCGCAGGTGCCCACGTGCGGCGCGGAGCCCGCGGGCCAGGCGAGGCAGCCTGGCCGAGGCTCCTGCCTGCGTCCTGCCGGGGATGGCGGTCGGTGCCTGGGACACCGGCGGCCACCTTTGTGCGGCTTGGGGCGCGCTTCCCTTTTCCCCGTCGTCTGCAGCTCTTCGCTTCTGAGCTGGGCGGAGGGCGGGCCGGGTGACGTGGGAGCTGAACAGCCGCCACCTAGCGCCCGCCCCGCCGTCCCCTGTCCCTGCGCGGAGGCAGGTCGCCGCCTCCCGGGTCCTCTGCTCGCCGAGGCTGGGGGCGGGGCTGTCTGCGCAGACGGCGGGGTGGTCATTGCTGAACCACCCCAACGGGAGAATCTCAAGTGCCAACTTAGCCCGTCCCCCAGAGACTGAGTTAATGGGAAGAAAGTGACCGAGTTGCGGCGGGGACCCAGACTCCGGGAGAAAAGAGACCTGGGCCGTGGCGTCTCCCCGGAGTGCCGGCGGCGCGCGGGATAATTTCGAGGGCAGGACTCCCTGATGGGGGCGGGCAGGACACGCCCCGCCGCGGTGGGCGTGGGGACTTTGGCGGGTGCACAGCCGTGTTGGGTTTGTAGGGCCCCTGCTGTGTCGAGGACAGCGATACCCCTGGGGCTTCCCGAGTGTTCATGGGTCTGGGAGCGCGGGACCTGTTCATTTTATTGAAAAAGCCAAGTGAAGTGACGACTATGGCAGTTATTCAAGGGTCTTGGCATTGAGCATCTGTGTGGCCACTGAAAGAAGAACATAACTCCGATGTGTTCAGGGAATAAATAATGATATGACAGGGTTTATGTTTTGTGCGTCGCTGCCTTACCTGAGGCGCCTCCCAGAAGCACCAGGAGAGCTTTGCAGAACACACCAGAGGTCCTGAATCACGTGAGGGGGTAAAGCCCTGGCGTGAGCCTTTTGGTAAAAGCTGCCCTGGGGATATGGCTGGGGACGCCTAGTTAGGCATCAGGAAGGAGAAGAACTGGGTTCCACTCATGTGACCTTAAACACATTTTCAGCCCAGTTTTATCATCTGTAAAGTGGCCCCAGAGAACTTGTAATAGAGGTGAAATAGGGTGTATGGAAGTGTGTGGAAAAGGGAGAAATTGAAATAATACAAAGTTCCGGTGCAGGTTGCAACAAATAAATTCATTCTTTGGTTCTGCCAGTGATCTTTGGGCTGAGTGAGAGGAGTGTGGCAGGATACCCTTGCCACGGGAAGGAAAGGAGGGCTGGTTTTCAGGTGATCAACTCTGTGACAACGTTGGTGTAAACTGTAACTCAGAAAATTGTTAGGATGAAAAGTGAGCCAGCTCCAGCCTGTGGAGGATGGTTTGAAAAATACACCATTTCTGTTTCCTCTTCTCAAGAACCAACGGCTTTAGATTATTTTCCTGTAAGCAAATTAAGAGCCAGTAATCACCAATGTGTCCTGCCCTGTGGTAACCCCGGTCTGTCTGAAGGCTGCATGTTTTTCTGCTAAATGTGAATTTCTGTTCCATCATTCAACAGACATGTGTTGGGGATCTTCATGTACCCGGCATTTGTGGAATATAAAGATGAATAAATGCTGTTTTTTGCTCTAGCCCTCTCTGTTAAGTTGGGGAGACTAATGTGAAAACAGGCTGCAATATAACCTGGCTACGATGATAACTAAGGTAGAAAATGAACAAAGTGCTGCGTGGCCCAGAGAGAGGAGCAGCTCCCTAGGTTTGGGGGGAAAAGCATCCAAGGGAGGCAAAAATAGGGATGGGTAAACAGTGCTCTTCTGTACTAGCCACACATAATTTAGGATTCACTGTGTAGTCAAATCTGTGGGTTTTTTTTTTCAGTCTGATAACATTCTAGTGTAATTATGTGCTGATAATCTAAAATGGAAATGACTTTGTTTCATGATGTCTGTCTTTTTTTTTTTTTTTTTTTTTTTTTTTTTTTTGAGACAGAGTCTCACTCTGTCACCCAGGCTGGAGTGCAGTGGTGGGATCTCGGCGCACTGCAACCTCTGTCTCCCGGGTTCAAGTGATTCTCCTGCCTCAGCCTCCCAAGTAGCTGGGACTACAGGCGCATGCCACCACGCCTGGCTAAGTTTTTGTATTTTTGGTAGACACGGGGTTTCACCATGTTAGCCAGGATGGTCTCCATCTCATGACCTCGTGATCTGCCCGCCTTCGTCTCCCATAGTTCTGGGATTACAGGCGTGAGCCACCGCGCCCGGCCCCGATGTCTCTTTTTTAAGTTTGCTAAGCATTCTGTCATTTCATCTTCATAAAAGTCTCAGCTATGTCTAAAGTTAACCTAATAAAGGGGTGGTTAAAAAACAAACAAAAAGCTCAAAATGTGTCCTACATTCATAGTAAATATAATTGATACATTGTTTTAATTGCATGCACTTTGAAGTTGTGGGGGTTTGTTCTCATTATGTTAATTACAGAAGGTTGGAATGACAACAGAGGAGAGGTGCACAAAAGGAAAATCATAAGAGGAATTAAAAAAAGGAATAACTAGAAGAGGGAGATTGGGAGGAGGAAGGAACTTGATAAAATTGATGGTGGGAGCTGGGGAGTAGAAAAGGAGTAAATGAATCAAATCTGGCTGCCAACTTCTTCCTCAGGGACTTATTTTTTCATATACATTTTATTTGTAGTTTTAAAGTTACTTCAAAATATAGAGGGAGGCAGTATAGTATGGAGGTTAAACATGGGCTAAACAAGTTTGAATAACTTACTGGCTGGTGACCTTGAACAGGGTCCTCAATTAGCTGTGTCTGCTCATTGTACAATGGGGATATAATAATATAATCTACAGGAGACTTGTGAGGGTTAACAGCTACGATGTTTCAGAGGCACCTGGCTGTGAAAAGGCCACATTCAGGAGTGGCTGCTGTCTTGTTCTTATCTCACTTTATTTGATCCTGGTGGAACTTGGTAGGCTGCACAGAAAGACTGTCCTTTTCCAGTTGTAGAAAGAAATTGGAATTGGAAGAGACTGACTTGCTAACGTCATACAGCTGATGGGTAACTGAACTGAAATGAGAGGCTGCCTTTTGGAATTTAGTCCTGTATGTTTCTTCTGCTCCATGCTATCGTTGGCTCTCTTCTGGATGTTGTGACTCTCCCTGGAGTTAAAAGGAGCAAAGGCTGTAATCATGCATGTCTATTACAACTCTTCTACTTACACTGTCACCCAATACCTTTCCACTTCCAATTGTAAATTTCTTTGAAAATTACATTTTTCTTTCTGAGGCTTATGGGTGGAGGTCTCCTTTTGGGGGCAGAGGAGAGAAATGGTGGAAAAGCTGTAAGGAAGTCATATATGGAAGAGCTTTAGAAGGGGGAACCCCCTAACTTCCAATAACATACTATTACTAGAGAAATAGCTTTATTGTTTTGTTTGTTTGTTTGTTTTGAGATGGAGTCTGGCTCTGTCGCCCAGGCTGGAGTGCAGTGGCGCAGTCTCGGCTCACTGCAAGCTCCGCCTCCCGGGTTCATGCCATTCTCCTGCCTCAGCCTCTCCGAGTAGCTGGGACTACAGGCGCCCGCCACCACGCCCGGCTAATTTTTTTGTGTTTTTAGTAGAGACAGGGTTTCACCGTGGTCTCGATCTCCTGACCTCGTGATCCGCCTGCCTCGGCCTCCCAAAGCGCTGGGATTACAAGCGTGAGCCACCGCACCCGGCCAGCTTTATTGTTTAGCAACTTAACTGCTTTTTTCTGCAGCTGGTAGTTCTGGTGTCAGAAATAATATTTTCTTGCGTATCCTTTCACATAGGTCTGATCTCTGAAGAGGTCGGGAAGGGGACCATGGATCTAGATGGAGATGAGGGATGTGGGTCAATTTTTTTTTTTTTTTTTTTTTTGAGACGGAGTCTCGCTCTGTCGCCCAGGCTGGATGCAGTGGCACGATCTCGGCTCACTGCAAGCTCAGCCTCCCGGGTTCACGCCATTCTCCTGCCTCAGCCTCTCCGAGTAGCTGGGACTACAGGCGCCCGCCACCACGCCCGGCTAATTTTTTCTATTTTTAGTAGAGACGGGGTTTCACCGTGGTCTCGATCTCCTGACCTTGTGATCCGCCCGCCTTGGCCTCCCAAAGTGCTGGGATTACAAGCGTGAGCCACCGCGCCCGGCCGTCAAATTTTAATTAGAATGGTAATGGGTAATTTGGAATGGAAAAGTGTGAATAAGAATCTCTTCGTTGAAAAATAAGGACACAGGAAAGTGTAAAGAATGCTTTTGAGTATACTTCCTAGTGTTGGTTCATTTTTTTCTTAGGAAGAGGCAGATTTAATTTTCATAGATCACCTTTCTAGTTTTAGATGCACATGGCCCCTACTTTCATGTCTTTCAATTCAACATTTTTAACTTTCTCAATCAAGTGTTCAAAAAATGTATAACATACCAGCCCTGTGTCTAGGATAATATTGGGTGCTATAGGTAATACATGAAGGTAGAAAGTCAACATTTAACCTAGGGAGCAATGAAGAAACCAACTAGATAAAATAAATATAAATGCTAAATGCTGTGACACAGGCTGGCCCAGTGGCTCATGCCTGTAATCTCAGCACTTTGGGAGGCCAGGGTGGATGGATTGCTTGAGCCCAAGAGTTTGAGACCAGCCTTGGCAACATGGTGAAACCCCACCTCTATTAAAAAATACAAAAATTAGCTGGGCATGGTGGAATACGCCTGTAGTCCCAGCTACTTGAGAGGCTGAAGTGGGGGTATTGCTTGAGCTTGGGAGGTCAAGGCTGCAGTGAGCTGTGATCACACCACTGCACTTCAGCCTGGGCAACAGAATAAGACCCTATTTCAAAAAAAAAAAAAAAAAAATGGTGTGGCACAATTTCCTGAAAGGAAGGGATCAGAGTGTTCTCATAAAATTTGAGAAAGCTTCGTGGAGGAGTAAAGAGGACTTGCTCTTGCTAGAGGGGTGAAATGACCTTTCAGACCCTTGGCCACCTGGGGACAGTGAAGTGGCATTAGGGATAGAGAAATAAACAGTAAAGGTACTAATAACCTTGAGGTTATCTCCCAACATGGACCTCAAGGCTGATCTCTCAAAAAGGCCCCAGGTACCCCAAAAGACTAAAGCAGGTTTACTTGCAGAGCAGCCTCAGGGTTGGAAAATATTATTTTTTATTTATTTTTTTATTATACTTTAGGTTTTAGGGTACATGTGCACAATGTGCAGGTTTGTTACATATGTATCCATGTGCCATGTTGTTTTGCTGCACCCATTAACTCGTCATTTAGCATTAGGTATATCTCCTAATGCTGTCCCTCCCCTCTCCCCCCACCCCACAACAGTCCCCGGAGTGTGATGTTCCCCTTCCTGTGTCCATGAGTTCTCATTGTTCAATTCCCACCTATGAGTGAGAACATGCGGTGTTTGGTTTTTTGTCCCTGTGATAGTTTACTGAGAATGATGTTTTCCAATTTCATCCATGTCCCTACAAAGGACACGAACTCATCATTTTTTATGGCTGCATAGTATTCCATGGTGTATATGTGCCACATTTTCTTAATCCAGTCTATTGTTGTTGGACATTTGGGTTGGTTCCAAGTCTTTGCTATTGTGAATAGTGCCACAATAAACATACATGTGCATGTGTCTTTATAGCAGCATGATTTATAGTCCTTTGGGTATATACCCAGTAATGGGATGGCTGGGTCAAATGGTATTTCTAGTTCGAGATCCCTGAGGAATCGCCACACTGACTTCCACAATGGTTGAACTAGTTTACAGTCCCACCAACAGTGTAAAAGTGTTCCTATTTCTCCACATCCTCTCCAGCACCTGTTGTTTCCTGACTTTTTAATGATGGCCATTCTAACTGGTGTGAGATGGTATCTCACTGTGGTTATGATTTGCATTTCTCTGATGGCCAGTGATGATGAGCATTTCTTCATGTGTCTTTTGGCTGCATAAATGTCTTCTTTTGAGAAGTGTCTGTTCATGTCCTTTGCCCACTTTTTGATGGGGTTGTTTGTTTTTTTCTTGTAAATTTGTTTGAGTTCATTGTAGATTCTGGATATTAGCCCTTTGTCAGATGAGTAGGTTGCAAAAATTTTCTCCCATTGTGTAGGTTGCCTGTTCACTCTGATGGTAGTTTCTTTTGCTGTGCAGAAGCTCTTTATTTTAATTAGATCCCATTTGTCAATTTTGGCTTTTGTTGCCATTGCTTTTAGTGTTTTAGACATGAAGTCCTTGCCCACGCCTATGTCCTGAATGGTATTGCCTAGGTTTTCTTGTAGGATTTTAATGGTTTTAGGTCTAACATTTAAGTCTTTAATCCATCTTGAATTAATTTTTGTATAAGGTGTAAGGAAGGGATCCAGTTTCAGCTTTCTACATATGGCTAGCCAGTTTTCCCAGCACCATTTATTAAATAGGGAATCCTTTCCCCATTTCTTGTTTTTGTCAGGTTTGTCAAAGATCAGATAGTTGTAGCTATGCGGCATCATTTCTGAGGGCTCTGTTCTGTTCCATTGATCTATGTCTCTGTTGTGGTACCAGTACCATGCTGTTTTGGTTACTGTAGCCTTGTAGTAGAGTTTAAAGTCAGGTAGCGTGATGCCTCCAGCTTTGTTCTTTTGGCTTAGGATTGACTTGGCAATGCGGGCTCTTTTTTGGTTCCATATGAACTTTAAAGTAGTTTTTTCCAATTCTGTGAAGAAAGTCATTGGTAGCTTGATGGGGATGGCATTGAATCTATAAATTACCTTGGGCAGTATGGCCATTTTCATGATATTGATTCTTCCAACCCATGAGCATGGAATGTTCTTCCATTTGTTTGTATCCTCTTTTATTTCATTGAGCAGTGGTTTGTAGTTCTCCTTGAAGAGGTCCTTCACATCCCTTGTAAGTTGGATTCCTAGGTATTTTATTCTCTTTGAAGCAATTGTGAATGGGAGTTCACTCATGATTTGGCTCTCTGTTTGTCTGTTATTGGTGTACAAGAATGCTTGTGATTTTTGTACATTGATTTTTTATCCTGAGACTTTGCTGAAGTTGCTAATCAGCTTAAGGAGATTTTGGGCTGAGACAATGGGGTTTTCTAGATATACAATCATGTCATCTGCAAACAGGGACAATTTGACTTCCTCTTTTCCTAACTGAATACCCTTTATTTCCTTCTCCTGCCTGATTGCTCTGGCCAGAACTTCCAGCAGTATGTTGAATAGGAGCGGTGAGAGAGGGCATCCCTGTCTTGTGCCAGTTTTCAGAGGGAATGCTTCCAGTTTTTGCCCATTCAGTATGATATTGGCTGTGGGTTTGTCATAGATAGCTCTTATTATTTTGAGATACGTCCCATCAATACCTAATTTATTGAGAGTTTTTAGCATGAAGGGTTGTTGAATTTTGTCAAAGGCCTTTTCTGCATCTATTGAGATAATCATGTGGTTTTTGTCTTTGGTTCTGTTTATATGCTGGATTACATTTATTGATTTGCGTATGTTGAACCAGCCTTGCATCCCAGGGATGACGCCCACTTGATTATGGTGGATAAGCTTTGTGATGTGCTGCTGGATTCGGTTTGCCAGTATTTTATTGAGGATTTTTGCATCAATGTTCATCAAGGATATTGGTCTGAAATTCTCTTTTTTGGTTATGTCTCTGCCAGGCTTTGGTATCAGGACGATGCTGGCTTCATAAAATGTGTTAGGGAGGATTCCCTCTTTTTCTATTGATTGGAATAGTTTCAGAAGGAATGGTACCAGTTCCTCCTTGTACCTCTGGTAGAATTCGGCTGTGAATCCATCAGGTCCTGGACTCTTTTTGGTTGGTAAACTATTGATTATTGCCACAATTTCAGAACCTGTTATTGGTCTATTCAGAGATTCAACTTCTTCCTGATTTAGTCTTGGGAGGGTGTATTTGTCGAGGAATTTATCCATTTCTTCTAGATTTTCTAGTTTATTTGCATAGAGGTGTTTGTAGTATTCTCTGATGGTAGATTGTATTTCTGTGGGATCGGTGGTGATATCCCCTTTTTCATTTTTTATTGCATCTATTTGATTCTTCTCTCTTTTCTTCTTTATTAGTCTTGCTAGCGGTCTATCAATTTTGTTGATCTTTTCAAAAAACCAGCTCCTGGATTCATTAATTTTTTGAAGGGTTTTTTGTGTCTGTATTTCCTTCAGTTCTGCTCTGATTTTAGTTATTTCTAGCCTTCTGCTAGCTTTTGAATGTGTTTGCTCTTGCTTTTCTAGTTCTTTTAATTGTGATGTTAGGGTGTCAATTTTGGATCTTTCCTGCTTCCTCTTGTGGGCATTTAGTGCTATAAATTTCCCTCTACAAACTGCTTTGAATGTGTCCCAGAGATTCTGGTATGTTGTGTCTTTGTTCTCGTTGGTTTCAAAGAACATCTTTATTTCTGCCTTCATTTCATTATGTACCCAATAGTCATTCAGGAGCAGGTTGTTCAGTTTCCATGTAGTTGAGCGGTTTTGAGTGAGTTTCTTAATCCTGAGTTCTAGTTTGATTGCACTGTGGTCTGAGAGACAATTTGTTATAATTTCTGTTCTTTTACATTTGCTGAGGAGAGCTTTACTTCCAACTATGTGGTCAACTTTGGAATAGGTGTGGTGTGGTGCTGAAAAAAATGTATATTCTGTTGATTTGGGGTGGAGAGTTCTGTAGATGTCTATTAGGTCCACTTTATGTAGAGCTGAGTTCAATTCCTGAATATCCTTGTTAACTTTCTGTCTCGTTGATCTGTCTAATGTTGACAGTGGGGTGTTAAAATCCCCCATTATTATTGTGTGGGAGTTTAAGTCCCTTTGTAGGTCACTCAGGACTTGCTTTATGAATCTGGGTGCTCCTGTACTGGGTGCATATATATTTAGGATAGTTAGGTCTTCTTGTTGAATTGATCCCTTTACCATTATGTAATGGCCTTCTTTGTCTCTTTTGATCTTTGTTGGTTTAAAGTCTATTTTATCAGAGACTAGGATTACAACCCCTGCCTTTTTTTGTTTTCCAGTTGCTTGATAGATCTTCCTCCATCCCTTTATTTTGAGTCTATGTGTGTCTCTGCATGTGAGATGGGTTTCCTGAATACAGCACACTGATGGGTCCTGACTCCTCATCCAGTTTGCCAGTCTGTGTCTTTTAATTGGAGCATTTAGCCCATTTACATTTAACATTAATATTGTTATGTGTGAATCTGATCCTGTCATTATGATGTTAGTTGGTTATTTTGCTCGTTAGTTGATGCAAACTAGCCTCGATGGTCTTTACAATTTGGCGTGTTTTTGCAGTGGCTGGTACGGGTTGTTCCTTTCCATGTTTAGTGCTTCCTTCAGGAGCTCTTTTAGGGCAGGCCTGGTGGTGACAAAATCACTCAGCGTTTGCTTGTCTGTAAAGTATTTTATTTCTCCTTCACTTATGAAGCTTAGTTTGGCTGGATAGGAAATTCTGGGTTGAAAATTCTTTTCTTTAAGAATGTTGAATATCGGCCCCCACTCTCTTCTGGCTTGTAGAGTTTCTGCCGAGAGATCAGCTGTTAGTCTGATGGGCTTCCCTTTGTGGGTAACCCGACCTTTCTCTCTGGCTGCCCTTAACATTTTTTCCTTCATTTCAACTTTGGTGAATCTGACAATTATGTGTCTTGGGGTTGCTCTTCTCGAGGAGTATCTTTGTGGCGTTCTCTGTATTTCCTGAATCTGAATGTTGGCCTGCCTTGCTAGATTGGGGAAGTTCTCCTGGATAATATCTTGCAGAGTGTTTTCCAACTTGGTTCCATTCTCCCCGTCATTTTCAGGTACACCAATCAGACTTAGGTTTGGTCTTTTCACATAGTCCCAAATTTCTTGGAGGCTTTGTTCATTTCTTTTTATTCTTTTTTCTCTAAACTTCCCTTCTCTCTTCATTTCATTCATTTCATCTTCCATCAGCGATACTCTTTCTTCCAGTTGATCGCATCTGCTACTGAGGCTTCCGCAATCTTCGCGTAGTTCTCGAAACTTGGCTTTCAGCTCCATCAGCTCCTTTAAGCCCTTCTCTCCATTGGTTATTCTAGTTATCCAGTCTTCTAATTTTTTTTCAAAGTTTTTAACTTCTTTGCTATTGTTTTGAATTTCCTCCCGTAGCTCAGAGTAGTTTGATCGTCTGAAGCCTTCTTCTCTCAACTCGTCAAAGTCATCCTCCATCCAGCTTTGTTCCGTTGCTGGTGAGGAACTGCGTTCCTTTGGAGGAGGAGAGGTGCTCTGCTTTTTAGAGTTTCCAGTTTTTCTGCTCTGTTTTTTCCCCATCTTTGTGGTTTTATCTACTTTTTGTCTTTGATGGTGGTGATGTACAGATGGGTTTTTGGTGTGGATGTCCTTTCTGTTTGTTAGTTTTCCTTCTACCAGACAGGACCCTCAGCTGCAGGTCTGTTGGAGTTTACTAGAGGTCCACTCCAGACCCTGTTTGGCTGGGTGTCAGCAGCGGTGGCTGCAGAACAGCGGATTTTCGTGAGACCACAAATTCAGCTGTCTGATAGTTCCTCTGGAAGTTTTGTCTCAGAGGAGTACCTGGCGAAGTGAGGTGTCAGTCTGTCCCTACTGGGGGGTGCCTCCCAGTTAGGCTGCTCAGGGGTCAGGGACCCACTTTAGGAGGCAGTCTGTGGGTTCTCAGATCTCCAGCTGCGTGCTGGGAGAACCACTACTCTCTTCAAAGCTGTCAGTCAGACAGGGACATTTAAGTCTATGGAGGTTCCTGCTGAGTTTTTGTTTGTCTGTGCCCTGCCCCCAGAGGTGGAGCCTACAGAGGCAGGCAGGCCTCCTTGAGCTGTGGTGGGCTCCACCCAGTTCGAGCTTCCTGGCTGCTTTGTTTACCTAAGCAAGCCTGGGCAATGGCGGGCGCCCCTCCCCCAGCCTCACTGCCGCCTTGCAGCTTGATCTCAGACTGCTGTGCTAGCAATCAGCGAGACTCCGTGGGCATAGGACCCTCCGAGCCAGGTGCAGGACACAATCTCCTAGTGTGCCATTTTCCAGGCCCGTTGGAAAAGCGCAGTATTAGGATGGGACTGACCCGATATTCCAGGTGCCGTCTGTTACCCCTTTCTTTGACTAGGAAAGGGAACTCCCTGACCCCTTGCGCTTCCCGAGTGAGGCAATGCCTCCCCCTGCTTCGGCTCGTGCACAGTGCGCTTCACCGACTGTCCTACACCCACTGTTTGGCACTCCCTAGTGAGATGAAACCGGTGCCTCAAGCAGAAATGCAGAAATCACCCGTCTTCTGTGTCGCTGGGGCTGGGAGCTGGAGACCGGAGCTGTTCCTATTCGGCCATCTTGGCTCCACCTCTCCGGAAAATATTATTAATGGTAAGACAAAGCTTAATGAAGCCAATGACAAGACTCCCTTAAATTCACAATAGGTGATAGATTTAGTGAGTGGCTACGATGGGTGGTAGCTATTTGCTGAATAGTTTTGCTGAATACATTTCCTAAATATATTAAAAATGTCTGGGGAAGTTACAATTAGGGTTAGGGCTGTGAGTAGTATTTATCAAAATATATGTGATTCTTCCCTATTATTGAGAAGGGAGGTTATAGAGCAGGAGGTCCCAGGGTCCCCCGGAAAGGGAATTGAGAGGAGTTATCTGGAGAGGACTTTGAGGCTTTGTTAACAGACACAAAGGCCCTTGGAATCCTGCCCAGTTGGTGGAGGAACCTTAGCAAGACCTGTAGGTCTGAGTCACATTGTAGGCCCAGAGGCCTAGGAGGAAAGAATGCCTTAAAGGGCTAGGCCTAGGGCCCTGATGCCCTGCACCACCCTGGGAAGCTACTCCTCACATTCCACTGCTTCAGTTCCAGTCTTGGTTCAAAGGGCCCCAGGTAGAGCTCTGGCTGTGGCTTTGGGGAGTGCAAGGTGCCATAAGCCTTAGCAGCTTCCATGTGGTGTTAAGCCTGTGGGTGCATGGAACACAGGAATGCAGGAGGCTTGGCAGCTTCCACCTATATTTCCAATGACATATCAGAAAGCCTGAGTGTACAGGCAGCCTGCTGTAGGGATGGAGCCCCTGAAGAGAAACTCTAATAGGGCAGTGTGGAGGGGAAATGTGGGGCTGGAGCCACCACACAGAGTACCCCTAGGGCACTGCCTAGTGGAATTGTGGGAAGGGGGCCACCACCCTCCGGACCCCAGAATGGTAGATCCACCAGCAGCTTGCACTCTTGCCTAGAAAAGATGCGGACACTCAACTCCAGCCTGTGAGAGCAGCTGCAGGGGCTGTACCTTGCAAAGCCACAGGGGCAGAGCTTCCCAAGGCCTTGGGGGTCCACTCCTTGCACCCATATGTCCTGGATACAGGACATGGAATCAAAAAAGATTATTTCAGAGCTTTAAGATTTAATGACTGCCCTGCTGGGTTTCAGACTTGCATGAAAATTACCCCTTTCTTTTGGCCAATATATCCCTTTAGAAATGGGAATGTTTACCCAGTGTCTCTACCACCATTGTATTTTGGAAGTAAATAATTTGTTTTGCTTTTATAGGCCCAAAGATGGAAGGTCATGAGTCTCAGATGAGACTTAGGACTTTGGACTTGATGTTGGAATGAGTTAAGAATTTAATGGACTGTTGAGAAGAGATGATTGCACTTTGTAATGTGAGAAGAACATGAGATTTGGGGGGCCAGGGGCAGAATGATGTGGTTTGAAAATTCATCCCTCCAAATCTCATGTTGAAATGTAATCCTCAGTGTTGGATGTGGGGCCTGGTGAGAGATGATTGGATCATGGGGACGGATCCCTCAGGAATGCTTAGTGCCATCTTCCTGGTGATGAGGGAGCTCACGCAAGATCTGGTTGTTTAAAAAGTGTGTGGTGCTGTGACACCTCCCTCACCTTGCTCTTACTCTCATCATGTGACATGCTGAGTCCCTGTCACCTTCTGCCATGAGTAAGAGCTGCTTGAGCCCTCACCAGAAGCTGAGCATATGTCAGCACCATGCTTCTTGTGCAGCCTACAGAAACATAAGCCAATTAAACCTCTTTTCCTTGTAAATTAACCAGTCTCAGTTGTTCCTATATAGTGATACAAAGATGGCCTAGCATAAGTGATATTTTGGAAATGACACCAATTTTAGCTTTAGTATAGGTGTATAAATTTGGAGTCAATCTTTTTAGAGATGGTCAAGTATTCATTGGCTCAGCCTAATCTTGGTTTGAGATCTGGCTAAAGTTAAAAACGCAATAGTAATAATAAGTTCCTTCAGACATTAATTTGCATGAGTCCATGAACCTGAGGGCTTTGGGCTGAAGGAAGAGAGAGGAAGCATGTAGAGGTAAAAACAAAAAATGGAGAGGAGTGGTGGTGTGGAAGGCATGGGGTGGTACTTGCCACTTTCTCCAACAACCTTTTCTCTTGGGGCACAGCTACTTAGACTGGGCTTTTGGGGAGAGGAGCTAGAGACATGAGCTGATGAAGCTAATGCGTGTGGCATTTTCAGAGAAAGATCGAAGGAAATGTAGCATCTTTGATCAGCTTGTGGGTTTGGAATCTTTCGAGTACATTGGGAAATGGCACCGGCGCAGGAAAGGGTATGAGTCTCTGGAGCACTGTATGCAGTATGCAGCATGCCACAGTGGCACGGGTGCTGGCACATGCTTCCTCCTGCCACTGATGGGCCAGCCCTTGGCCAAGTATACATGTAGGGTGCCTCTGGTAGAAGAAAGGTGATTTTTAATATATTATTCAATACAGAGCAACATATTTATAAACAACTTGTTTAGGAGAAGTAAAAGCATTACATTTCTATCAATCAAGGATAAATAGAATACTGCTGGTTATTACCGATTTGCAATGTGCAAAGTACCATGTGCCTTGTCTTTATATAGGTCTTCTCATTATTTAGTAAAAGTGAATGTGTCTTTGGAAGGAGCTTTAGCAGTTTTTTATAAAACTATACATACTCTTACCATATAATCCAGTGATTGCACTACTTGGTACTTACCCAAAGGGGTTGAAAACTGAAGTCCACACAAAGACCAGTATGAGGATGTTAATAGCAGCTTTATTCATAATTTCCAAAACTTGAAAGCAACCAATATATCCTTCAGTAGGTGAATGGATTAATAAACTGTGGTTCATCCAGCCAGTGGGACATTATTTAGCACTAAAAAGAAATGAGAGTCAGGCATAGTGGCTCAGCACTTTGGGAGGCTGAGGCAGGAGGATTGCTTGAGCTGGGAGTTTGAGAGCAGCCTGGGGAACACCTGGGCAACATAAATAAAATTTTAAAAAATTAGCTTAGCATGGTGGCACACACCTGTAATCCCACCTACTTGGGAGGCTAATGTGGGAGGATCACTTGAGCCCAAGAGGTCATGGCTACAGTGAGTAGTGATTGTGCCACTGTACTCTGGCCTGGGCAGCAGCAATACCCTGTCTAAATTTAAAAAAAAAAAAAAAAAAAGAGCTGTCAAGCCATGTAAAGACATGGAGGAACCTTAAATGCATATTACTAAGTGAAAGAAGCCAACCTGAAAAGGCTACCTACTGTATGACATTCTAGAAACGGCAGAACTATGGAGGCAATAAAAAGATCAGTGGCTGTCAAGGGTTAGGGGTGGAAGAGAGTTAAATAGATGGAGCACAGAGGAGTTTTGTTTAGAGCAGTGACACTACTCTGTATGGCACTATATTGGTAGATATATGCTGTTATAAATTTGTCCAAACACATAGAATGTATAACATCAGGGTGAGCTCGAATGTAAACCATGGACTCTGGGTGATAATGGTGTGTCAGTGTGGATTCAACAGTTGGAACAAATGTGCCATCCTGGTGGGGATGCTGGTAATAGGGGAGGCTGTGCATGTGTGGGGGATGGAACATGTAAGAAGTCTCTTTCCTTCTCAATTTTGCTGTGAACATAAAACTGCTTTAAAAAATAGGCTTTTTTAAAAAAAGTGAATGTGTTAAAATATATAAAGTAGCGGTTCTCAAACTGATCCTTTGGAGCTCTAGATTTCTTCAGAGGTTGGGGTGGGTTGGAGAAAGGGATGAGGGGAAAGAAAAGTGAGTAATCTTTTACTATGTTTAACTTGTCTGCAGTACTTCTGTCTTATATGTTGAGCTTCTGATGTATCATTATGAAAAGGGTGTATCTGCTTTTGAAAGTAAGAGCACCACTATTTTATGAGCTTTTGAAGGTTTAATTTTAGTCCAAATCACAGGGCTATCCTGTATGTGGAACGTGCATCTCTCTCTGTGTGTGAATGTAGTACCCAAAGAAAGACAATGGCTGTGTATCGTTCATGGGGATGAGGTTCTTTCTTCCAGGCCTTGTTATAGTTAATAATGTAAATGTAGCTTTCACTTTCCTAAAGGCACCTATAGTTATGCTTTATATTTCTAACAACTGTGGCTCCAGATCTGGAGATGAGCACGTACATGTTTCCCTTTATTAAGCCCCCAAACTTTGCTAAGGATGAAAGTGAAGGTCAGGGTTGGGGCAGAGCAGAGATGGACCAGCACAAGGGCCATCAATGGATGAGACTGTTGAGATGAGACTGGAGGGAGGAGAAAGAATCACAGGCTTGAGGGTAGTTGGGGGTCCTATGATAGAGGCACCCAGGGCACCAAGAAGCTAGATTTGGGGACAAAAGCAATTTAGTACAGATAAGAACCTCCATTTAAACCATAAGCCTCATCTATATAATAAAATTCATCATGTTAAAGAATGCCAGTGTGGTTTTGTATAACAAGCACAGCAAGTCATGGTGGGTTGTGGTTCTGGTGCTGCTTCTGTTCTTGGCTTTGTGACCTTTGAGTCCACTTCCTTATATGTAAAATGAAAGTGTTGAACTAAGCACTCAGTGAGCTTTCTTCTCTGTCGAACACACTGTGTTTCTGGGTAAGTGTGTTTTCATGAATATCTGTGGATATGAATATCTGTGGATGTGCCTCTCCGTGCTCATTAGACATTTCTTTTTCAAAATAATATGGCACTACTATATGTAAAGGGTATTTTTCAATAGAAAATTCAATTTTTTTGAGCTTCAATAACACTTGGATGGAATCCTTTATTATGACAATTCATGTTGAAAAGGTACTGGGTTAATGCATTTTCCTCATGTTTTAATTTGTACATGTCCAAACACTGACCTGTGTTAAGTACAGAATAAAATGGCATTAAATTTCTATTATTTATATGTTGCATTTCCTTTACAAATTTAAAGTTTAGGGAAGAAATAGTTTTGCTAGAAATAATTTTGTAAGGAAAATAGCTCTAATACACCTTACACATGAACACACTCACACACACTCTTCTATAGTTTTTTTTTTTCTTTTACTTTTTCTTCTAAGTTCTGGGATACATGTGTAGAACGTGCAGGTTTGTTACATACGTATACGTGTGCCATGGTTTGCTGTACCTATTAACCCGTCATCTAGGTTTTAAGCCATGCATGCATTAGGTATTTGTCTTAACGCTCTCCCTCCCCTCGCCCCCGACCCCCAACAGGCCACAATGTGTGTTGTTGCCCTCTCTCTGTCCATGTGTTCTTCTTCTTTTTTTTTTTTTTCTGAGAGGGAGTCTCGCTCTGTCACCCAGGCTGGAGTGTAGCGGTGCGATCTCGGCTCACTGCAAGCTCCGCCTCCCGGGTTCACACCATTCTCCTGCCTCAGCCTCCCGAGTAGATGGGACTACAGGCGCCCGCCACCACGCTGGGCTAATTTTTTGTATTTTTAGTAGAGACAGGGTTTCACCGTGTTAGCCAGGATGGTCCCAATCTCCATGTGTTCTTATTGTTCAGCTCCCACTTATGAGTGAGAACATGCGGTGTTTGGTTTTCTGTTCCTGTGTTAGTTTGCTGAGGATAATGGCTTCCAGCTTCATCCATGCCCCTGCAAGGGACATGATATCATTCCTTTTTATGGCTGCATAGCATTCCATGGTATATATGTACCACATTTTCTTTATCCAGTCCATCATTAATGGGCATTTGGGTTGGTTCCATGTCTTTGCTAGTGTAAATTGTGCTGCAATAAACATACGACACACACATTGTTTTTCTTGCATAAGTAAAAAGTAAGTTTGGAAAGGTGTATACCAAACTTAATCTTGGCTATCTCTGAAGAATGGACTGTTGTAGGGGCTGGTAAACTTTCAGTTTTTACTTTATATACTTTTGTATTGTTTGTTAAAATTAGCATATATTTTATAATTTCATGCATGTGGCTTGTTATAGAATGAGACTTTGTAATTGTAAAGCACGTTATTGGATTTATAGATACAATTATCATTTGACATAAGTTAAGACCTAGAGTTAAATAGTGTCATTTGTTAGACCGTATAGAGAAATGAATATCCCTTTCCTGATGGATTTTGAAGTTGATGTTGTTCTTCTTGGTGTGTACTTTGAGAGGATTCATGTGATAATTAATATAACCAAAGACTTTCCTGCAGCTTCTTAAAGAGGCTGAGCCCAGAGATGACAAATAAGTTTCATCATATTTTATTGTAGCTGCCTAGAAGGATGTGCTGATAAGGATCTCGAGGTTGTAACTATGTTCACTGGGCAAGAATACTATGATCAGTAACTGGCCTGACATAGTTACTAGAGGATGAGGAAAATAGCTGATCATTTTCCATGTATTTGCCATCCCCGAAGCATAAACTTTTAGGTAGTAAGTTTCTTTATGACGGTAGTATTTTCCTTTTTATCCAAATCCCATAGGGACTTATTGTCTGTACTGTCTGTTATATTTAATCAAATAGTATTTTGCACAGTTATTGAATAGTTTCATGATAAATCATGTTAAGATGACAAGCACTGAGACCTTTTGTATCCCTCATAGATGGTAGCAAGATGTTATACCTAAATGAACTACTCAAGAATTAATGACTAATGAGCCCGGGCGTGGTGGCTCATGCCTGTTATCCCAGCACTTTGGGAGGCCATGGTGGCTGATCACCTGAGGTCAGGAGTTTCAGACCAGCCTGGCTAACATGGTGGAACCCTGTCTCCACTAAAAATACAAAAATTAGCTCGGCATGATGGTGCATGCCTGTAATCCCAGCTACTCAGGAGACTGAGGCAGGAGAATTGCTTGAATCCAGGAGGCAGAGGTCGCAGTGAGCCAAAATTGTGCCACTGCACTCCAGCCTGGGCGACAGAGCGAGACCATCTCAAAAAAAAATGATTGATTTATTTATTTTGACAATGTGTGGTTGTAGCTAATAAGGATGACCCAATATGGTTGAGCATCAGTTAAAATAAATAATTTCATCCTTGTTTATCAAAACATTTACAAGTATTGGTGTTAACCTGAAAAAATATAGTACTGTGATTATAATTTTTTTCTGTGACCCTCTTCAGTCTTCTCAGTTCATGATACCAAGAAAGAATTAAATGGCTTAAATGTTTCAACAAGGAGTAATTTTTCAATTTTTACATTTTTGTTCTAAAGAGGGCACCAATGTTGCATATATCCTAGATGTGGAGAATTTAAACACATTATTGATAGAATTTCTTTTCATAAGAAGTAGTTGTTGGAAAAAGAAAAATACAGAAAATCAGTCCCTCCACAACCCCCTCCCCCACATTTTTTTTCTTTTTTTGGTTTAGGAGTTGTGGAAAGAGAAAAGTGCTTAATCAGCATAGTGTGAAGCTGCCAGCATATTGAGTCCCCAATTATTTCAGACTGAATTTTTAAAAATCAAGCATTTGTTTGACATCCTGTTTGCAACCATATGAACAAGATATATATTCATCCATTTGTTTGTTTAACAGTGTCTATTAAATGTCAAGCACTGTTTAGGCTCTGGGAGTAGAGTGCTAGACAGGAGATAGAGTCCCTGCCCCATGTTCATTATGGATGAGAAAAATTAGATCTCTACAAAATCTCTTGCCCAAAGTGGTAGAACTGGGGCTTGAACTAAGTATCCACATTTTAAATTCAGTGCTCTATTCTTTGTATCACACTGCCTTACATAATTCTAAAGGACCCTTATTGAATATCAGCAAAAATGTTCTATCTGCCTTGGTTGATTGATTGATTGATTGATTGATCGATTGATAGACTGATTGCTCCTTCGTTGGTGGTAGTCTTTTCCTTGCCATATGCTCTTTTCCTTGCCATATTGAATGAAGGACATATATAACATCTGTCAGGATCACTTACATTCTTTTCTGATCTTAGGACAAATATTTATTTTTCTGAATAGCAACCTAGGATCATGTCATCAAAAATAATATCTGAGTAAAGGAATTGGAGCAGTATTTTTCACTGTGTCCCCACCCAAATTTCATCTTGAATTGTAACTGCCACAATTCCCACATGTTGTGGGAGTAACCCAGTGGGAGGTGATTAAATTATGGGGGAGGGTCTTTCCTGCACTATTCTCATGATAGTGAATGAGTCTCATGAGATCTGATGGTTTTAAAAATGAGAGTTCCCCTGCACAAGCTCTCTCTTGGCTGCCGCCATTCATGTAAGACGTGACTTGCTCCTCCTTGCTTTCCATCATGATTGTGAGGCCTCTCCAGCAATGTGGAACTGTAAGTCCATTAAACCTCTCTTTCTTCCCAGTCTTATCTATCATAGTTATGATATGTCTTTATCAGCAGCATGAAAGCGGACTAATACAATATGTTTGAACTTGGTTGCAACATGAAATGTTTTTCTTAGTGTTGGTTTGGTAAAAACATTTGAAACATTGGTTTAAAGGCCATCCAATAAGATATCATTTGTGAAAAAAACAGGAGTAAGTAATTGTCCTTAGTTATTATTTGATTGTATGTGTGTGCCTCATGCATGGTGGGTGTTGTTTACCAAAAGGATTCAAAGCAGTAAAGTAGAATTAGTGTGAGGAAAGTACTAGGAGAAGCTATTTGGCATCTGAATATACGCCTGAATGGATCTTTTTTCATTAAGCACATACATGTTGCAGTTATTGGTTTCCCTGTGTCCTGCACTTTTGCTTATTGTGGTTTCCTGTATTGAGTGGATTCATAGTTTTCTGAAATTTATTGTAATTTAATTGTGTGATATATAGAAAACTTAGAGAAAGTACGTAGTTGAGGTGATTTCCAAGACATCATCTGATAGTCTGTAGGTGTCTAGATTTTAAATTGTTACATATTACAAACTGTTAAAGCTGATTTAGAGTTGTTACATATCATATACTGACTTATTTTAAAGCTGATTTAAGAATTTATTTTTACATTTAATTTATAAATGTTTGTCAGCAGATTTTGCCTGAAGATATTATTTGTAATAAAAGAGTAACAGATACAGTTCCCTAAGGTTTTTGGCTTTGTTTTGTTTTTGAGACAGGGTCTTGCTTTGTCACCTAGGTTGGAGTACAGTGGCACAATTGTAGTTTACTACAGCCTGAAACTCACAGACTCAAGTGATCCTGCCACCTCAGCCTCTTGAGTAGTTGAAACAACAGGCATGTGCCACCACACCTGATTTACTTAAAAAAAAATTTTTTTTTTTGTAGAAACAGGGTCTTACTATGTTTCCCAGGTTGGTCTCAAACTCCTGGCCTCAAGTGATCCTCCTGCCTTGGCCTCCCAAAGTGCTGGGATTATAGACATGAGCCACTGCACCTGACACAGAGATGTGTATAAATATCATGTGCTTATTCTTTGCAAGGCAGGATTAAGATATTTATTCCCTAGAATAAGCCTGTAATGTAATAATAGAGACATAAACATAGAGAAGAGACAGCCTTAAAAGAGTGTAGAAGAATCTTTCTCTCCTCAGACAGAAGAAAAGAGAATAACATATGAGAGATAAAAATGCCCTGAGAAGGGATCTGGGCAGGAAAGCCAAGCAAGCCCTGGTTGCTGGTATCAAACACCTTCTGGTGGCATTGTGTTATGGACATATTTAACTTAGTTGAGTTCAACAGTCAATTTCAAGAGGAAATAAAAGAACAATAATTAGCACAGAAGGTTGCCCCTAGCATGTCACACAGTGGGTATATTGTCCTGGAATGAGTACGTTCTGGGCAATGTGAATCTCTTGTTCCCTTAGGTGGTCTCGGTTTCCCTCAAAACTCACCAGACACATAAATATTTTGAGTTAAACTCAGCTGGCACCCTTACTTGCTTTCATGAAAAATACCTACTCTCCTACTTCATTCAAAAAATCCGAGGCTCTAAATTGTGAATGGCTTCTCTCCCATTCACCCTTTCCCCCTTCTGCCATTTTTCACATCTGCACCTTTCCTCCCCTCCACTTCTCCAGCTTCAAAGTATCTTAGTCCAGACCTGTCTTGTGCCCTGTTGGACCCTGCTTACTCAATTTATCCTCTCCCTCATGATCAGAAGCTACGCAGCATGAAGGATAAAAACCTTGGCTTTGGAGCCACCTTCTAAGTATGTCACACAGTTATCAAACCTCCATGTGTCTCAGTTTTTTATTTGAAAAATGGGACTAGTCATAGAGTGACATAATTAGGCTTTGTGTCCTCACCCAAATCTCATCTTGAAATTGTAATCCCCATAATCCCTACGTGTCTAGGGAGAGACCTGGTGGGAGGCAATTAGGTCATGGGGCCAGTTTTCCCCATGCTGTTCTCATGATAGTGAGTTCTCACAAGATCTGACGGTTTTATAAGAGGCTCTTTCCTCTTCATTCCTCACTCTTCTCCTCCTTCCATGTGAGAAGGTCCAAGCTTGCTTCCTCTTTGCTTTCCACCATGATTGTAAGTTTCCTGATGCCTTCCTAGCCGTGCAGAACTGTGAGTCAATTAAATCTCTTTCCTTTATAAATTACCCATCTCAGGTATTTCTTTATAGCAATGTGAAAACTGACTAATACAGTTAATTGATACCAAGGTAGTGGGGTACTGCTATAAAGATACTTAAACATGAGGAAGCAACTTTGGAACTGGGTAACAGGCAGAGGTTGGAACAGATTGGAGGGCCCAGAAGAAGACAGGAAGATGTGGGAAAGTTTGGAACTTTCTAGAGACGTGTAGAATGGTTTTGACCAAAATGCAGATAATGATGTGGACAATGAAGTATAGGCTGAGATGGTCTCAGATGAAGATAAGAAAGTCTTGGGAACTGGAGCAAAGGTCACATTTGCTATGCTTTAGCAAAGAGACTGGTGGCATTTTGCCCCTGCCCTAGAGATCTGTGGAACTTTCAACTTGAGAGAGATTATTTAGGGTATCTGGCAAAAGAAATTTCTAAGCAGCAAAGCATTCAAGAGGTGACCTGGTTGATTTTGAAGGCATTCAATCTTATGCATTCACAAAGAGATGGTTTGAAATTGGAATTTGGATTTAAAAGGGAAGCCGAGCATAAAAGTTTGGAAAATTTGTATCCCGACCTTGTAGTAGAAAAGAAAAACCTATTTTCTTAAGGAGGAATTCAAGCTGGCTGCAGAAATTTGCATGAGTAATGAGGAGCCACATATTAATAGCCAAGATGATGGGGAAAACGTTTCAGGGCATGTTAGAGACCTTCTTAGCAGCCCTTCCCATAACAGACCTGGAGGCCTAGGAGGAAAAAATTGTTTCATGGGCCTGGCTTACAGCCCTGATGCTGCTCTTGTGTAGCCTCAGGACTTGGCACCCCATGTCCCAGCCATAGCTAAAAGGGGCCAACGTACAGCTCAAGCCATTGCTTCAGAGACTGCAAGCCGTAAGCCTTGGAGGCTTCCATATAGTGTTGGGTCTGAGGATGCACAGAAGTCAAGAATCAAGGTTTGGGAACCTCTGCCTAGATTTCAAAGGATGTATGGAAATGCCTGAATGTCCAGGCAGAAGTCTGCTGCAGGGGTGGAGCTCTCATGGAGAACCTCTGCTAGTGTAGTCCAGGAGGAAAATATGGGGTTGGAGCCCCCACACAGAGTCCCCACTGGGGCACTGCCTAGTGGAGCTGTGAGAAGAGGGCCACTGTCCTCCAGATCCCAGAATGCTAGATCCACTGACAGCTTGCACTGTGCATCTGGAAAAGCCACCAACACTCAATGCCAGCCCATGAAAGCAGCCAAGAGGGAGGCTGTACCCTGCAAAGCCACAGGGGCAGAGCTGCCCAAGACCGTGGGAGCCCACTTCTTGCATCAGCATACCCTGATGTAAGACATGGAATCAAAGGAGATTATGTTGGGGCTTTAAGATTTAATGACTGTCCCCTTGGATTTTGGACTTGCATGGAGCGTGTAGCCCTTTTGTTTTGACCAATTTCTCCCATTTGGAATGGGAGCATTTATCTATTGCTTGTACCCTCATTGTATCTGGGACGTAGCTAACTTGTTTTTGATTTTACAGGCTCTTAGGAGGAAGGGAGTTGCCTTGTCTCAGATGAGACTTTGGACTTGGACTTCTGAGTTAATGCTGAAATGAGTTAAGACTTTGGGGAACTGTTGGGAATGGATGATTGGTTTTGAAATGTGAGGACATGAGATTTGGGGGTGTCAGGGGCAGAATGATACGGTTAGACTTTTTGTTCCCACCCAAATCTCATCTTGAATTGTAATCTCCATAATCCTCACAATCCCCATGTGTTGAGAGAGAGACCTGGTGTGGGGTGATTGGATCATGGGGGGCGGTTTTCCCCATACTGCTCTTGTGGTAGTGAGTGAGTTCCCATGATATCTGATGGTTTTATAAGGCAATTTTCCCTGCTCTTGCTCTCATTTTCTCATGCCACATAAGCCATGCCTCTTCCCATTCTGCCATGATTGTAAGTTTCCTGAGGCCTCCAAGCCATGTGGAACTGTGAGTCAATTAAACATCTTTTCTTTAAAAATTACCCCATCTTGGGCAGATTTTTATAGCAATGTGAGAATGGACTAATAGATAGAGCTTACCTTATAATGTTGAGAGGATGCCATGAGTTAAGGTAGGTAAAGAGTTGGAATAGTGGTCTGTTCCAAGATGGCCAAATAGGAATAGTTCCGGTCTGCACCTCCCAGCATGATCGATGCAGAAGACAGGTGATTTCTGCATTTCCAACCAAGATACCTGGTTCATCTCATTGGGACTGGTTGGACAGTGGGTGCAGGCCATGGAGGGCGAGCTGAAGCAGGGCAGGGTGTCACCTCACCCAGGAAGTGCAAGGGGTTGGGGGATTTGCCTTTCCTAGCCAAGGGAAGCTGTGACAGACTGTACCTGGAAAATCGGGACATTGCCACCCAAATACTGCGCTTTTCCAATGGTCTTAGCAAATGGCACACCAGGAGATTATATCCTACTCCTGGCTCAGTGGGTCCCACACCCACAGAGCCTTGCTCACTGCTAGCGCAGCAGTCTGAGATCGAACTGTGAGGTGGCAGCCTGGCTGGGGGAGGGGTGTCCACCATTGCTGAGGCTTGAGGAGGTAAACAAAGCAGCCAGGAAGTTCAAACTGGGTGGAGCCCACCCGCAGCTCAATGAGGCCTGCCTGCCTCTGTAGACTCCACCTTTGGGGGCAGGGCATAGCTGAACAAAAGGCAGCAGAAACATCTGCAGACTTAAACGTCCCTGTCTGACAGCTCTGAAGAGAGCAGTGGTTCTCCCAGCACAGTGTTTGAGCTCTGAGAACAGACAGACTGCCTCCTCAAATGGGTCCCTGACCCCTGTATAGCCTAACTGGGAGACACCTCCCAGTAGGGGCCAACTAACACCTCATTTAGCCTGGTGCCCCGCTGAGACGAAGCTTCCAGAGGAAGGATCAGCCAGCAATATTTGCTCTTCTGCAGCCTCTGCTGGTGACACCCAGGCAAACAGGGTCTGGAGTAGACCTCCAGCAAACTCCAACAGACCTGCAGCTGAGAGACCTGACTGTTAGAAGGAAAACTAACAAACAGAAAGGAATAGCATCAACATCAACAAAAAGGACATCCATACCAAAACCCCATCTGTAGGTCACCATCATCAAAGGCCAAAGGTAGATAAAACCACAAAGATGGGGAGAAACTAGAGCAGAAAAGCTGAAAATTCTAAAAACCAGAGCACCTTTTCTCCTCCAAAGGATCACAACTCCTTGCCAGCAACAGAACAAAGCTGGACGGAGAATGACTTTGACGAGTTGACAGAAGTAGGCTTCAGAAGGTCGGTAATAACAAACTTCTCTGAGCTAAAGGAGGAAGTTCAAACCCATTGCAAGGAAGCCAGAAACCTTGAAAAAAGATTAGATGAATGGCTCACTAGAACAAACAGTGTAGAGAAGAACTTAAATGACCTGATGGAGCTGAAAACCATGGCACAAGAGCTACATGATGCATGCACAAGCTTCAGTAGCCAATTCAATCAAATGGAAGAAAGGGTATCAGTGATTGAAGATCAAATTAATGAAATGAAGTGAGAAGAGAAGTTTAGAGAAAAAAGAGTAAAAAGAAATGAACAAAGCCTCCAAGAAATATGGGACTATGTGAAAAGACCAAATCTACGTTTGACTGATGTACCTGAAAGTGATGGGGCGAATGGAACCAAGCTGGAAAACACTCTTCAGGATATTATCCAAGAGAACTTCCCCAACCTAGCAAGGCAGGCCAACATTCAAATTCAGGAAATACAGAGAACACCACAAAGATACTCCTTGAGAATAGCAACCCCAAGACACATAACTGTCAGATTCATCAAGGTTGAAATGAAGGAAAAAAAGTTAAGGGCAGCCAGAGAGAAAGGTCGGGTTACCTACAAAGGGAAGCCCATCAGACAAACAGTGGATCTCTCGGCAGAAACTCTACAAGCCAGAAGAGAGTGGGGGCCAATATTCAACATTCTCAAAGAAAAGAATTTTCAACCCAGAATTTCATATCCAGCCAAACTAAGCTTCATAAGTGAAGGAGAAATAAAATCCTTTACAGACAAGCAAATGCTGAGAGATTTTTGTCACCACCAGGCCTGCCTTACAAGAGCTCCTGAAGGAAGCACTAAAGATGGAAAGGAACAACCAGTACCAGCCACTGCAAAAACATGCCAAATTGTAAAGACCATCGATAATAGGAAGAAACTGCATCAATTAACAGGCAAAACAACCAGCTAACGTCATAATGACAGGATCAAATTCACACATAACAATATTAACCTTAAATGTAAATGGGCTAAATTCCTCAATTAAAAGACACAGACTGGCAAATTGGATAGTAAAGACCCATCAGTGTGCTATGTTCAGGAGACCCATCTCACATGCAGAGACACACATAGGCTCAAAATAAAGGAATGGAGGAAGATCTACCAAGCAAATAGGAAGCAAAAAAAAAAAAAAAAAAAAAAGCAGGGGTTGCAATCCTAGTCTCTGATAAAACAGACTTTAAACCAACAAAGATCAAAAGAGACAAGGCCATTACATAATGGTAAAGGGCTCAATTCAACAAGAAGAGCTAACTATCCTAAATATAGATATGCATCCAATACAGGAGCACCCAGATTCATAAAACAAGTCCTTAGAGACCTACAAAGAGACTTAGACTCCCACACAATAATGATGGGAGACTTTAACACCCCATGGTCAATATTAGACAGATCAAGACAGAAGGTTAACAAGGATATCCAGGACTTGGACTCAGCTCTGCACCAAGCGGACCTAATAGGCATCTACAGAACCCTCCACTGCAAATCAGCAGAATATACATTCTTCTCAGCACCACCACATCACACTTATTCCAAAATTGACCACATAGTTGGAAGTAAAACACTCCTCAGCAGATGTAAAAGGACAGAAGTCACAACAAACTGTCTCTCAGACCATAGTGCAATCAAATTAGAACTAAGGATTAAGAAACTCACTCAAAACCACACAACTACATGGCAACTGAACAACCTGCTCCTGAATGACTACTGGGTGAATAACGAAATGAAGGCAGAAAGAAAGATGTTCTTTGAAACCAATGAGAACAAAGACAGTGTACCAGAATCTCTGGGACACATTTAAAGCAGTGTGTAGAGGGAAATTTATAGCACTAAATGCCCACAAGGCAAAGCAGGAAAGATCTAAAATTGACACCCTAACATCACAATTAAAAGAATTAGAGAAGCAAGGGCAAACAAATTCAAAAGCTAGCAGAAGGCAAGAAATAACTAAGATCAGAGCAGAACTGAAGGACATAGAGACACAAAAAACCCTTCAAAAAATCGATGAATCCAGGAGCTGGTTTTTGAAAAGATCGACAAAATTGATAGACCACTACCAGGGTTAATAAAGAAGAAAAGAGAGAAGAATCAAATAGACTCAATAAAAAATGATAAAGGGGATATCACCACCGATCCCACAGAAATAAAAACTTTTATCAGAAAATACTATAACCACCTCTACGCAAATAAACTAGAAAATCTAGAAGAAACGGATAAATTCCTGGACACATATACCCTGCCAAGGCTAAACCTGGAAGAAGTTGAATCCCTGAATAGACCAATAACAGGCTCTGAAATTGAGGCAATAATTAATAGCCTACCAGCCAAAAAAAAGTCCAGGACCAGATGGATTCACAGCCGAATTCTACCAGAGGTACAAAGAGGAGCTGGTACCATTCCTCCTGAAACAATTCTAATCAATAGAAAAAGAGGGAGTCCTTCCTAACTCATTTTATGAGGCCAGCATCATCCTGATACCAAAGCCTAGCAGAGACACAACAAAAAAAGAGAATTTTAGACCAATATCCCTGATGAACATCAGTGCGAAAATCCTCAATGAAATACTGGCAAACCAAATCCAGCAGCACATCAAAAAGCTTATCCACCAAGATCAAATTGGTTTCATCCCTGGGATGCAAGGCTGGTTCAACATATGCAAATCAATAAACGTAATCCATCACATAAACATAACCAAAGACAAAAACCACATGATTATCTCAACAGATGCAGAAAAGGCCTTCGACAAAATTCAACAGCCCTTCATGCTAAAAACTCTCAGTAAATTAGGTATTGATGGGACATATCTCGAAATAATAAGAGCTATTTATGACAAACCCACAGCCAATATCATACTGAATGGGCAAAAACTGGGAGCATTCCCTTTGAAAACTGGCACAAGACAGGGATGCTCTCTCTCACCACTTCTATTCAACATAGTGTTGGAAGTTCTGGCCAGGGCAATCAGGCAAGAGAAAGAAATAAAGGGTATTCAATTAGGAAGAGAGGAAGTCAAATTGTCCCTGTTTGCAGATGACATGATTGTATATCTAGAAAACCCCATCGTCTCAGCCCCAGATCTCCTTAAGCTGATAAGCAACTTCAGCAAAGTCTTAGGATACAAAATCAATGTGGAAAAATCACAAGCATTCCTATATACCAATAACAGACAAACAGAGAGCCAAATCATGAGTGAACTCCCATTCACAATTGCTACAAAGAGAATAAAATACCTAGGAATCCAACTTACTAGGGATGTGAAGGACCTCTTCAAGGAGAACTATAAACCACTGCTCAACAAAATAAAAGAGGACACAAACAAATGGAAGAACATTCCATGCTCATGGGTAGGAAGAATCAATATCATGAAAATGGCCATACTGCCCAAGGTAATTTATAGATTCAATGCCATCCCCATCAAGCTACCAATGACTTTCTTCACAGAATTGGAAAAAACCACTTTAAAGATCATATGGAACCAAAAAAGAGCTTGCATTGCCAAGGCAATCCTAAGCAAAAAGAACAAAGCTGGAGGCATCACACTACCTGACTTCAAACTATACTACAAGGCTACAGTAACCAAAACAGCATGGTACTGGTACCAAAACAGATATATAAACCAATGGAACAGAACAGAGTCCTCAGAAATAACGCCACACATCTACAACCATCTGGTCTTTGACAAACCTGACAAAAACAAGAAATAGGGAAAGGATTCTCTATTTAATAAATGGTGCTGGGAAAACTGGCTAGCCATATGGAGGAAGCTGGAACTAGATCCCTTCCTTACACCTTATGCAAAAATTAATTCAAGATGGATTAAAGACTTAAATGTTAGACCTAAAACCATAAAAACCCTAGAAGAAAACCTAGGCAATACCATTCAGGACATAGGCATGGGCAAGGACTTCATGACTAAAACACCAAAAGCAATGGCAACAAAAGCCAAAATAGACAAATGGGATCTAATTAAATGAAAGAGCTTCTGCACAGCAAAAGAAACTACCATCAGAGTGAACGGGCAACCTACAGAATGGGAGAAAATTTTTGCAATCTACCCATCTGACAAAGGGCTAACATCCAGAATCTACAAAGAACTTAAACAAATTTACAAGAAAAAAACAACCCCATTAAAAAGTGGGCAAAGGATATGAACAGACACTTCTCAAAAGAAGACATTTATGCAGCCAACAGACACATGAAAAAATCCTCATCATCACTGGTCATCAGAGAAATGCAAATCAAAACCACAGTGAGATACCATCTCACACCAGTTAGAATAGTGATCGTTAAAAAGTCAGGAACAGGTGCTGGAGAGTATGTGGAGAAATAGGAATGCTTTTACGCTGTTGTTGGGAGTGTAAACTAGTTCAGCCATTGTGGAGGACAGTGTGGCAATTCCTCAAGGATCTAGAACTAGAAATACCATTTGACCCAGTGATCCCATTACTGGGTATATACCCAAAGGATTATAAATCATGCTACTATAAAGACACACATGTATGTTTATTGCAGCACTATTCACAATAGCAAAGACTTGGAACCAAGTCAAATGTCCAACAATGATAGACTGGATTAAGAAAATGTGGCACATATACACCATGGAATATTATGCAGCCATAAAAAGGATGAGTTCATGTCCTTTTTAGGGACATGGATGAAGCTGGAAACCATCATTCTGAGCAAACTATCACAAGGACAAAAAACCAAACACTGCATGTTCTCACTCATAGGTGGGAATTGAACAGTGAGAACACTTGGACACACGGTGGGGAACATCATACGCTGGGGCCTGGTGTGGGATGGGGGCATGGGGGAGGGATAGCATTAGGAGAAATACCTAATGTAAATGATGAGTTAATAGGTGCAGCAAACCAACATGGCACATGTATACATATGTAACCTATGTGTTGTGCACATGTACCCTAGAACTTAAAGTATGTATATATATATATATATATATAAAGTTGGAATAGTATCTGCTACAAGCTCTCAATAAATACTAGCTTTTACTATTCCTATTACTATGGCTACTACTACTGTTAACTTGCTACTCTCCATTGGTCTTGACCCCTCAGCTCATATGTCTGCAAAACATTTCCTGTTCTGGAAAAGAATAAAGCCAAACTGTCTCTTGACCACAGATCCCTTTCTGACTACTATATTCTCTTTTTCCTACCTAAGGGTTTTAAAGATTATTCAAGTTTGGCTATCTTTACTTCTTCATCTCCTATTAGTTTGTTTTTTTGTTTTGTTTTGTTTTGTTTTTGTTTCTGAGACAGAGTCTCAGTCTGTCACCTAGCTGGAGTGCAGTGGTCTGATCTCAGCTCACTGCAACTTCCACCTCCCAGGTTCAAGCAATTTTCCTGTCTCAGCCTCCCAAGTAGCTGGGATTACAGGCATGGGCCACCACACAAATTTTTTTTGTATTTTTAGTGGAGACAGGTTTTTACCATGTTGGCCAGACTGGTCTCGAACTCCTGGCCTCAAGTGATCTGCCTGCCTTGGCTTCCCAAAGTGCTGGGATTACAGGTGTGAGCCACTGTGCCTGGCTACCTCCTAGTAGCTTTTATTTTTTTTTTTAGACATTGTTTTCTTTATTTTTATATTTATTTATTTTTTGAGACTGAGTCTCCCTCTGTAACCCAGGCTAGAGTGCAGTGGTGTGATCTTGGCTCACCATAACCTCTGCCTCGCAGGTTCAAATGATTTGCCTGCCTCAGCCTCCTGAGTAGCTGGGATTACAGGCATGTGCCACCATGCCCAGCTAATTTTTTTTTTTTTTTTTTGAGACAGAATCTCGCTGTCGCCCAGGCTGGAGTGCAGTGGTGCGATCTCGGCTCACTGCAGGCTCCGCCCCCCCGGGGTTCACGCCATTCTGCCTCAGCCTCCCGAGTAGCTGGGACTACAGGCGCCCGCCACCTCGCCTGGCTAATTTTTTGTATTTTTAGTAGAGACGGGGTTTCACTGTGTTAGCCAGGATGGTCTCGATCTCCTGACCTCATGATCCACCCACCTCGGTCTCCCAAAGTGCTGGGATTACAGACGTGAGCCACCACGCCCAGCCTAATTTTTGTTTTTTTAATAGAGCCAGGATTTCACTATGTTGCCCAGGCTGGTCTTGAACTCCTGGGTTTAAGCGATCCACCCGCCTCAGCCTCCGAAAGTGCTGAGATTACAGGTGTGAGCCACTGTGTCTGGCCTAGACCTTGTTTTAAGTAAGATATTGACTAGCTAAAACATTACTAAAATATTTTCTATTTTGAGTACTTTGATTATGTATTTACTACTTACCATGAACTTTGGAGTTCCCTGTAGGTCCCTCCCTAAGCCCTTCCTTTTTTCTCATTAAATGTTATCACTGTGCAGTATTTTTATACTAATCATTTTCTAACCTTGTTCATCATTTTCCCTAATATTTGTATATGTTTAGTTTTGCTTGTTGTTGAATGTTGTACATGGAATTATATGACATAAATTATCTGGAGGCTTGCCTTTTGAACCTAACTATAATTTCATCCATTTTTATTGGCATAAGGAATGCCATTATGTGCAACAATTTATTAATTTTCTTGTTGATAGACCTTTTGGCCTTTTGCTACTACAAAGAGATTTACTGTGAACATTCTTGCACATATATCTTGGTGTATATATGCATAAATGTGTCTAGGATTTATACCCAGGAATGGAATTTCTGTAGCATTTAGTATATACCCCTTTGTATTCACTGACGATTACAAATTATTGATCAAAGTGGTTGTGCTATTTAATACCCCTATCAGAAGTGTAAATCTCTTCTTGTCAATCTTTTCATTTTTGGGGTGTAAAATGGCATGTGATATTTTATTTGATTTTATTTTTGAGACTCAGTCTCACTCTGTCACCCAGGCTGGAGTGAAGTGGCACGATCTTGGCTCACTGCAAACTCCACCTCCCAGGTTCAAGCAATTCTCATGTCTCAGCCTCTTGAGTAGCTGGGATTACAAGTGTGTGCCAACATGCCCAGCTAATTTTTGTATTTTTTTGTAGAGGTGGGGTTTTGCCATGTTGGCCAGACTGGTTTCAAACTTTGGGCCTCTAATGATCCACCCACTTCTGCCTCCCAAAGTGTTGAGATTACAGGTGTGAGCCACTGCATCTGGCCAGCATGTGATATTTTAAAATTTCATTATCTGATGACTAATGAAATTTTCATTTGTTTCTGAGCCATTTCTGTTTATTCTTCAGTAAAACACCTGTTTATATGCCTTGCCCATTTTTTTTGGATTGTCTCTTTCTTATTTATTTGTAATAACTTTTTATAATTCTGGAATAACAAACCTATCTCCAAAATTTGTGGCTTGTGTTTTTACTTTATGTCTTTCCCCTATCCCTGAGCTACTTTTGATATTTTTTTCTTTATCACTGGCTCTCAGCAATTTTTATGATGTGTCTTGGCGTGGTTTTCTCTTCTTTTTGTAAAAAACAACTTACTGAGATATAGTTCACATATCATACAATTCACCCATTTAAAATGGCTTTAGTATATTCATAGAGTTGTGCATTTTCCACCATCCCCACTCCTTTCATCACTTTTAGCCCTAGGCAGTCACTAATCTACTTTCTGTCTCTCTAGATGTGGCTACTCTGGGCATTTCATATAAATGGGATCATATAATATGTGGTTCTTTGTGATTGATTTCTTCACACAGTATAATGTTTTCAAAGGCCACCCATGTTGTAGCATGTATCAGTTCTTCATTTCTTTTTATTTCCAAATATATTTCTTTGTATGGATATGTCATTTTATTTATCCATTCATTGAAAAAAACTATTCTTTCCCCATTGAATTGTCTTGGCATCCTTGTCAGAAATCTACTGGGTACAGACATATGGGTTTATTTATGGGTGCTTGATTCTATTCATTGATCTATAGCTAGCCTTAATGCCAGTACCTCATTGTCTTGATTACTGTAGCTTTGTAGTAAGTTTTGAAATTAGGAAGGGTGACCCCTTAACTTTGTTCTACTCTTTCAAGATTTTTTGGTAATTCTGGTTCCCTTGAATTTTCATATGAATTTTAGGAACAGCTTGTCAGTTTCTACAAAGAAATTAACCGAAATCTTGATAGAGCAACCTTATGTAGTGAAGAAGCCTCACAAGTTCAAACAAACAAACAATAAGTAGATAAGTTTTAGTCGTATTACCATCTTAACACATGTAGCTTTATTTTCTGTGCTTTGGGGTTTATTAAGATTCATAGATCTGTGCGCTTATCACTTTCATCAGATGTGTAGCATTTTCAGCCATTATTTTGTCAAATGCTATTACTATCCTCCATCTGAGACTCCAACTACTATCTGTTAGACAACTTGATATTGTTCCCATAGATCTCAGATACTTTGCTCATTTTTTTCAATTATTTTTCTTTTTGCATAGGTGGGAGTTAGTTCATTTTAGTATTACCATTTATTGGCGACAAGCACTAACTTTTACTTACATTCTAAGGGGGGAAATTGTAGCCTGAACAATGAATCAAAGCAGTACTAAGTCTAAAGAGTAATGTGCTTTTCATTGCAGAACCTTACTGTGTCCATTTCTATGTATGATAGCACAACATCAAAAGCAGTAGTTTGAGTTTGGGTTTTTTTATGAAAGTGACTTTATTTTATAAACAGACAGTAAATATCTAAGAAAATATGGAAATAAACATTTATAGTTCATAATGTTGATATGCATTGTATTCCTTGAAAGAAATGAAACTGTCACCATCGTGATCATTTTTCTTTAAAATATCTTCTAAAACTGCTTTGTTTTTGTTTTTTTTTTAGGAATGGAGTCTTGCTCTGTCATCCAGGCTTGAGTGCAGTGGCACAATCATATGATAGCTCACTGCAGTCTCAAACTCCTGGCTCAAGCAATCCTCCCATCTCAGCCTCCTAAGTAGCTGGGACTACAGGTGCACACTGCCACACCCAGCTAATTTTTTTTTTTTGGTAGAGATGGGGCCTCACTGTGTTGCCCAGGCTGGTCTGGAATTCCTGGGCTCAAGTTATTGTCCCACCTTGGCCTCCCAAAATGTTGGGATTACAGATATGAGCCACTGTGCCTGGCCTAAAACTGCATTCTGATATGACTTGTCACATGGCTTCTCATCTTTTTAAAACTTCTCTTTTAGGTAGTGATTAGCTCTGTTTTAGAGAGTTATCTGTCATGGTGTCTTTCTGTTTAAATGGTTCAGTGGTCCTCTGGTCACAGCATAAAGTTCAGTCTCAAAAATCAGTGTTGTATCAGGTGGAATCTTGCCTTTACATGTGTCCTTAATTAACGCACTAAAATATCACATGCTTTTAAAGACATGCAGGCGTGCTCTGTGACAAGAGGCAAGCAGACTGTGCAAAGGAAAGATTTAAGATACTACCTTTAGTTTTCCTTTCCATGTGCAAGTGAAGGTGGTATAATCACTTTCTGCCTCTCTCCAGGGCATATAATTCATCACAGCAATGTCTGGTCCTTTTATGATTTGCCCAACACCAAGAACAAACCATTAGGGGATGGCCTTCATTTTATGCCAGAGTATTTCAAACCTGTTTAGTCAAATAGTGTCATAATGGGCATTTAGCAGGTCTCCCTTTTTGCTTGTCTTAGAGCAGTTTTCTGGAAGTTGCACAACTTCTGTAGTTTCACTTTTTCCATTCTTTCCTCTTTCTTTTGTCCCTGAGTAGTGAAGAAGCCTCACAAGTTAAAACAAACAAACAAACAAAACAAAAAGCTATTCTGAATAAGAAACACATGTTCCTAGAGTTGGCCCCTAGATGTCTACCACGCTCTTTCCAGCATGTCACTTGCAGCCGGTAGCAGCCCCAGGACTGGAGTCCTGTCACGCGGCAGGAATTGTCCTGTGTCACAAAGTGCTGAGGGTGGGGAGTTGTGTAGCGGGTCCCCTTGTCTGGGCAGGCTCGGCTGTGGAATTTTTGCCCATTTGGTGCGGAGCATGTGCCCCTTTGGTACTGGACATGTGGCCTGGCTGTCCTCAGTCACTAAGACTGAAGCATTGCACACTTGCACCACTTCTCCGCACAAAGTCTGTGTATTTTCACAGCTGATTTCCTCGGGATTTTGTTATAAGGCTTGTGTTTCCTAAAATGAAACTGGCAAAGATGAAATCGCCCAGATGGACTGTTCTTAGAGTCAGCGGAAGTGGTTGTCATTTCTGGGCATAAAAGACTTCTCCTCAGGCCCCTAAGCATTAGTGAGCATTGGAAGGAGTCATTCTGGAGGCAGAGCATGAAAGTCGGCTTGTAGCTGCCCTCTGGGTCCACTGGGGTGTCCTTGAAGCACTTTCTTGGGGTTGGAGTCCTGCATTGAGGGTTTCCAGGCTAAGCCACACATAATCAGATGGCTATCCGGGCACAATAAAACCCAGAAATGCCCCCGCTCCTCCACCTCCTTAAAGAAGTTTCTCACCAGCCCACTCCAGTGATCCCTGAACTGCGTTTCTTTGCCCCACCAGTTGGCTACCCTTGATTTGAGGGCCTGTAGTAGTGCCAGAAATGTTCTTGACATTGTCATTTTTCTCATCAACCATATGAGATCAGTAATGATCTACATTACACATATAAAAAAATGAGGTATCATATCTAGAGGCAAAAAGAAGAAAAAACAAGAAAATAAGGTAATTTGAGTATTGGGCATTTTGTTCTAGTCTTATCACTCATAGCAACAGGGATTTGACACAAAGCCTCTTGCCCCCTGTGATGGTTAATATTGAATGTCAACTTGATTAGATTGAAGGATGCGAAGTATTGTTCCTGGGCAGAGTGTTGCCAAAGATGATTAACATTTGAGTCAGTGGACTGGGAGAGAAGACCAACCCTCAGTCTGGTTGGGCACCATCTAATCAGCTGCCAGCATGGCTAGAATAAAGCAGGCAGAAGATGGAAGAGCAGATTTGCTGGGTCTTCCGGCCTTCATCTTTCTCCTGTGCTAGATGCTTGCTGCCCTTGAACATCAGACTCCAAGTACTTCCGCTTTTGGACTCTTGGACTTATACCAGTGGTTTTCCATGGGCTCTCGGGTCTTTGGCCATAGACTGAAGGCTGTACTGTGAGCTTCCCTATCTTTGAGTTTTTGGTGCTTGGATTGATCTACCACTGGCTTCCTTGCTCCTCAGCTTGCAGGAGCCCTATTGTGTGACTTTACCTTGTGATTGTGTGAGTCAATTCGCCTTAATAAACTCCCTCTCATATATACATCTATCCTCTTAGTTATGTGCCTCTAGATAACCCTAATATACCCCCAACCCCCTGAAACATTTTAGTATGAAAAACTTTGAAATGTACAGGAAAGTTGAATTTTACAGTGAATGCCCTTATACCTACCACTAGATTCTATCATTAACATTTAACTGTTCTCAATGTATTACATACCCATCCATCAATTTACCTTATTTCCAAGTTAATACTCAAAGATTTTTGTCCAAACCTGAAAGCCTTCAGCTGTAGTCCTAGATCAGGCTCTGGGAGGAGTATTAGTCTACTCAGTGATGTTAAACAAAGCTGATGCATTGGGCCTGGTTCATCTACTTTGCTTAAAGCTTGAAAAACTCCACAAATCTGAAAATTACTGTCAGCTATGTAAGATGACAGTCACCTCCAAGGAGGAGTTTTTTCAATCTTAAAAACTAGGGGGAAAACCTGATTTTTAGAATAAAATAAACTCCAAAGTTAAGTTCCATGTTTGATATTGTAGATGAAATTTTGGCTGTCCAAGGTTCATTATTGCATAATGACAATTCCTCGGGGCCCCCAACTTTTCTTTGCTGGAGGACTGAATTAGCTGCACACTTCCTTTCTAGCAGAAAATTTATTGAACCCCCTGAATGAGAGAAGGATACAAAGGAAACAAATAAGTCTTTTATTTTCTCGAAGAGAAACAAATACTAAAAGGACTTGAGGCTTACTTAGTTAACAGGAAAACTGGAGAGGCTTAAGTCACTGCCCTTGAGATGAGTGTGCAGTGAGCCCCGTCTTACAGTCAGCCTGGAGGCTGTGTGCCCAGCAGCCTGAGTCAGCAATCTGGGGGTTAGAGGCTTCAGTCCAGAGGGTGTGGTGTGGTTGGGGGGTCGTCAGCCTGGGGCTTGGCAGCTGGAGAAAGATGGAAGAGCCCTGGAATGAGGCACCTCAGGAGGGAGGCTGGGGTTCACTAAGCTGGGGCACCCCCTCCCCCAACAACATGGTTTTACATGTAAACACAGGTCATTCTTTTCAGCCCTGCATGGAGATGTAATTAACAGTATAAAACACTCCAGGAAAATTGAAGTCTGCAGTTTTATATGTACTATATGGAGACCATGTCTGTAATGTAGTAAAAGCATCCATGTGTTTTTGATCTTGAATAGTGTACCTTTCATCTCTAGCAATTCTATTTGGGTTCTTCTACATTCTTGAGTGTTTGGAGCATATTTATAATAGCTGTTTTTATGTTCAAGTCTCATTACCTCAGACTTAGAAATGACCATTTCTTTTGACAGATTTTCTTTTCTAGTTATGGGTCATATCTTCCTGCTTTTTTGCATGCCTGATAATTTTTTGATGTGAAGGTAGACCTTGTGATTTTACATTGTTTTATGCTGGATTTTGTTTTATTCCTTTAAATAGTGTTGGACTTTGTTCTGGCATGCAGTTAAGTTACCTGATCAGTTCTAAACTTGGACATCTCTTTAGCTAAATATCTCAGTCCACTGTTTACACTTCTGGCTTTCCACATAACTACAGGACACATTTCACTGAGCTTTCTACTAGTATATAGCAAAGATCATCCTTACTGCATTTTCTAGTAATGTGTTCCTCATTTCCTTCTCACTGGTACCACCTTTCCTGTCTGTATTTCAGTCTGCTGAGGACAATCTAGGTTTTTCCATGATGTTTCTCAGAATTCTTCCAGCTTCTACCCACTCCCCAATTCCAAGGCTTTCCACATTTTTAGATATTTGTTACAACAGCACACCACTTCCAGACAGCAAAGTTCATACTAGTTTTCTATTGCTGCCCTGACAAATTACCACAAACTTAGTGGCTTAAACCTGGTATTTATTATGCCCTAGGTCTGTAGGTAAAAAGTCCAAGCTGACCCTGCAATAGCTCTGACATCGTCTCTCACCATTCTTTGTATATTTCAGGCTTTAGCAATTACAGGCAGTAGTCCTCATGTCACTCACATATCTGCGCACTTCTTGTGGTATCACTTTTACCTAGCATGTTCTTCCCAATTTGTTTATTTGCTGATGTCCTGTTTTCTAAAATTCATCTAATGAATAATTTCTTCTAGAAACTTGGGCTCTACTACTGAGTTCAGCTAAGTGGCCTAAATCTGTGTGTCCATAGTAGCATGTGGTCCTTCATCTTCACTTATCATGCCATATAGAATTATCTATCACATGTCTATTGCCCCGATATGGTATCCCTCTTAATCTCTTACCGCTCAGGGTTTACTTAGTAATTGCCTGGAACATAGTAGCAACCAAAGAATGCTTAGAATTGAACTAGGTAGGCTGGGCATGGTGGTTCATGCCTGTAATCCCAGCACACTGGATCACTTGAGGTCAGGAGTTTGAGACCAGCCTGGCCAACATGGTGAAACCCTGTCTCTATTAAAAATACAAAAATTAGCCAGGCATGTTGGCACACGCCTGTAATCCCAGCTACTTGGAAGGCTGAGGCAGGAGAATTGCTAGAGCCCAGGAGGCGGAGGTTGCAGTGAGCCGAGATTGTGCCATTGCACTCCAGCCTGAGTGACAAACCAAGACTCTGTCTCAAAAACAAACAAAACCCAAAAAACACAACCAAAACTGAACTAGGAGGTAGAAGAAATTATGACACTATTTTACCACGTAGAACTTAAAACTTCTGCCAAGAAGCTAAAAATTAGAAGGCAGATAAAAACTGGCTTAAAAATTGCAATAAGTAGCTGGGCATGGTGGTTCACACCTGAAATCCCAGCACTTTGTGGGGCTGAGGTGGGAGGATCACTTGAGCCCAGGACTTTGAGACCAGCCTGGGCAACATAGTGAAACCTCATCTACACCAAAAAAAAAAAAAAAAAAAAAAAAAAAAAATGCCAGGTGTGGTGACACATGCCTGGAGCCTCAGCTACTCAAGAGGCTGGGGCAGGAGGGTCGCTTGAGCCCAGGAAGTTGAGGCTACAGTGAGCTGTGATTGTGTCACTGCCCTCCAGCCTGGGCAACAGAGAGATAGATACTCTGTCTCAAAAAAAAAAAATGCAATAAGTTATAGGGAGAAGCTTGATATACTATATATATATATATATTTTTTTTTTGGATTTCAAGAATGCTAAATTGGGTTAACATTTGACAAACACAACCAATACAACTTGCTACATTAACAGAATAAAAAAAGTATCTTAATAGATGTGAAAAAGTATTTGATAAAATTTAACATTCATTCATGATATTAAACAGAAAAAAATCGTAACGAGCTAGAAATTGAAGAAAACACCCTTAACATAATAAAGAATATATTTTTAAAGACCTATAACAAAAATAAAGCATTCCATTTGCGATTGAAAAGGAGACCACGAAGCTCACTCCTCCTGCTTGCACCCAGCATCACACTGGAGTTCTTTTTTATTTTATTTTATTTTATTTTTTATTTTTATTTATTTTTTTTAATTATACTTTAGGTTTTAGGGTACATGTGCACAATGTGCAGGTTTGTTACATGTGTATCCATGTGCCACGTTGATTTCCTGCACCCATTAACTCGTCATCCAGCATTAGGTATATCTCCTAATGCTGTCCCTCCCCACTCCCCCCAACCCCACAACAGTCCCCAGAGTGTGATGTTCCCCTTCCTGAGTCCATGAGTTCTCATTGTTCAATTCCCACCTATGAGTGAGAACATGCGGTGTTTGGTTTTTTGTCCTTGCGATAGTTTACTGAGAATGATGTTTTCCAGTTTCATCCATGTCCCTACAAAGGATATGAACTCATCATTTTTTATGGCTGCATAGTATTCCATGGTGTATATATGCCACATTTTCTTAATCCAGTCTATCGTTGTTGGACATTTGGGTTGGTTCCAACTCTTTGCTATTGTGAATAGTGCCGCAATAAACATACGTGTGCATGTGTCTTTATAGCAGCATGATTTATAGTCCTTTGGGTATATACCCAGTAATGGGATGGCTGGGTCAAATGATATACCATGTATTTTATAAAAACCATTGTGCCCAATAGGTAAAGGGGAAAAGGTCATCATGACTATGAAAGAAATCATAGACGACACAAAGAAATAGAAACACATCCCATGCTCATGCATAGGTAGAATTAATGTTGTGAAATTGATCATACTACCAAAAGCAGTCTACAAATTCAATGTAATTCCTGTCAAAATACCATCATCATTCTTCACAGAACTAGAAAAAACAATCCTAAAATTCATATGGAACCAAAAAAGAGCCTGCATAGCCAAAGTGAGACTAAGCAAAAAGAACAAATCTGGAGACATCACATTACCCAACTTTCAAACTATAAGGCCATAGTCACCAAAACAGCATGGTACTGGTATAAAAATGGTACACAGACCAATGGAAAAGACTAGAGAACCCAGAAATAAAGCCAAATACTTACAGTCAACTGATCATTGACAAAGCAAACAAAAACAAAGTGGGGAAAGGACACCCTATTCAAATGGTGCTGGGATAATTTGCAAGCCACATGTATGAGAATGAAATTGGATCCTCATCTCTCTTCTTATACAAAAATCAACTCAAGATGGATCAAAGACTTAAATCTAAGACCTGAAACTGTAAAAATTCTAGAAGATAACATCGGAAAAATCCTTCTAGACCTTGGCTTAGACAAAGACTTCATGACGAAGAATCCAAGAGCAAAAGCAACAAAAACAAATATAAATAGATGGGACTTGATTAAACTAAAAAGCTTCTGCACAGCAAAAGAAACAATTAGCAGAGTTAACAGACAACCCACAGAGTGGGAGAAAATTTTCACAATCTGTATATCTGACAAAGAAAAATATCCAGAATCTACAAACAACTCAAACAAATCAGCAAGAATAAAACAAACAATTCCATCAAAAAGCGGGCTAAGGACATCCATAGACAATTCTCAAAAGAAGATATACAGATGGCCAACAAGCATATGGAAAAATGCTCAACGTCACTATCAGGGAAATGCAAATCAAAACCACAATGCAATATCACCTCATTTCTGCAAGAATGGCCATAATAAAAAAAAAAAATACAGATGTTGGTATGGATGCAGTGGAAAGGGAACACTTATATATTGTTGGCAGGAATGTAAACTAGTGCAACCACTTTGGAGATTCCTTAAAGAACTAAAAGTAGATCTACCATTTGAACTAAAAGTAGATCTACCATTTGATACAGCAGTTCCACTACTGGGTATCTACCCAGAGGAAAAGAAGTCATTATACGATAAAGATACTTGCACACTCATGTTTATAGCAGCACAATTGCAAAAATATGGAACCAGCCCAAATGCCCGTCAGTCAACAAGTGGATAAAGCAAATGTGGTGTATATATACCATGGACTACTACTCAGCCATAAAAAGGAATGAAATAATGGCATTCACAGCAACCTGGATGGAACTGGAGACTATTATTCTAAGTGAAGTAACTCAGGAATGGAAAACCAAACATCGTATATTCTCACTTATATGTGGAAGCTAAGCTATGAGGACACAAAGGCTTAAGAATGATACACTGGACTTTGGAGACTTGGGGGAAAAGGTTGGGGGGTGGTGAGGGATAAAAGACTACACATTGGGTAAAGTGTACACTGCTGAGGTGATGGGTGCACCAAAATCTCAGAAATCACCACTAAAGAATTTATTCTTGCAACCAAACACCACCTGCTCCCCAAAAACCTATTGAAATAAAAATTAAAAAAAGCTGTACCTTATTCCATTATATGAACTTATGTCCATTGTATTAAAATTTATGTCTTTTTTTTTTTTTTTTTTTTTTTGACACGGAGTCTCCCTCTGTCGCCCAGGCTGGATGGAGTGCAGTGGCCCAATCTTGGCTCACTGCAAGCTCCGCCTCCCAGATTCACGCCATTTTCCTGCCTCAGCCTCCCTAGTAGCTGGGACTACAGGCGCCTGCCACCACGCCCGCCTAATTTTTTTGTATTTTTTAGTGGTGACGGGGTTTCACCGTGTTAGCCAGGATGGTCTCAATCTCCTGACCTCGTGATCCCCCCGCCTCGGCCTCCCAAATTGCTGGGATTACAGGCGTGAGCCACCGCGCCCGGCCAAAATTTATGTCTTCTATTATTGAACTTTTGCTATTAGAAATATAGCTTTATTGCCTAACCTTGTTCTTCCATCATATTGAACATCTTAGTTTATCTACAGGACATATTCTTAAAAGTGGAAATGTGAGAACAAACAGTGCACGTGTTTATACTTTTGATAGATATTACCTGGTTGCCTTCCATAAGGCTGTACCAGTTTCTACTCTCATCAGCAATATGTGAGAGACGAGAGTGCCTTTCTCCAAATGCTTGACAGCATAGTATGTGTTAAGATTTTTGAATCATTGCCAATCTGATAAGTGGAAAATTTCAGCATAGTTTTAATTTGCATTTCTCTTATGATGAGGAGTATCTTTTGATAGACTTAAGAGCTAGCTCTCTATTCTTCACGAAATGAGCTGTGTCATTTCCTATTCTTTGCTCATTATTCTATTGAGTTAATCTTTTCCTTACTTATCTGTAGAAGCTTTCTCTATATTAAGGAAATTAGCCCTTTATTGTGAATCACAGTTAGCCCCGCTCCCACCCCATCAGGTTGTTGTTGTCTTTTGACTTTGTTTATGGTATGTCTTATCATACAGAGAATCTGATTTTGTTACATGGTTGAATTTATTAATTTTTTTGTGGCTGTTGGGGTTTGTGCAAACTTAGAAATGCCTTCCTTACCACAGGAGATAATTTTAAATATGTTGAAAGATTTAAATGTAAAGATGTTCATTCCATTCTTTATGAGTTAAAAAAGATAATATAGAAGTTCAGCAACTGAAGAATGGTGCTTTACTTGTGATATAGCTACGTGGTAGATTATTATGCAACTTGTATAAATAATATTTACAGGAAGTTCCTCAAAACATATAGTAATAAAATGTTTACAAATGAAGGTCATGGGATTATGTTTGCTCAAGTTGAGACCAGAATCAATACTGTAATTATTCCGGATCATCTCAATTACATAAAAAACGAGGAGAAAAAATGGAAGGCAGATTAATTACTGTAATTTGATAGTGATATTATTTTATTTAAAATGTTTCTATGGTCTCTGACAACTTCTAAAACAAGCATGTATTTTTATAATAAGAAAAAAATACAGCATCATGGATTGTATTGTAGTCCCAGCACGTAGATAACACGCATTTGCTTTGGATCCACTTGCTTTGAGTATTTGACATTCTCTACACCCTCAGCAGCCAAAAGTAGAGCAAAGAAAACTGATCATTGTTTTGTCCTGAAAAGAGCTAGTTTATCCAGATTTTCTTCTTTTATAGACGGATATCAGGATTGCAGGGAATGTACTCTTTTATATATTTCACTGGGAGAAGGTGCAGCTCACTTTACAGCCATACCCTAAAATTAGCACTTAACAGTAAATCTTTATTTCTCCCTTTAAAATTCTTAGTGATTTGACTTTCTTTTAAAATTAGGCCCCTTTCCCTGCTCCACTCCCACCACATCTTCATCACACTTGACAGTCTTTTTTCCTCATCAGCTTTACTGAGTTACAGTTTACACACAGTAAAATGCAACCAGTCTCAATGCACAGCTTGAATTTTGACAAATGTGTTTACCCTTGGAGCTGTGACTGCAATTAAGATAGAACATTTTCATAGGAGACTACAGAGAACTGACTTAAAATATATAATTTAAAAGATATAATGTGTTTTATACTAATATACTTTGGAACACTTACTAGAGTAATAGTTAATTTTAGACAGAGTATTCTAAAGGAATAAATGTTTGAAAAGTTAATGGCTTATATAGTAACTGCATACAGTTAAATAATTAACCTCACAAAGGAAGCCTGCTTTGGTTATAGCATAAAATTATAATAAGTGAGAGTGATAAAGAACCATATGAGCCATTATTTAAATTGTTCGAGGTGCTGAGACTTCAAAGGGACAATCCTGTGCATTTTTGGAGTTTTGAATTCTTTATATTTCCTTGTTTTCTCTCTTTTCAAAAACAAATGCTGCCAGGCATCTGTTTATTCTCATATCAAAATGAAAGACACTCTGAGAAAATTGGGGAGCATCAGCAAAATCCTTTCTTTAGGATCTTATATGTGAGTCTGTGCACATATTTGCAAGACTGGAGAAATGGAGATTATTAGAATGGATATATAATAGTAAGTTTAGCAAATATGATTAACATTTCCCTGACAGAGCAAAGTGTTTCCCAGTAAAGAGACTTTTAAATATCTAACCTCATTTCAGAACAAGAACACTTAAAGGAGCTTTCATCTGTTGGAAGAAGAGGTTATATTTGTGTAAATCAAAGCACTGTACAGTCTTAGAATTTCACTATGGTGCTTTTATAGGTTCTTTTCCATGGGTGCAGTTGGTGCTGGAGGATGGTGGGAGGTGGAGGTCAGTGTTGTTATATTGGCTGTTTTTGTTCTACTCCCTCACTCTTGAGTGGTATCTGCATTCTCCTATTAACTACTTCTCTATTTCTACCTACTAGTTTGTCCTGTTTTCTCTTCTTCCCTAGCTATTTCTCATGGGATCATAGAAGAAACAAAAAGATCCTCACCTGCAGTTTTGCTTCTTATTCTGAATACTTACAGATTTCACTTCTTAAAGACATTGTACTTCAAATAAGTTTTTTTCTACTCCTTTCTCTCTCTCTCTCTCTCTCTCTGTCTCTTCCTTCCTTCCTTCCTTCTTTCGTTCTTTGAGTTGGGGTCTTTCTTTGTCACCCAAGCTGGAGTGCAGTGGCATGATCATGGCTCCCCACAGCCTCAAACTCGTGGGCTCAAGTGATCCTCCCACCTCAGCCTCCTGAGTAGCTGGGATCACAGATGCATGCCACCGCAGCTGACTAATTTTTTTAATTTTGTTTTTGTAGAGTCGGTGGGGGAGGGGGGGTCTTACTTTGTTGCCCACACTGGTCTTGAACTCCTGGACTCAAGTGATCCTCCTGCCTCGGCCTCCCAAAGTGCTGTGATTACAGGTGTGAGCCACTGCACATGGGCAAAATAATGCTAATACTAAGTTTTATTGATGAGCTTAATTTGCACTGAGAAGTCTAAGCAAATTGATCCAAGCTGAAATTGAAAAGCTACCATTTTTTTGTCTTTAGAAAGAAATGTTTCTATCTGCTTTGCCAGTAGTTACAGTGGTTTGCAGGGCATCCAAAGGATTAAGCACTAACAGATCTTGAGCAGTACTGTGTTCTTGTGAATGTAATCTAGAGATTGAAAATACATATTTATTCTAACTTGAAACAATAAGCAAAGAAATTTGGACAAGTCAGGTTTGTATAGATGAATTATTGGAAAACATGGGTTTCTATAAGAATATACCATCAGAAATTTGTTAGGCTATTTGTATAGAAGATTTATGTGGCAGTTGAACCCCAGGTCTCTAAATTTCATAGCCAGGGATGACTATCTTAACTAGACAGCTGCTGTAAATTCTTTCTGGAGATATGGTGGAATAAATTATAAATGAATAAGTGTAAATATGCCATGATACTTCTTAGGCTAAGATTTTGTGAGCTAGTTAACGCAGTACTATTTTTTTGTATAAACCGTAGAAAACAGTTCTATTTTGCTATTGTGAAAGCAAAATCTTTTCTCTAAGATTTACTCACCTTTTTTCCTCTGCTAAACCGAAGCTCTTTGAGGCCAGGGACATAATTTATTATGGTAGATTTCAAACTCTTTTGGCTTTAAATCTGTATTAAGAATTGCGTTTTATATTATAATCCAGGACACACACACATACACAAAACAACCCAGTCTTTTATTATATAAGTTGGATTCTAATACTTTTTATTCTTTCATTTCAGTAGGAATAAATGCTTATTGAATATATGAATGAATGGGTTGGGAAAGTAATAAGGAGCTGGGATAAACTGGAGAAATTCTTTAGAGGTAGATTTTGTCCATTATTAGTTGTTACTTAGTATTCGTGTTATATATGTAGCAGTGTTCCCAGACTGACTGAATCCAAATCTCTTCAGGTAGAACTTGGGCAAGTAGGTGTTATTTATTCATTTATTTATTTGAGATGGAGTCTTGCTCTGTCACCCAGGCTGGAGGGCAGTGGTATGATCTTGGCCCACTGCAACCTCCACCTCCCAGGTTCAAGCTATTCTCCTGCCTCAGCCTCCTGAGTAGTTGGGATTACAGGCACCTGCCACCACACCCAGCTAATTTTTTTTTGTACTTTTAGTAGAGACAAGGTTTCACCATGTTGGCCAGGCTGGTCTCTAACTCCTGACTTCAAGTTATCCACCCACCTCGGCCTCCCAAAGTGCTAGGATTACAGGTGTGAGCCACTATGCCTGTCCGGTGGGTGTTTTTTAAAAATATAATTTTTACTTTAGAATAGTTTCAGATTTACAAAAAATGTTGCAAAGGCAGTACAGAGAGTTTCTAGATACCTAGCACCCAGTTTCCCCGAGCATTAACATCTTACATTTCTATGGTACATTTGTCACAATTAATGAACCAATAGTGATACATATTATTAAGTAAACCTCCTACTTTGGATGGATTCCAGTCATTTTCCCCCAAGTCCTTTTTCTATTCCAGGATTCCTCATTACATTTAGTCACAAAGTCTCCTTAGGGACTTCTTGGCTGTGACAGTCTCTCACATTTTCCTTTTTACTTTTGATGACCCTTACAGTTTTCAAGAGTAGTGATCAAATATTTTGTAGAAAGTCCCTCAATTTGGGTGTGTTTAATGTTTTTTCTTATGGTTAGACTGGGGTTTGGGGGAAGACTACAAAAGTAAAGGAAAAGGGTACAGCTGTGGCTGTGACTTGTCACTGTTGACGTTGACCTTGATCACCTGGCTGAGGTGATGTTTGTTTGGTTTCTCCATGGCAAAGTCACCCCTCCTCCCTCTATAAGGTACACTTTGGAAGGAGGGCTGTACATGCAGCCTATGCTTAAGGAATGGGGAGTTATGCCTCATCTCCTTGAGAGCGGAGTGTCTACATAAATTTGAAATTCCCCTGCACAGGGTTTGTCTCTTCCCCCTCATTTATTTACTTATTCATTCAATTATTTATATCAGTATGGGATCATACTGATATACATGGATATTTATTTTATACTTTGGGCTATAATTCAATGCTACATGAATTATTTGGTTGCTCAGATGGTTTCAGTTTTGGTCACTAGGAACTCTTTCAGGTTGGCTCGTGTCCTTTTGACATACCACCATTATTGTTTTTATTTTTGAGCACTTCCTTACTTTCTGGTATTCAGGATGCTCAAGTGTATTAGTCTGTTCTCACGCTGCTAATAAAGACATACCTAAGACTACTTAATTTATAAAGGAAAGAGGTTTAATTGACTCACAATTCCACATGGCTAAGGAGGCCTCACAATAATGGCAGAAGTGCATGGAACGTCTTACATGGCGGCAGGCAAGAGAGCTTGTACAGAGAACTCCCATTTATAAAACCATCGGATCTCATGAGACTTATTCACTACCACAAGAACAGTATGGGGGAAACTGCCCCCATGACTCAATTATCTCCACCTGTCCCTGCTCTTGACACATGGGGATTATTAGAATTCAAGGTGAGATTTGAGTGGGGGCACAGCCAAACCATATTATCAAGGTACATCTTGTATATTCCCTGCCCACCCCTCGCATGAATGCTTTCTCCAAGGGGCATGGTTCCTTTTATTGGGGAATAATATTAGACATAAAAATCTGACCAGGTGTGTTTACCATCAGCAGAGTGTCACTGCGTGTAGGCCTTCTCAGTAGACAGAGCTAGGAAATATATAGATGGATACTAACCTGTGCATACACACATAGCTACAATTATTTATATATCCACATGTATCTTTCTAAAGCTGGTCAGGTGCGGTGGCTGAGGCCTGTAATCTCAGCACTTTGGGAGGGTGAGGGGGGCCGATTGCTTGAGGCCAGGGGTTCAAGACCAGCTTGGTCAACATGATGAAACCCTGTGTCTACTAAAAATACAAAAATTAGCCAGGCATGGTTGTGCGTGCCTGTAATCCCAGCTACTCTGGAGGCTGAGGCACAACAATCACTTGAGCCTGGGAGGTGGAGGTTGCAGTAAGCCAAGATTGCACCACTGCACTCCAGTCTGGGCAACAGAGCAAGACTGTCTCAAAAAAAAAAAAAAAAAAAAAAAAAGCTAAATATGAGTTCATAATGATGTCCAAATCTAATCCAGTCCTACATGGCTTATTCTAGCTTTCCCTTCTTGCTTATCTGTAATTTCTCTAACAGAGAAACCTAGCTCCCACCACCTACTGTCTAATTACTTACTTGGCCATTCCCATTGTGTATGGACTGTGGTTTTGGAACTGTTAATTTGTACCCCCACGGGAAACAACTTTACCAATTAGAGTGTGGTGCTTATTTTTTGTACAGTTCCTTTTTGTCTTTATTCATTTCCAAAGTTACTTAGATCAGCACCTTTTTTTCTCCAGCCCCCCTTCAATGAGTTTATGCCATACATTAGTATTACAGTGAGATTCTTTTGTCGCTGTCTGCATTCCATCCTGGGATTTGCATATGGTAAGGTTTACCCTTTGTGCTATAAAATTCTGTAGGTTTTGTCAAATGCATGCTGTTATGTATCCACCACTATGTCATCATACACAATAGCTTCACTATCCTAAAAAGAATCCCCAAATCCTCTGTGTTCACCCAGTCAGTCTACTTCCTTCCACAAACTCCTGGTGAGTTTGATTTGTTTTTCATGTTTATAGTGTTCTCTTTTTCAAAATGTTATGTGAATGGAATCATACAGTATGTAGTCTTTTCAAACTTGCTCCTTTTTCTTAGCAGTATGCATTAAGGTTCTTCCATGATGTTGCATGAATTAATAGCTCATTCCTTTAGATTGCTGAATAATATTCCACATTATGGATATATCATAGTTTGTCCATTCATCTATTGAGGGACATTGTGGTTGCTCCCAGTTTTTGGCAATTATGAGTAAAGCTGCTATAAATATTCATGTGCAGGTTTTTGTATGGATATGTTTTCAAATCAATTGGGTAAATACCAAGGAGTGTGATTGCTGGGTAGTATGGGAAGTCTGTGTGTATTAGTCTGTTCTCATGCTGCAATAAAGACATACATGAGACTGTGTAATTTATAAAGGAAAGAGGTTTAATTGACTCACAGTTCCACATGGCTGGGGAGGCCTCACAATCATGGTGGAAGGGCAAGAGACATCTTACATGGTGGCAGGCAGGAGAGCTTGTGCAAGGGAACTCTCCTTCATAAAACCATCAGATCTTGTGAAACTTATTCACTATCGTGAGAACAGCATGGGAAAGACCTGTCCCCATGATTCAATTACCAGCACCAGATCCCTCCCACAACACGTGGGAATTATGGGAGCTACAATTCAAGATGAGATTTGGGTAGGGACATAGCCAAACCGTATCACTATGTTTAGCTTTGTAATAAACTGCCAAACTGTCTTCCAAAGTGGCTATACCATTTTGCATTCCCATCACCAATGATGGCTTGTTGCTCTGCATCCTTGTTAACATTTTGTATTGTCAACTTTTAAAAACAAATTTAGCCATTCTAGTAAGTATGTAGTGGTATCTTGTTTTAATTTGGATTTCTCTAAAGACAAATGATGCTGAACATCTTTTCTTATGCTTACGTGCCATCTACATATCTCTTCTGGTGAGCTGTCTGTTCAGATCTTTGCCCATCTTTTAATTAGGTTGATTGTTTTTATTGGTTAGTTTTAAGTGTTCTTTGTATATTTAATATAAGTTATTTCTCAGATACGTGATTTTCAAATACTTCTACCAATCTGTGGTTTGTCTTTGGAATGTTGGTTTTTAAAAAATTCTTTTGGTGATTCTCAGCCTCTGGTTCAAAGCCCTGCAACTGCCTGAGGTAGGAAAGTTGGATCACCTCTTTTGAAGCTATCTTCTCCTCTCCTTTTTTATTTCTTTCTAGTCAGCCTTTCTGGGTTGCCTCATCTATAAAATAGGAATATTAAGTTACTTCCCAGAGAGCCAGTATCTTTCAGTTTTCAGTTCTATGATTCCATGACTACCTGACCATTTGAAACCTTCCTGGAATGCTACCAATATATAGTTAGATCTCCTTACCTTTCTAATTGCTTTCACAAAGGAAAAGAACTGTATGGTCCAGACAATGACAGTCTTTAATTTCTTTGTGGAATTTCATTACCCCCAGTGCCTAAAAGCTCAACTGTTATGATGGCCTGCCAGAATGAAATAAATCTGTCAGTGACTTTAAAATCACAATAGGAGAAAAATCAAATGGATCTCAGAAGTGACCTCCATGTTTACCATGTGTTACAAACTTTGCACATTTGTATGTAGGTGAGGAAACTATTTGGCATGTAGAATTTCTCTACATCCTTCCTCCATGTAGTTATTCCATCATTAAAAAGCAGGTCCCATTTCTATAAAAGTTGTTTTTCTCCCTGCAAAAATGTCCCCTGAAGGGCAGAACAGGAAAGCTGCCACATAATATTAGAAAGGTTCACAAAGTGTACAGTACCTTAAAGATTATCTACAGATGGAATAATTTTGAAAAAGATGTTAATGTTAGCCCAATAACACAAAAATACAGTAATAATTGCTAAAATTTCCTGATGAAATAGAACTTGTAGAGACTCTTATCCTACTCTACAGTGTTATCAAATAAATCCAGCATGTGAAGTCTTTTTTCAGCTTCAGCGAGTATCATGTGTTATGAACTTGCTCAAACCGCATAGGTTTGACCTCTTACCTGTTTAGTTCTGTTTCTGTGCTCTGCATTATGCCCAGTTGTCATGTCTCAATGATTTTGTGGGAGGAGCATAGCACAGGCTATGAAATTATAAAGAGAGTTTTAACTTTATTATTTACTAGCTGGAAGATTTTTGGCACATTCCCTAACCTCCCTAAACACTGTGTCCTCATGTGTACCATGTATGTCTTAGCCAGCTCATATATACATATATTTGTTATATTTTTTTATATCTATAGTTTTATGTTTATATTATAAATTATATTATAAAATTATATAAATTATATTATAAAATTATATAAATTATATTATAAAATATATATTTTATATTATAGTAATTATATATATTTTATATATAATATATATAAATATATAGTTATATGTTTGTTATATGTATATATATATATATACACATATATATATATATATAAAACAAATATATAGAGTGGGTGGTGGCCGGGTGCAGTGGCTCATACCTGTAATCCCAGCACCTCGGGAGGCTTAGGCAGGAGGATCACTTGAACTCAGGAGTTTGAATTCAGCCTGGGCAACATAGTAAGGCCTTCTCTCTAAAATAAATAAATAAATAAAATTAACATTAAAAACAAACAAGGGGCCGGGAGTGGTGGCTCACGCCTTTAATCCCAGCACTTTGGAAGGCCGAGGTGAGTGGATACAAAGTCAGGAGTTCGAGACCAGCCTGGCCAACATGGTGAAACTCCATCTCTACTAAAGATACAAAAAATTAGCTGGGTGTGGTGACCTGCACTTGTAATCCCAGCTACTCGGGAGGCTGAGGCAGGAGACTCGCTTGAACCCGAGAGGCGGAGGTTGCAGTGAGCTGAGATTGCGCCATTGCATGCCAGCCTGGGTAACAGGGCGAGACTCCGTCTAAACAAACAAACAAGGAAGTGTCCATAGAGTAGGTGGCTAAAACAACATGAATTTATTTCCCACAGTCTGGGAGCTGGGAAGTGCAAGATTAGGGTGCTGTCAGATTCAGTGTGTGGTGAGGGCTCTCTTTCTAGTTTGTGGACAGCAGTCTTCTTGCTTCCTCTCACAGAGTGGAGAGAGAGGAAGAGAAGGAGGAAGTGAGCTCTCTGGTGTAAGGGTACTAATCCCATCATGAGGGCTCTATCTTCATGACCTAATTACCTCCCAAAGGCCCCATCTTCAGATACAATCACATTGGGGATTAGGATTTCAACATACTAATTTGCAGGGGGACACAAACATTCAGTTGGATTTCTGGTCAATATTAGGCATACCTTGGTTGGGAGCTTTGCATTTCTACATTTGTGGGAGTTGTTCCAACAGTTCCTAACAGCTTGAATAAAGGAACATCATAATCAAGTGGCTGAATCTGAGCTGGAGGGTTTTCCTTTTTTTTTTTTTAAGTAACTTTTTTGTGGTTTTGAAATTTTTCAAAACAAAAAGCTGGAAGAACAGTACAATGTGCTCCCCTACCCCCCACTTAGATTCAGTAATATAGAATGCCTACTTATTTTGCTGAACCAATTGAGGTTAAACTAGATTTATGATTGTTTAACTACATCAGCATTTGTCTCCTAGGAACAATGACATTCTCCTACATAACCACAGGACTATTATTACACTCAGGAAATTTAACATTAGCACAATATTATTATTCAATGTTGAGTCCATGTTCAAGTTTATCCAGTTGTTCAATGTCTTTATAGCATTTTTTTTTTCCTCAAGACAGAGTCTCCCTCTCTCACCCAGGCTGGAGTACAGTGGCACCATATCGGCTCATTGCAACCTCCGCCTCCCAGGTTTGAGCAACTCTCCTGCCTCAGCCTCCTGAGTAGCTGGGATTACAGGCGCCCACCACCATGCCTGGCTAATTTTTGTATTTTTAGTAGAGACAGTGTTTCACCACATTGGCCAGGCTGACCTCGAGCTCCTGACCTCGTGATCCACCCACTTGGCCTCCCAAAGTGCTGGGATTACAGGTGTGAGCCACAGTGCCTGGCCTTTGTAGCATTTTTTAAAAATCCAGGGATCATTTTAGAATCAAGTATTGCATTCAGTTTAGTGGTTGTAATCTCATTTAATCTGGAATCTCAGCCTTTGTCTTTCTAACATTGATGTTTTTGCAACATAGTCTAGTTTGTTGTTGTTGTTTTAAATATAGGGTCTTTCTCTGGAGTGTAGTGGTGCGGTCATAACTCATTGCAGCCTTGATCTCCTGGGCTCAAGTGATCCTCCCACCTTAGCTTCCCAAGTTGCTGGCATTACAGGCATGAGCCACTGTGCCTGGCTCTTTATTAATGTCACTCGATTTTGGTTCATCTAATTATTCCATCATTAAGATTTAATCTGTGCGTCTTTGGCAGGAATACTACATATGTGATGTGTCTTGATCAGTATATTGCATTAGGAGGTACATGTCAATTTGTGGCATTATTGGTGATATTAACTTTTTTTAAAGTTCTTGCAGAGAGAATTTAGATGTTAGAGTGAACATCACTTTTTAAAAAATTATTTTTCTTTAAATTGATGAATAAAAATGATATATTTTATGGTGTCTACGGTGTTTTTATATTTGTATGCCTTGCCAAATGGCTAGATCAAGCTAATTAACAAATCCCTGATGTCACGTACTTATTTTTTGTGGTGAGACTACTTACTAAAATCTGCAATTTTCAACTATACAATAAATTATATTAACTATAGTCACCATATGTACACTGGAAATCTTGAACTTATTCCTCCTTACTGAAACTTTGTGTCCTTTGACCAATACCCACTACCCCATCCTCTCACCCCTGCCAGCCCCTGGTAACCACCATTCTACTCTCTGTCTACTTCTATGAGTTTCACTTTTTTATACTCTACATGTAAGAAAGACCATGCTGTATTTGTCTTTGTATCTGACTCATTTCACTTAACATGTTGTCCTCCAGGCTCATGCATGTTGTTGTAAATGATAGGATTTCTTTCTTTAACTTTTTTGAGACTATATAGACTATGTAAATATCCTATTCCTCTTCAATGTTCCCCCCAGTAGTTTTAGCATCCATTGATAATTCATGTATTCATTATTACTATGATGGCTACAAAATGTAACTTTTCTAAATTATTCCTTCTTTGCTCATTCATTAGTGGGGCTGGAGTTTTGGAGTTTGGTTTGGTGCAAGGACAGGATGTCAAGATCTGGACAGTGGTGAGAAAATGATTACAATCTTGAACTTTGTGGTGTAGCCTGGCTAGGGAAGGAGTGGAAACAAGGAGGGAGTCCAGTGAAGGAGACTGGAGAGTCTTACTGCAGTCAGAGTAAACATCCTATGAGTGAGAGAGTGAGAAACCAGGAAGAGCAGGAAGTTATGATCAGAGGTGGGAATTTTGGAGTTGAAGATTTTCGGGGAGAGCAGATCCTGGTTGTTGAAGTCTAGGGGGTTGCCATGGATTCAGGGAACTGTTTGAATGGAGAGGAGGTTTTCCATTAGGAGGAAGTGAAGGAATTCTAAGACTAGGCTATTGAATAAATCACCCACATGGTTGTCTAATTGGCCCAGGATGACGGGGCAACTAGCAGAGGCATTTAACCAGCCAGGTGCCAAAGTCCTCCCTTGAGCAGGCTTGATAATGAGTACATGGAAAAACTTTATCACATAAAGTAGGACATTTTAGTAGAAGCACCAAACTTCACCTTGTGAGTCTTCTACGTTGACTGAATGTCAGTCAGTTGAAGATAGAAATGAACATTAGTCAGTTTTGCTTGGGGAAAACTTTTAAGATGTTCTCATGGGAGCCCTTGTTAGGGAAGTGATACCTAGATGGAGAAGCCATTGCAAACAGTGGCAAGAGGAGGGAAGGGGACAGGAATCCTCTGAGCCAAGATTACAGTTTCAAAAAAAGGAGAAGGGACTTGAAGTTTGAGGATGGCCAGCAATAAGACCAGCAAGAGGTAGTTTGGCCAGAAGCGATGAGCCTTAAAAAAAAACTACATATGTATATAGATTTTTAAGGGTTATTTATATTGCAATTAGAGAAAATTAAATCTAAGCATTTGTTGAATATCTGTTGAGTTGCACATACTAAAAGATTTTTTCGAGTTTTTATGGTACACAATCTGTTTGACAGACTGTAAATGCCATAATGAGGCTGCTCCCTGTGGCTGCTTGCTATTATAAAAGAACACTGGATTAGGAGTCCAAGAGAAGGCTCTAGGTCAGGTTTCACCTCTGCCACTGACACCCTCGCAGGTTAGAAAACAGACTGATAATGCACAAGAGAGTGCTAATGAGAAAGCTCACAACAAAAAAAAAAATAGCAGAAGGTCAATTCTAATTCAAATTGCTGGTAATAGAGATAAAATCAATCTCATGTGATTTCTCCTCATCCTATCCAAATAAGAAAGGAAATAATTTAATGACACTTACTGAAGTATGATTTGCATGTAATCAAATGGATGTATTTTAGGTGTATCATTCAGTGCAGTATGACAAATACATAGCCCCAATGTAATCTTCTTACTAACCAAGAGGTAGAACGTTTCTATCAGCTTGTAAAATTCTGCAACACCTCCCCTCCTTCCACTGTAGAAAACTATTGATCTGCTTTACAAAGACCATAAATTTGTGTTTCTAAAATTTCATATGGATGGGGCCATGTGTTGTTTACATATTATGATGGTTAATACGGACTGTCAACTTGATTGGATTGAAAGATACAAAGTATTGATCCTAGGTGTGTCTGTGAGAGTGTTGCCAAAAGAGATTAATATTTGAGCCAGTGGTCCAGGGAAGGCAGATCCACCCTTAATCTGGTGGGCATAATCTAGTCAGCTGCCAGCGAATGTAAGGCAGGCAGAAAAATGTGAAGAGGGGAGACTGGCCTAGCCTCCTAGCCTACATCTTTCTCCCATGCTGGATGCTTCCTGCCTTCTAACATCAGACTCCAAGTTCTTCAGTTTTGGGACTCGGACTGGCTCTCCTTGCTCCTCAGCTTGCAGACAGCCTATTGTGGGACCTTGTGATCATGTAAGTTAATACTTAATAAACTCATATATATATATATATATATATATATATATATATATATATGTATATGTGTATGTGTATATATATATATATATTTATATGTATATGTGTGTATATATATATATACACATATATGTATCTCTCATTAGTTCTGTCCCTCTAGAGAACCCTGACTAATACAATATGATTTCTTTGACTCCACACAGTGTTGTTGTTGTTTTGATTCATCTGTGTTGACAGTATCAGCAGTTTGCCCATTTTATTACTGACATTTGAGTTGTTTTCAGTTTGGAGAGAATATGAATATTTGCATTTAAGTCTTTCCACAGACATGTTATCATTTCTCTTGGATAAAATACCTAAGACTGAGATTGCTGGGTCATATAATAAGAGTATGTTTAACTTTATAAGAAACTTTCAAAGTGTTTTCCAAAGTGGCTGTATCGTTTTATATTTCTTCTAGCAATGTGCGAGAGTTCCAGCTTTTCCACATTGTCACCAACCCTTGGAATTGTCAGTCTTTTCAACTTTAGCCTTTCCAGTGGGTATGTAGTGGTATTTCACTATAGTTTTGATTTGCATTAATCATTGGGAAAATGATGTTTAATGTCATTCTTGGGCTTCTTGGCCCTTCACATGTCTTATTTAGTGAAGTGTATTGTTTATTGTATTATTGAGTTCTTCAAATATTTTAGTGCAAGTCCTATGTCAGATATATGCATCGTGAAGACTTTTTCCCACGTGGCTTAGATTTTTTTCCTTAATGGTCTCTTTTAAAGATCAGATTTTATTTTTAGTAAAATCCAATTGCCAGTTTATTCTTTTAGGGTCATTGCTTCTTGTGTCCTGTCCAGCTAGTCTCTGCCTATCCCTAGGTTTTCTTCTAAAACAGTGTTGTCAAACAGAAATATCATGTGAGCTACATAGGTAATTTAAAATGTTCCAGTAGCCATGTTTTAAAAATAGTTTAATTTGAATTATATCCAATATATCTAAAATATTATTTCAACATGTAATCAATATAAAAATTAATGGGATATTTTACATTTTTAAAAAATCCCAAGTCTTTGAAAGCCAGAGTATATTTTACACTCGTAGCATATTTCAGTTTGGACTAGCTACATAATGGCCATACATGGCTTATGGGTACTGTATTGAACAAGGTGATTCCGAAGTTTTATAGTTCCTGCTTTTTATTTAGGTCTGAGATTTCACTTGATTTGTTTTTTGTGAATGGTGTGAAATGCATGTAGAAGTTTATTTTTTTCTCTTTATAGATAACCAGTTCCCACACCATTTATCTCTTTCCAATGGAATGATGTTATACCTCTGTCAAAATACCAATAGATCTAGGCTGGGAACGGTGGCTCACACCTGTAATCTCAGCACCTTGGGAGGCTGAGGTGCTCAGATCACTTGAGCCTAGGAGTTTGAGACCAGCCTGGGCAATGTAGCAAAACCCTGTCTCTACTAAAAATACAAAAATTAGCTGGGTGCAGTGGCATCTGTCTGTAGTCCAAGCTATTCTGGAGGCTGAGGCAGTAGAATCGCTTGAAACTGGGAGGTGGAGGCTGCAGTGAGCCGAGATAATGTCACTGTACTCCAGCCTGGGCGACAGAGCCAGACTGTGTCTCAAAACAAACAAACAAACAAAACCCAATAGATCTTATGTGTGGGTCTATTTCTGGACTCAATACACTATTGTTTTTTCTTATGTCAGTATCCTGCTGTCTTTTGTCAGTACCCTACTGTCGGTACCCTTATGTCAGTACCCTACTGTCTTTTTTTTTTTTTTTTTTTTGAGACAGAGTCTTGCTCTGTCACCTAGGCTGGAGTGCAGTGGTGCAATCTTGGCTCACTGCAACCTCCACCTTGAGGTTAAAGCAATTCTCCTGCCTTAGCCTCCTGAGTAGCTGGGATTTCAGGTGTGAACCACCATGCCTGGCAAATTTTGCATTTTTAGTAGAGATGGGGTTTTGCCATGTTGGCCAAGCTGGTCTTGAACTCCTGACCTCAAGTGATCTGCCCGCCTCGGCTTGCCAAAGTGCTGGGATACAGGTGTGAGCCACCACGCCCAGCCAGTACCCTATTGTCTCGATTAGTCTAGCTTTATAGTAGGCCTAAAAATCAGATAGCATAAGCCTTCCAACTTTGTTTTTGTTTTTAAGATTATTTTTTCTCTTCTAGGTTCTTTTCATTTCCATATAAAGTTTAGAATCAGCTTGTCAATTTCTATAGCAAAGCTGACATGGATTTTGTCCATGTCAACTTTGACATGAGGACTGACTGATGACCCTCAAAAATACTTGTTTGTGTCCTAATCTCTGGAATCTCAGAATGTAACCTGAGTTGAATAAAAGTGTCTTTGCAGATGTGACTAAGGATCTTGAAATGAGAAGACCACCTTCAGTTATTTCAGTGAGTCCTAAGTACAGTGACATCTACCCCTATAAGAGAGACACACACAGGAGAAAACACATGACACGCACAGAGAAGGCGTTGTGAAAATGGAGGCAGAGATTGGCATGCTGTGGCCACAAGCCAAGGAAGCCGAGGAAGCCAGGGAATGCCAGTGGTCACCAAAAGCTGGAAGACGTGAGGAAGGAATCTCCACTAGAGCCACTAGATGGCGCCTGCGGCCTTTGCTGATATCTTGATTTCAGACTTCTGGCCTCTAGGACTCAGAAAATAAATTTCATGTTTTATGCCACCAGTTTGTGGTAATTTGTTATGGCAGCTATAGGATAAAATATAGCCACTATCAGGCTAAGGAAGTTCCATTCCACTCCTAGTTGTCGTTTTTTTCAGGATGGGGTGTAGTTGTCAAATGCTCTTTTTGCATCAATTGAAAATAACATTTCCCCTCTCCATTATTTTGTTAATGTGGGCATAATCTGTATGATTGACTGCCCATGTGGTATTAATTTTAGCCCCATCATAGCTGTTACCCCTGGTAACACCTGTTCCTGAAAGTGTTGGGTCCTGACACATTGTATCAACTTATAGATGTGTCAGCATGAATTTTCTTGTTCTGCATTTGCTGAAGAAATGTTAAGAAGTCATTCAGTAATCTGCAGAATAAAATGCAATCTCCAAATACTTAGAGAAAAAGTGTGATTATGGAATTTGTCTTGAGGGGTTCTCTCTACAACAGGGACCACGCTGGCAACCCTTGGGTCAAACTGGACCCAAGTTTGACCAGGACCCACTTTGACCTGGAGAAATACTTCATGTGGCCTCTGCAGTGTTTCCAAAATTAGGAGATTTTATATTAAAATGTTAGATAGCATACTTCCCTTGGAAATTATGCAGATGTGGCAACCCTGCCCTGAATTCAAACATGGCAGCCATTGGCCTGAGCTGAGCATCTGCCCCTTACACAAAGAGTGTCCTTTTCACTTTACCACAGTCCCATTGTTCCTCATTGTTTTAAACTTTGTAGAGATTTGAGTTTGCAACCCCTGCTCCAGAAACTTTGCTGGGGCATGCTGTAATGCCAAAGCAGGTGTCACTGAGGGAAAGCTCAGGGGAAAAAGAGTGTGTCACAGCTACCAGGTCAACATAGTCATGTTCAAAGAGACCACCGTGGAAATAACCTAAAGATAAAAAAGGATTTCATATAATTCATTACCAGTGAGAAAGAAAGACTGCTTGACTGACTTCTGGATAAAGATGGCATAAGGAAGCACTAAAAAAATCAAAATTAAAACACTAAATCAGCCAGGCATGGTGGCTCACGCCTGTAATCTCAGCACTTTGGGAAGCTGAGACAGGCGGATCACCTGAGGTCAGGTGTTTGAGACCAGCCTGGCCAACATGGCGAACTTCCCCCCGAACCAGCACCCCCATACCAGCCTCTACTAAAAATACAAAAATTAGGCGGGCGTGATGGTGCACGCCTGTAATCCTAGCTACTCAGGAGGCTGAGACAGGAGAATTACTTGAACCCGGGAGGCAGAGAGGTTGCAGTGAGCCGAGATCACGCCACTGTACTCCAGCTTGGGTGACAGAGCGAGACTCTGTCTCAAAAACAAAACAGAACACTAAATCACCCAAAGGAAAGAAAGCAACAAAAAACTTACATGCTGCAACCAAAGAAGAAAAAAGTACAACCTTATAATGTAAAATTTGAGAATTGATAGCAAAACCAAAGAGAACAGAAGATTCTATGGAGGCGTGCTTTGTCTCCAGATGAACCTATGTCTGCCCAGCCCTCCACCCACCGCTGCAAGACGTGTTGAGGAAAAACATGATCAAATCAAATCCTAAGAACTCTCACAAATGTCCCCCAATGTGGAAAGGCAGGGCACACCTGTGAGATGTTGAGGAACCTTTGCATACCACTGTTGGATCTTGCCAGAGGCAGGAAGGTTTCCCACTTTCTGGGATACTGTGCTGAACTGAGCAAATGAACTGAAACTCTGAGGCATGGGATATTCCCTTGGCTAGCTTGAAGTCCAGCTGCCAGAGGACTTAAAGGAATCTCAGATGTGAAGGTTGAGTTCCTCCAGCAAACTTTATACTCTGTCTGAGCTGAATTCACACATCCCCTTTTCCCCCACCTCTCCTTGTCCGAAAAACCTCGGATCACAGAAGAAGTAGATAGAAACAACACTCAGCCCTGAAAAAGCAGCTTATTCAGATATATAATATACATGGGACATTAGAAAAGAACATAGTCTATAAATTGGAAGGTAATACTGTATGCTGGGGGGGAAAATTGATCTAGAATAACTGACACAGAGGCATAGCCCAGATAAGAATACTAAAGGGTACATTAATGTTAAAGAATTCTTCAGGTATCCAAGCAGAAAAATCAAGCCACCTCCAAGGGGAAAATTACATGAGATTAAGATCTTTCCACAGAAATCTTGTGTGTCAAAAATCAGTGAAGCATTTCTCTAATGACCAGTAATGATGAGCTTTTTTCGTATGTTTTTTGGCCACATAAATGTCTTCTTTTGAGAAGTGTTTGTTCATATCCTTTGCCCACTTTTTGATGGAGTTGTTTTTTTCTTGTAAATTTGTTTAAGTTCTTTGTAGATTCTGGATATTAGCCCTTTGTCAGATGGATAGATTGCAAAATTTTTCTCCCATTCTGTAGGTTGCCTGTTCACTCTGATGATGGTTTCTTTTGGTGTGCAGAAGCTCTTTAGTTTAATTAGATCCCAATTGTCAATTTTGGCTTTTGTTGCCATTGCTTTTGGTGTTTTAGTCATGAAGTCTTTGCCCATGCCTATGTCCTGAATGGTATTGCCTAGGTTTCCTTCTAAGCTTTTTATGGTTTTAGGTCTGATGTTTAAGTCTTTAATCCATCTTGAGTTAATTTTTGTATAAGGTGTAATGAAGCGGTCCAGTTTCAGTTTTCTGCATATGGCTAGCCAGTTTTTCCCAACACCATTTATTAAATAGGGAATCTTTTACCTATTGCTTGTTTTTGTCAGGTTTGTCAAAGATCAGATGGTTGTAGATGTGTGGTGTTATTTCTGAGGACTCTGTTCTGTTCCATTGGTCTATGTATCTGTTTTGATACCAGTACCATGCAGTTTTGGTTACTGTAGCCTAGTAGTATAGTTTGAAGTCAGGTAATGTAACGCCTCCAGCTTTTTTCTTTTTGCTTAGGATTGTCTTGGCTATACGGGCCCTTTTTTGGTTCCATATGAAATTTAAAGTAGTTTTTTCTAATTCTGTGAAGAAAGTCAGTGGTAGCTTGATGGGGATAGCATTGAATCTATAAATTACTTTGGGCAGTATGGCCATTTTCATGACATTGATTCTTCCTATCCATGAGCATGGAATGTTTTTCCATTTGTTTGTGTCCTTTCTGATTTCCTTGAGCAGTGGTTTGTAGTTCTCCTTGAAGAGGTCCTTCACATCTCTTGTAAGTTGTATTCCAAGGTATTTTATTCTCTTTGTCGCCATTGTGAATCAGAGTTCACTCGTGTTGGCTCTCTATTATTGGTGTATAGGAATGCTTGTGATTTTTGCACATTGATTTTGTATCCTGAGACTTTGCTGAAGTTGTTTATCAGGTAACATCTCATGCCAGTTAGAATGATAATCATTAAAAAGTCAGGAAACAACAGATGCTAGAGAGGATGTGGAGAAATAGGAACGCTTTTATACTGTTGGTAGGAGTGTAAATTAGTTCAACCATTGTGGAAGACAGTGTGGCAGTTCCTCAAGGATCTAGAACCAGAAATACAATTTGACCCAGCAATCTCATTACTGGGTATATACCCAAAGAATTATAAATCATTCTACTGTAAAGACACATGCACACGTATGTTTATTGCAGCACTATTCACAATAGCAAAGACTTGGAATCAACCCAAATGGCCACTGGTGATAGACTGGATAAGGAAAATGTGGCACATATACACCATGGAATACTATGCCACCATAAAAAAGGATGGGTTCATGTCCTTTGTAGGGACATGGATGAAGCTGGAAACCATCATTCTCGGCAAACTAACACAGGAACAGAAAACTAAACACTGCATGTTATCATTCATAAGTGGGAGCTGAACAATAAGAACACATGGACACAGGGAAGGGAACATCACACGCTGGGGCCTGTCAGGGGGTTGGGGGGCTAGTGGGGTAGGGATAGCATTAGGAGAAATGCCTAATGTAGATGACGGGTTGATGAGTGCAGCAAACCACCATGGCGTGTGTATACCTATGTAACAAACCTGCACGTTCTGCACATGTATCCCAAAACTTAAAGTATAATAAAAAAATAAAGCAATTGCCATCTTGTTCTGTTAGGTTTTGAAGGAAGGTGTGAATTGAAAATATTTACCCAACTCACTTTTTATTTATGTATAGAGAAAGATACCAGATCTTCTCAAACATGGCAGCACTCTATAAACCCTCCTTAGGAATATGACTTGAAAATGAAGGAAGTCTATCAAGAACTAAATAAAAATAAAATTTCAGGGATGGATAAGTTACAGTGAATATCAAATTCATTTAAAGATAGAATTAAGACATCTGGAAAAATAAAGTTGCAGAGCAATTGCAAATGTTCTCATTGCTAGTAAGCCGAAAGTAACAGAAGTAATGGAAATTGAGAGGCAGGGGGTAAAGGTAGGTGGAGGTGTATGATGCTAATTAACCTCATCTTTCAGAGCTATGAGACTGTCTAAACCCGAACATGTAGTGAGCTCCTTACACCTCTCTTCATCTTTTTACGTAACGCTTATAGGCCTTTTAAAAAGCACGTCTTTTAGGGAAGAAAGCAATAGAGATTCCCTTCAGTTTATTTTTCTAAATTCCAGTAATATTGACAAATTTGAAATTACATGAAGCAGACATAGTGTGATCCCGTACTTAGACAATTACTTCTGTCCACCCTTTCTACGTCTTCGTTTCTTCAGCTGTGAGACGGGTATTTCTCCCAGCGTTGCTGTGAGGATTACACGTATTTACCTGCAAAGTGCTTAGGACAGTGCCTGGCTCACGGTCAGTGCTCACTTTTGGGCAGCTGCACTTGGGCGCTGCTGGCACAGGAGGTAAGTTAGTTTGGCCTATTGCAGCGTACCAACATCTGTCGCGTTTCTCATGTGTGACTGGGCTCGGGCGGCCCATCCTGGCGCAGACTTCGGCTAGCAGGCCCAGCTGCAGACCCCAGGCCGGCTCGGGTCTACCTGCGCCAGCGCTGTACCTGGGCGACCTTGGCTTTGCCCCCACTGGTGACCCGGCCCGCAGGACGTGTGGGTGCCGCACAACTTCCCCTGCCTCGGCCGCCGACCCCCAGCTCCCCGGCGGGGCCTCCTCCTGCCACGTGACGCCCCCGCCAGGGGCCCCAGCGCCCTCCTCGCGGCCGCGCCGTTCCGGCTCCCGAGCCCCGCCTGCGCGCAGCCTCTTCGGCGCAGCCATCCTCTTGGCTGCCGCGGGCGGCAAAGCCCACGGCATCTGCCATTTGTCATTCAGCCCGTCGGTACCGCCCCGAGCCTTGATTTAGACACGGCTGGGGCGTGCTCTGGCCTCACTCTCCGGGCGGGTGCTGGACGGACGGACAGGGCAGCCGTGCTCACAGCCCAGCAGCGCGGGGCCTTGGCGCGCGGGGCACTTCCCCGGGTCGCCGTCATGGCCGCGGAGGTGGCACGCCCGAGCGGCCTCGCCTGAGCTCCGGGGGTCGTCGCCCCGCAGGGTAGGTGTCTGGGTGCTCGCGGCCGCGGCGGGCGGGCTGGGGGCAGCGGTGGCCGTGCATTGCCGCGCTGCGAGGACGGCGCTGGGTTCGCGGCCGCGAGGAGGGTGTGCCTTTGCCGCGCAGCCTACGTGCAGGTCCGGGCTGCGCGGGGCCGGGTGCGGGACCCCGCAGATCGTCACCCGCAACCCAGGCAGCCCCACTGCGAGTGCCGCCGGCCCGCCCTGGACGCCGCTGCCAGCGGCGTTCGCGCCTGTGTGGTATGCGGTCCATAGACCCGATTCTTACAACCTGGCGCTCTAACCTCGCCAGTGGGCCAGGAAAAAAACAGAACAAGGAAAAGAAGAAAAAGTCTGTTCAAAGTAATAATGGGACTAGACAGTAACTGTTTGCACTTTCGTCTCTTATGGAAAATATGATTATTTTGATGCTTTAGTATTACAGACTGTATCAGGCATACTCTTAAGAGTATTCAAAAACATGGGGTCCTAAAAATTTCCTAGATCGGACAGCTGATAATGCAACTTCGGTTAGTCTCTGCATCCAACTTTCAGGGCGGAGTGGGAATTTCTACCTTTTACTGAATATACTCCTGTAGTTTTGAATATTTTTTCTCATCAAATGTGTTACTTTCATGTTTTAGGAAACCAATAAAAATCAAAAATAGAAACACCCAGCTTAGGTCCTCCTTCTTCCAGGAATCCTCCTCTAACCCCTCCCTCCCAGACAGGATCGGAGGCCCCTCCCGGGTGCTTTCTGGGGCCTCACTGAGGTCCTGGTCCCCTAAGTCCTCCCCCGCAGCCCCTCCGCGTATTAACCCACCGGTCTCGCTGGGCCCAGAGATTGCTTACTTAGCACATGGTAAGTGATTAATACTGTTTAATGACCGAGGGAAAAGATAAAATGTTCTCTGATGTTTCACGCTTTTCGCTCTGAAGTTAAATAGTGGTAAATTTATATGCGCTTAGATAAGAACATTTAACAGTTAAGGATCTGGAAAAGTTGACGACGTCCGATGTCCGTGTTTCCTGATCCAGCAGTTGCACGCCTGGGTATTCATCCTTAAGAACAATGTTTTTCAGAATTTGAAGTGCATTTTAGTGGGTCATAAAGTCATTTAAGTGGATGATCAGAATTTGTAAAACACAGACGGAGAATAGAACATCAGTGTCTCTCAGGTCATAGGGGTGTTCGCTTTATGAATCTCTCTCCCTCTCCTCAGTTTCATACATACACAAATGTGTGTCATGATGTAAAACGTCATTCCTTAGTATGAGTCATGGACAAAAAAGTTTGAAAGCCACTGCCCTAGATAAATTTTAATACATGTCGACAAGCAGACGTGTACAAGAAGGTTGACTGTAATAGCAGAAAACTGGAAGCCGCCTTCATGCCCACCTGAAGGAGAAAGATAAATTAGACACAAGTCATAAAAAGGGCACACTGTACAATGGCCAATGAAGTATTTTTGTGTTTCAACACAAATGCCTTTCAGTGTTGAACCAAAAAAAAGTTGCCGGAGAATGCTGTGTGATATCATCTATGTAAAATTCAGAACCTGATGGAGCAAAACTATTGTTTAGGGGTGCATATATAGGCATTAAAAGTAGTAAAGAAAAAAAGTCAAGCTAATGGTCATCTCCTGGTGGGGAGGAGAGGGTCAGGGGCTCAGAGATGCTGGAAATGCTTTATTGCCTGACCTGTGCAATGGTTACATGGGTGTTTGCTTTGTAACTCTTTGTTAAATGATACACACTAGGTTTGAATGTTACATTTCCCCCCAAATATGTTAAAATATGGGTGTCGCAAACTGAAGAAGCCTGAGTCTAGGGCTCTCCGTCTGTTCTTATTTCCTGGCTTCTTTTTAGAAAAAAAAAATCTTGCTCAGGGAGGAGTACCTAGGGAATTTATCAGTAATGTTTTATTTCATAAATTCCATGGTGGACATATCAGTATTCATTAAATTATTCTTCATATATTCTTATAACTTAATTTATAATTTTCAAAAAGCATTTAGGAGAAAATATCATTTGGTGCGTTTGCTTTCCCAAAAGTCACATTTACATATTTTGTACACAACTGGAATATTTTATATAGTAATTTTAGCTAAAATCAAATTTTGTTATGAAAAATGAAATACTAAAAAGTATATAAAAATCACAGAACTTTACAGACTTTCAGCGTTTTAAGATGCTGACATGTTGTATTTACCTCAATAATTTCTGTTCCTCAGTTCTTTCAGGCCACATTTTTAGTGCTCAGTAGCCACATATGACTTTTATATTTTATTATGTTATATATTTTACATTATAATACATTATAGAACAGAATATTTCCATCATTGCAGAAATTTATATTGGAAAACAAATATTTGTTATGTACTTGCAGATATTAAACTGTAGACATTAATCTTTATGCTTTTTGTCTTAACATACTCTAGTATTAATGAAATGTATTCTGAATATTTTTCTAAGAATTTTTAAGTGTATGTTTTGTCCACATTTTGTTCTTTAATTTACCTGAGACATGTATATGTTGAGATGTATATATTTTATGTTATGAGATCAAGCTTAATTCATTTTCAGATTCCCATGTGAAAAGGTAATTGTCCCAATATCAGTGATTAGCAGTGCCACTTCTGTCACATACAGTACCCAAATATGTTTGGGCTTATTACCAAGCTGTTAATCCTGGTTTATTTGTCATCTGAAAATACTGCAGATTTTCATTTACTGTTGCTTTCTATGTAGTATATTGTTCAGTTCTAAGAATTTAAAATTTTTTCATTGTGATATTTTTTCTTCCCCTAAGAGCTTTGTAGAAAGTAGTCTAGTTCCAATGTGGAAGGTTTTATGAGTTATCCTTTTGTTACTGATTTCTAATTTGCACTGTAGTTAGCATACGTGTCAAGGCCACCAATTCTTTGAAATCTGAGAATTGCTTTATGGTTTTAACTGCTCCTTGTATCATCAAGAATAATTTGTACTCACAGACTTTTGAGGCAAGGTATGTAAGTGTGTGTATATATATAATACATAGACATACACTTTAGATTATATATAATCTCACTGTAGAGTTTATATAAAAATTAAACATATTTATATAAATGTATATATATAATAAAATCTCCTGTCTCTAAGGTTTATGTTTCATTAATTCAGGAAAGTTTTATCTTTTATCTCTTTATTTTCACACATTTTTGTCCTATTCTTTCCTTTAGGAGCTATGATTAGACTTCTGTTAGACTTCCTCACTCTATCACCCACATCTTTTAAGGTAGATTTAATGTATTTAATATATTTTTTATCCATGTTGAATTCTACGTACGTTTTTTAGTTCTATAATTTATGTACAACAAAAAAAGTGTGTAGCTTGATGAAATTTACATATGTATATACCTTTGTGATTACTACCCAGCTAAACACATAAAACATTTTCATTCCTTCTGCCCCTTCCGATCAATGGAGCCACTCACTTCCCCCAGTCAACTACTGTCCTGATTTCTATGACCATGTATTATTTTCAAGTGTTTTTGAACTTCATATAAATGGAGTCATACAGTTTATTCTTTTGTTCACATTGTATTCATCCATGTTGCATGTATAAGAATTTTTGTTTGTTTTTTATTTTTGCTTTGTATCAAGGGTTGGCAAACTATGGCCTGTGGGCCAATTCCAACCCACTGCATGTTTTTGTAAATTTTATTGGGCTGTGTTCCATGGCTCCTGTCTATAATTCCAGCCACTCAAGAGGCTGAGGCAGGAGAATCTCTTGAGCTCAGGAGTTGGAGCTTACAGTGAACTATGATCATGCCACTGCACTGCAGCCTGGGTGACAGTGAGATGACCCCATCTTAAAAAAAAAAATTACTGGAACATAGTTATCCGCATTTGGCAGAGTTGAGTAGTTATTATAGAGGCCATATGGCCCACAAAGCCTAAACTATTTACCACGTGGCCATTTACAGAAAAAAAATTTATTGACCCCTCTTCTATGGTATTACATTATGTGGATATATAATATGAGCAATTTACTTATTCATGTTCTTATCAATTAACATTTGAATTGTTTTCATTGTTGGGCCGTTAAGTATTGAATTGTGAAGAATGTTCTTCCAACTTCCGTTGGTAGACATATATCTCTCAGCTATATACCAAGGAGTTGAATTGATCATTTTTGGTAGGTTGGTTACATTTCCATAAACACTAATAATGTTGAACATCTTAAAATATCTTAATCAGCCATTTAGATTTCCTTTGTGACCTGCCTATTGAAATATTTTGCCCATTTTTTAAAAATTAGGTTACTTTTTTGTTAATGATTTTTAGTTCCTAATCTGGATAGGGAATCTTTGTTGGGTACATGTTTGCAAGTATTTTCTACCCTGAAGTTTGCCTATTTATTCTCTTTCTTTTTTTTTCTTGAGATGGAGTCTCACTTTGTCACCCAGGCTGGAGTGCAGTGGCGCAATCTCGGCTCACTGCAAGCTTCGCCTCCTGGGTTCATGCCATTCTCCTGCCTCAGCCTCCCGAGTAGCTGGGACTACAGGCGCCCGCCACTATGCTTGGCTAATTTTTTGTATTTTTAGTAGAGATGGGGTTTCACCGCGTTAGCCAGGATGGTCTCAATCTCCTGACCTCGTGATCCACCTGCCTCGGCCTCCCAAAGTGCTGGGATTACAGGCGTGAGCCACCGCGCCCAGTCCACTCTCAAGGTTTTGAAGACATTTGCCTTTGTTTTCCTCCAGAAACTTTATAGTTTTAGCTGTTGGGTCTGTGATTATCACCAGTTGATTTTTGTATATGGTGTGAGGTGGGGATCAAGATTTATTTTGTATATGGACATCCATCTACTCTACACATTTATTGAAAAAAACAACACCTTTCTTTTCCCATTGAATTGCATGGGGACTTTGTTAATAAATGATTGGTCATATATTTGGGTCTGTTTCTGGACTCTGTTCTTTTCCACTTGGACTAATTATCCATTCTTGCATCAGTACCATACTTTTTAATTACTGTAGTTTATGGTAAGTCTTGACATGGTATTGTAAACCCTCCAGTTTTGTTCTTTTAAACAAATGTTTTGACTAAGTGCTTTATATTTCCATATAAATTTTCAAATGTGCTTGTCAATGTCCATTAAAAAAAAAAAAGTCTACCAGACTTTTGATTGGGATTGCATTGACTCTACAGAACAACTTTGGGAAAGTGAATATTTTAACAGAATTGAGTCTTTCCCTTCATTGAATAAGTTCTTCTACAGTTACTTTCAACATTGTTTTGTATATTCAGTGTAGAGGACTTACACATTGTTCAATTTATTTCTAGACACTTAATGTTTTTTTGATGCTGTTGTAAGTGGTGGAGTTTTTTTTTCCCCCAGTTTTATTTTCCAAACATCTTGCTTAGTGTATGGAAACAAAATTTATTTTTATATATTGATCTTGTATTTTGTGCCCTTGCTAAATTCACTTACAGTTTTGGTAGTATGCAGATTTGTTTTTGTTTTTGTTTTTAATGTGCTGTCATGCCATCTGGAAAAAAAACTGGTTTAAATATGCCTTTGCGGCCGGGCATGGTGGCTCACGCCTGTAATCCCAGCACTTTGGAAGGCTGAGGCGGGTGGATCACGAGGTCAGGAGATCGAGACCATCCTGGCTAACACAGTGAAACCCTGTCTCTACTAAAAATACAAAAAAAAATTCTCCAGGCGTGGTGGCGGGTGCCTGTAGTCCCACCTACTCCAGAGGCTGAGGCTGGAGAATGGCGTGAGCCTGGAAGGTGGAGCTTGCAGCCAGCCGAGATTGCAACACTGCACTTCATCCTGGGTGACAGAGTGAGACTCCATCTCAAAAAAAAAAAAAATGCCTTTACAATTCTATTCTCTTTTTCTCCTTTTCTTGCCTTATTGCACTGGCTGGGACCTCTAGAACAATATTTAACAGAAGTATTAACAATGGATATCCTTGCTTTTTCCTCATCTTAAGGGGAGAATACCTCAATATTTCACTATCAAGGGTGATGTTTACTGTACTTTTTTTTGTAGATGTTCTTTACCAGATTGAGGAAATTTTCTTCTGTTTCTAGTTCACTGAGAATTGCTTTTACAAATGAGTATTGAATTTTCAAATTCATTTTATTCTGAAATAACTTTAAATTTACAAGAATTGCAAAGATAGTGCAGTGTTTTTATATACCCTTCACCCAGCTTCCTCTCATGTTAACATCTTACATAACCCTTGTAAAGTACCAAAGTTAAGAAATTAACATTGGCACAATAGTATTAATGAAAATATACACTTTATTCAGATTACCACAGTTTTCCCTCTAATGTTCTTTTTTTTAATTTCAGGATCCAACCCATATACCACATGGTGTTTAGTTTTCATGCCTCGCTCATTTACTCCGATCTGTGACAGTTTCTCAGTCTTTCTTATCTTGTCACTTTTGAAGAGTACTGGTTATGTGTTTTGTAAAATGCATCTCAATTTGGATTTATCTGATGTTTTCTCACAATTAGACTGAGGTTTTGGATTTTGAGAGAAGAATATCACAGAGCTGTTTTCGCCTTCTCATTGAATCACATATGGCAGCATATGAGAGCCACATCAAGTGACGATAATTTTGATGACATGGCAAGATGGTGTCTGGCAAGATTTCTTATTGTAATGTTACTTTTTCCCCCTTTCCATAGTGTATTTTTTAGGAGAAAGTCCACAGTCAAGGGAAGGGAAGGGTATCAAATAATTTGTGGACATATGTTAAAACCACAGTGATTAATAAATATTTTTGAGATAGTACAAATATTCTATTTCTCTTCAAAGTTTTGCCCAATAATTTTAGTGTTCAATGGATCTTGCCTGCAGCAATTATTATTGTGGTATTCTAATGGTGATTTTCCATTTTCTTCCTTCTTTCTATGTTTATTAATAGGAATTCTTGTCTAAGAAAGATTGGTCCCTTTTTTCCCATTGATTTATTATTCAGTTGGTTATATCCATGTATATTGATGGATATTTATTTAGTCTTTGAACTATTATCTAATATCGTTTTCATATTGCTTAAATTGTTCCAGCTTTGGCATTGGGATTTTTTCAGGTTGGTACTTTTGTCCTTTTGAAATGTCCCCATTAAAAATTTTTATTTTTTTATCATTTCCTTACTGTCTGGCACTATGAGATGCTCCAGGCTCATTTAGTATTTTCCCTTCCCCAACCTTAGAATCAGCCATTTCTCCAAAATGTCTTGATTCCTTTTATTGGAGGATGGTATTAGAAACCAAGATCTGTGTGCTAGGTGTCCTTGCTGCTACTGAGATGTTACTGTTTCTTGGCCCTCTGTGGACAGAGCTAGGGGTTATATGTACATATACGTGATTTTTAAATTTACAAGAATTGCAAAGACAGCGCAGTGTTTTTATATACCCTTCATTTGTCAAATGTTTTTTCTGCATCTATTGAGATTATGACTTTTCTTAGTTTGATGACATGAAGAATTACAAATATCTGACATTTTAAAGGATGTTTTTCCAGTATTCCTTAGAACTTTGCAAGTATTAAAAGGTTTGTTTTAGAATGTCTTAGCTCTTCATATTTCCTGAACAAATCTTCCCAAGATAACTCTAATGATTTTGATATGTCATAGGGCAGAAGCCTTCTTTTGTTTTTCTGCTGAATTGTTTGGCTGTTTTAGACCTTTCCCATTCCATATGAGTCTTAGTACCTGTTTATGAAGTTTCTTGAAAAGTCCTGTTGGGATTTTTATAGAAATGGCTTTGAATTTATAGATCAAAATGAGAAGAATGGGCATATTTGCAATACTCAATTTTTTCATTTATCTCACATGTCCTTTTTGTGTCCTTCAATGATATGATATAAATAAAGGACTTGCACATATTTTGTTACATTTATTTCTAGATCGTGATGATTTTTGTTGCTACTGTGAATAGTTTCTCTTAGTTTCTTATTTTTTAACCAGCTAGTTATTACTTCATAAATAATATTATATTTCCATTTACATAAATACATAATTTGCAAGAAATGATTTTTTTCTTTTCCTTCTGATCTTCATATCTCTTATTCTTTTGTTTATGTCTAATTTCACTGGCTAGGACACCCAGTGCAATGAAGAATAGTGATACTGATCATGGGCATTCTTATTTTGTTTCTGACTTACATGAGAATGCTTTTGTAGCACTGAAGCTTAGTGTGATGTTGTTGTGGGATATTTAAAGTTCTCTTCTAGTTCTCTAAGAGTTTTATATCATGAATTGTATTGGATTTTGTCAAGTATTTTTTCTGAATCTATTGGACTGTGAAGCCAGATTGCTTGCATTCAATTCCTAGTTCTGCTCCTCTGCTGCCATGTAGTGTAATCTTGGGCAGTTACTTCTCTGTATCTCAATTTTCTCATCTTTAAATTTAGGTACAACTGTCTACCATATAAGGTTGTTGAGAGGATTAAATGAGTTAATACATAAAAAGGGGTAAGAATTGTGCTTAGCCCTAGCAAGTACTCATTTTTTTCTTCATCACTTAGTGTTAGGTGACTTTAATTTAAATTATCGTAATAAGTAAATTTTACTAAATCATCTTGCACTCTTAAGTAACCTTACACATATTTATTTACATGATTTGGATTTAATTTACTGTTTTAATTTTTTCATGTAATATTCATGAGTCATAAAGTGACTGTTCTTTTGCTATAGCAAAGAATGATGGATTCCTAGAACAACATTACACAAGAGCTTAGCAACTGAGGTGGCAACATTCCCAGCTTTCTGGAGCGATTTATGTCTGAGTTTTTTGATAAGCTGGAGATAGAGATAGCACTTGCATGAGCAAATTCAGAACTTGGCATATTGTGGAAAATGGTCACTAAACAAAAAGGAAAAGTGATTTTAGCTTTTCTGCGTGTTTTACATTGCATCAATACATTGTATTATTTGTGTATGGAGATTTCCATATTTGGAATATTTGGAAAGATTCATTCACCAATGATGTACTGAGCACTTTCTATGTGCCAGGCAATGTGTTTTGTTGGCTTGGGGGCTTATCTTTGCTCTTGAGGAACTTAGGGGTCAATTAGGATCAATCTTGAAGTTGAAGGCAGGCCTATTTGTATCATTCAGGGAAACTCAATGATCATTTTTTTTTAATTAATAAAATTGAACTTTCTCTTCCGTTTGCATTCTGAAATACAGGAAAAAAATTTGAACTTTCTAATATCTTTCCTTCCTGCTTCTTTCACTCCCCTCAGCACCTTGGTTTAGGCCCTTGTCACCCTATGCTGTTTTTCCCTGTATTGACTTTTCTTCCCTTCATATCATGTGTAATGACCACTGGGGTCAGTTCCCTGAAAAAGTCCTTTAGTGGCATCCCAATACTTACAAGGTTCTTGGCTTCTTAGCATGACAATGGTCCTTTTTTGTCTGGTCCTAACTTACTTTGCTGGCGTTCTTCTCTGATTTCTCAAAACTAATCCAGTGGCACAGGTGGTCCTAACCACTCATCAGCCCCTAAAGGTTTCACTCTCCTGCTTTTGCAGCTATGTTCTTATTTGTGCCATTTCCTCTGCCTTAAATGTTTTCTCCCCAACTAATTTTCAACCATTTTTTTTCAAGCTCTGTTCAGAGAATACTCACTCTACAACCCTACTAGCTACATAGAAACCCTATAATTTATAATCTATAGCCCTGGTTAAATTCTTACCTTTCGTCACCAATCTTTATATCTAAATGTCTTTTCCAGATGGTCAGGTTCTTAGATAGGGTTCAAGTGGCTAACATGAAACTTGCATACAAAGAACTATTGCCAAATAGCTACCACTACTAAGTACCTAGTATAATTGTGCTACCATTTTGCAAAGTAAGTATTATTATCTCTTTTAAATTGTGAAGAAACTTAGTATCAAAGAGATTAGGAAACTTGCCTAACACCATATAGTTAGTAAGTGGCAGAACTGGTTTGTCTGAATCAAAGCTCTTGCTCTTTCTTCTATGCCATACTGCCCTTGTGCTAAAAATGAAGAAATAATTAAATCATGAACAGAAGCATTTATGGTAAAACACACACTGAAAATGATATTCACAATGAAAGCTTTGCTTTCATTGCCAATATACTATAGAACCTTCACTTTGGTGATCATGATAGTTGCTATGGATTAACTGGTGTACTCCTACTTTCTTTGGACTTTCCTTCTAAGTTTTTGTTGATACTAATGAATAAGGTTTGAATATTCTAATTTTGGCTTATTTGGGGGTAAGAAAAACCGTAAAGTTTAGCCACACTTTGCTTGGTGTTTGTTTTATTTTAAGTAGAAAATTTTACATTTGCCTAATAACCTTTTCTGGGCAATGGATAAGGTAAAAAGAGTCTAATTATCTTTCATAAAGTACTTTTTCTCTGCTTCTGTTGAGGCCTAAAATACATGGGGAAGAAAAACATATGAAGTCTGCCATTCTTAAGTATATAGCTTGATGAGTTTATACACACACACACACACACACACACACCCCTGTGTAACCACATCCAAGAGCAAGATAGACAATATTACATCCATCTAGGAGAAAATTCTCTCATCTACCTCCTGGTCAACACCTCCCCTATGGATCACACTCTTCTGATGTCCATCACTGTAGATTAGTTTTATCTATTCCTTCCCCCCTAGCCCCCTCCACCCCAAGATGGTATCTCACTCTGCCACCTAGGCTAGAGTGTGATTGCATAATGACAGGATGACAGTTCACAGCAGCCTCAACCTCCCAGGCTCAAGCGATCCTCCCACCTGAGCCTCCCTGTTTTGTCTATTCTTGAATTTTAGGTATAACCAAACAGGATATACTCTTTTGTGTCTGGCTTCTATTCAGTGTAAATTTTTTAGAGTCATCTGTGTTGATGCGTCGATCAATAGGTGGTTCTTTTTGTATTTTTTGTGAGTAGGACTCCATTACCACAATTTGTTTATCCATTCTGTTAATAGCTATGTGGGTGTGTTCTAATTTGGGTTCTTACAAACAGACCTGCTGTGAATACTCACTTACAAGTCTTTTGGTGGACATTTGCAGTACTTCACCAAGGAACAAATCTGAGACTAGAATTGTTAGGCCATAGGGGAGCCAAACAGTTTACAAAACTGAATGCATATGTGTACACTTTTGCTAGCAATAGAGTTGTAGTTGGAGTGCACATTTTCATCAGCACTTGATATTGTTAGTCTTTTTCACTTTAAGCCCTCTGGTGGGTTTGAGGTGATATCTCATGGCTTCATGGTCTCATGGTTTTCATGTGCATTTCCTTGATGATTTCATGACTTTTCTGTTTATCTTTTGATGCTGTCTTTTGGTGTCTTAATGGAATCCCGTTCATCGGTTTTTTAATGATTTGTTTTTTGTCCTGTTTAAGAAATCTTTGTCTATCCCTCAATCATGAAGATACCCATTTTTTTTTTTTTACATTTAGATCTGTGACCCATTCCATCATCTATCTCAAATTAATTTCTGTATGATGTGAGATAAGGGTCAAGGTTAATTTTTTTCAGGATCGAAATTTAATTGCTCTAGAATCTTTGGAGGAATTTTTCTTTCCCTCCATTGAATTGCATGGTGCCCTTGTTGAAAATCAAGTGCCTGAGTATGTGTGTCTGTTTTTGAACTCTAAGTTCTGTATCCTTGTTCTGTTCGTCTACCTCATGATCGAAGATGGCTAGCCAAGTTCTAGCTATGATGTCTGTATTTCAGTCAGAAAAAAAAAAAAAAAAAAAAAAAAAAAGGAATAAATAAGACTCTGCTCCTGCTTCAAGGACAATTCCCAGAATTTGCACATGACATTTCTGCCTACATCTTGTCAGTAACGTGACAACCTTTATCTTCAAGGGACATTGAAAAATGTTTTTATTCTGGGGAGTCATGTGCCCATTTAAAATTCAGAGATTATATTACAAAGAAAGAAGGGAAGAATGAATATCAGAGAAAACTGGCAGTCTTTGCAATACTTTCTGCTTACGAGTGCTTTGTAGGTGCTTAATAAACGTTCATTTGATTCAATTTCATCTACTTCTCATTGAAGCCTTCTTGGTCAACTTTTGCTTCTAATCATATGTGCAGACATCACAGCTCTGTGATAGGACTCTCCCAGATCCACCTAATAAGAAGCGTGCCCTGTAGTAATGGGGTCAGCTACTTCCTAGTGAGAGAAATGTCCAGACCTTGTTAAAGTTCTCTCAAATCACCCAGTGTTTCTTCTTTATGTGACACCATTGTGATCATAGCAGTTCGGAGAAAATGAGTCCCTAAATCAAGACAATTTAAAGGACGATGTGGCTCAGCAGGTCTCAAAATAGAGTGGACGATGGTGGGAGGGTGACCAGGTTAAACAGTTTTTGGTTTTGGTTAGCTCCTGACCATCCTTTATGCTTGACATTTTTGGAAAAAATATTAGAGGTCTAGATTTCAGTTCTTCTCTTTGCTTTAATTTTGTGGCTGGCCACCATTAATATAGCCAGTAATGTAGGTATTTTATGGAAATACTTATTACTGGGCTTTGAAACAAAAGCCTCTGTTTTATAATTAAGATTTGAGCCCATCAAGTGTTAAATTTTCTTTTCTCTTTCATCCCTGGAAAATATATTATGAAACGTGTAGAAAGGGTGATCTTTCTTCCTTTAGTCTTCAGGCAGAAAAAATCCTTACATTTCAGATTTGAAACATTTTATATAAGCATATATATCATAATAGTGTTTGAATTTTAAGTGGTATGAGTATCTTATGACAGTATAGCTTTTAAAGATATTTAACTTAGAAAACATTCATAAATTTATTCAACAAATATTTATAGGAGGTAAAAATAATTTCAAACTTTGACTAAAATGGTTCACACATAAATACAAAGTATAGAAATCTGTTTAAATTATGTAGTTTAGAATCATGTTTCCTTGGCTTAACTTACTCCTCAAATTAGTTTAACATTTATCCCCTTTCCAAAGCAAAGCAAAAAAAAAACCCCAAAAAACCATAACAACAAAAAAGCAAAAGCCAAAAATTATGCATCATTTATTCAATGATATGAAAAGAGTAGCTTGATACGTGCATACAAATAATCTGTATAATACTGAAGTTTAAGTTTTTTATTAATTAGCTTTAAGGATAAATTGAAAGGGACCTTGCTTTATTGTGAATATTTTCTGTGTTGACCACTTGTTGTAAATCATTTTATTTAATTGTTCCAACAACCTGAGAATAGATAGTTTTATCTCCTTTGTACAAATAAGAAAATTTTGGCTGAGAAAGAATGAAGCCTTTCCCATTATCAGACAGTTAATAAGTAATACAGCAAGCATTTGACCTCTGATTACTTGGATTCTGAGCTCAGGGTGCCTGCTCTTTGTGATGGTTCTATCTTATTGTCTCTTAATTGTTCCCATTAGATGATGACAAGATAGAGGCATCACTGAGAGATGTGACATAGTCCAATTACCTCCATGAGTTCGGAAAATCTGAAATTAATGCAAATTTGCTGTGAGCAAACACATCAAAAACTGACATGTATTATAATGAGAATTTATAATGAGAATTTTAATTGGATTAGAGCCCCACTCTTAAGACATCATTTAACCTTAATTACTTCCCTGATGGCCCTATCTCCAAATACAGTCACATTAGGGTTTGGGTTTTCAACATTTGAATTTTGAGGACACATTTGAATCTGTAACACTGGATTTTCCAGAAATGCAAGCAGGAATAAAATGTTGGGACCGAATATGAGCTGCTCCAGTGGTCACACTGCTGTCTGTCATCATCTTCCATACATTTTTTTGCGAATAATAGTAGTAGTTATAATGCCATTAGTTTCATTTCATTCCTACTTGAGATTTCAAGAGCTACTGTGAAGTAGGGCTGCCTTGTTAAATCTGTCTGCACTTCTGCAGAGTGTAAAATCAGTGTCATACGCTTTAATGGTAATACCTTGTCACATTCAGAGATATTTAAAACTGCAATCTAGAAAATTGCTTTTAAACAGTGGAGGAAAGATGTTCATATTCTCAGATGACACAGTGTGGAACATGTGGACATCCCATGCACTGTGAGGTCTTAAAATTTACGATATATAGGAAAATTCCTCATGTTTCTGACACCTTTCTGAGATTATTAAAATAATACAGATCCAAACCTAGTCTTTCCGACATTGTAAGTTATAAATTTCACCAGTATATTTTAGGGAGTCCCTGGTCCATAACAATTTTGAAATCCTTCAAACCTGGAGAGTAAAATGCTTCTTGATTAGGCCCTGATTCTACCTTCTTGTTCATCATTTTCAGAAGCACTAGCCTTGCCCCCTAGGGAGTTCTTTTCTTTTTTTTTTTTCCTTAGCCATATATGAAGTGGACATTTGAGAATTTGCCCTAGTTGGGAACTGAGCAACCCTTTCTATCCTGCATATAGAGTATTGGGGGCCAAAGGATCATTTTAAGACTTCAGCTGATAGTCTTATTCTTCTTGGCAGCACAGTGCTCTCCAAAATTTGGAAGCTTTCTTATCTGTCTCCAATCAATTCTGTGTGCTAGTAAACACAGCCCTAGAATTTTCTTTTGTCATGCGTGAGTCCTGGCTCTCAGATTTGCTACATTGATTTGCATTCTCACTCCCATAGCTGTCTTTCTGGTCCTAAAGGAAGTTATCTTGGGACTGGCTAGCTTCTATTGGAAAGCTTTACTTTTAATCTGATCTATTCTCTCATCATTTTATCCACATGAAAAGATTTAATGGATTTATTATCAATTCTTGTCCTGAGACAATTTAGTTTTTTTAAAAAAAAGTTTTCCTGGGCTTATGATCTTCAAAGTCTTACCTTTAACTGTTAGTGTAGGGGTGGAGAAGAAGTTAGTTTTTGTATTTGCAAAATCTGAAATGTCTGCCGTCTCCTCATTCCCTTTCACTTCCTGGAAACCGGATAGTTATTTTCTAAGCTCAGCTCTTTCTTGAAATACTTTGTTAAATGAAGCCAATAATAACCAATACATGTGTCGTGTGTGTGTGTGTGTGTGTGTGTGTGTGTGTGTGTATTTTGTTTTGTTTTTTGTTTTTTGTTTTGAGACAGAGTCTAGCTCTGTCACCCAGGCTAGAGTGCAGTGGCACAATCTTGGCTCACTGCAAACGCTGCCTCCCTGGTCCAAGCAATTCTCCTGCCCCAGCCTCCTGAGTAGTTGGGATTACAGGTGCCCACCACCACACCCAGCTAATTTTTCTATTTTTTGTAGAGACGGGGTTTCACTGTGTTGGCCAGGCTGGTCTCGAGCTCCTGACCTCATGATCCTCCCGCCTTGGCCTCCCAAAGTGCTGGGATTACAAGCATGAGCCACCGTGCCTGGCCATTTTCTGTTTTGTTTGTTTGTTTGTTTGTTTTGAGATGGAGTCTCACTCACTCTGTCACTCAGGCTGGAGTGCAGTGGCAGGATCTTGGCTCACTGCAACCTCCACCTCCCAGGTTCAAGTGATTCTTCTTCCTCAACTTCCCGAGTAGCTGGGATTACAGGTGCACGCCACCACACCCAGCTAATTTTTGTGTTTTTAGTAGAGATGAGGTTTCACCATATTGGCCAGGCTGGTCTTGAACTCCTGACCTCAAGTGATCCACCTGCCTTGGCCTCCCAAGGTGCTGTGAGCCACCTCGTCCAACCATATTTCAATTGTTTTTTCTTACCTCTTCTCCTAGAGCTACAAGTAAATTTTGCAGGAGATCTGCCTCCTGAAGTAGCAGAGGCAAATGTTTTACCAGATATGTTGCCACTGTATAAAACACATCACTATCTTTCTGGCCCTTAAGATCACTTTCCTCACTACTTGCTGACCACTAAACCAAGGTCATATATTTCAGGTTTTTGCTAAAACATCCTACTTCTGGTACCAATTTCTATGTAGTCAGGATGGGCTAACATTATGTTGTGTTAACAAGCCATCCCCAAACCTCAGTGGCTTCATTCAAAAACAGTTTATTTTTTGCTTACAGTAAACATCCACTGTGGACTTGCAGAAGACTCTGCTTCACACAGAAAGACTCAAGCTTGTGAGTGTACCACCTTTGTTATTGTACACTTTCTGGAACACTTGGCCTTCTCAGCCACTGTAGTTCAAAAAGAGATTCAATGGTTTTTCCTCAGTAATGAACTTTTTATTAAAGTCTAGAACTAATCTCATGCCCCTCCTAACTATATGGGTGTAGAGTTCAAGCCAGAATATAAATAGAAACACTTTTACCATACATCTAAATATTTATAAGTTATAAATTATGCAGACCAACTAAGTTCAAAGCTAACCAATGAAGTCCAAAATATATCTTTCCTTGACCATTTTACCTCATATTTCCTGGAAAACCGTGTTTGAATGTCGACTTCTTAGAGCCTATACCTCTAGAACATGGCACTGGGGGGGCAAGCTGGCTACTAGGCCCTGGCCTGTCTTCCCTTCTCTTAATGTTCTGGGATCACTCTGTCCACTATGTCCACATCTCCTGCAAACAGACACCCATTGGCCAACCCTTGGATCTAGGGACTGCATATAACAGGGGCACAGTCTGCCCTTAAAAACAGAGATCTAGGAAAGAGCCTGTGCAGTCCCTGGTTAGCAGGCTTGAAGCTCTTTGGACAAGGAATGCCATGGTTCTGGGAACCAGGAGCATAGCCTAGGAGAGGGAGTGTAGGCCTGGGTGGGCACCTTCCCCTTAGGCCTTTGGAATCCTCACGATAAAGGAAATGGTGCAGCTAGAGAAAGGCCAGAATGGAACATGGATCCTAAGGCAGAGCTCCACTCACCTGGGTTAAGGGCGGTGCTGAGCGAGTGCAATGTCTGAATACCTAGAAAACCAGACAGGTTATGGGATAAGCACATAACTCTGTTCCACACCTCATGCTCACCAATTTGGCTTCCATGGTAGAACTAGGGAGGGAAGATCCCCTAATCACCAAAATTCAATATCATGGCCCCCCAGTGCCATGTTCTAGAGGTATAGACTCCAAGAAGTCCACATTCAAACATGGTTTTCCAGGAAATATGAGGTAAATTGGTCAAGGAAAGATATATTTTGGACTTGGTGGGTTAGCTTTGAACTTAGTTGGTCTGCATAATTTATAACTTATAAATATTTAGATATATGGTAAATTAAAATCCTCATTATAAAGTTCCATTATGATATATAAGTCAGTTTCTGAGGTGTTTCTTCATAGCAAATTTGCATCAGTTCTAGGTTTTCCAACCTCCTGGACATAATGGGACGATGTCACATCTGTCAGAGTGATGCCCCTATCTTGCCATCATCTAATGGAAACAACTAAGAAACAATGAAATGCTTATTATCTGTCTGATGTTGGGAAAGGTTTTATTCTTTCTCAGCCACAATTTTCTTATTTGTACAAAAGGGCTAAAGCCACCTATTCTCATGTGGTTGGAACAATTAAATAATTTACACCAAGTGGTCAACACAGAAAACATTCATAGGCAAAGGAAGGTCCTTTTTCTCATTTAAAAATAATGAAAAACAATGAGATATTCTAAGGAGTGTGTCTGATATATAATGCAGCGGCATGACACAAGGGAGGAAAGAGGGGTTGGGTCCCTGGAAGATGAAGTCTTTAATATCCTGAAAAGAGTGCCTTGGGGCAGCCCTGGGCTCTTGCATATCTTGAAGGGAAGGTACGTTTTCACTATCTCAACCTAATAATCTCTCTTGAGCCTCAATGTCCTGGTTTTTAAAATGAGGATAATAAGAATTGCTTTGATGACCTTGATAAAGATCTTTTGATAGAGTGGTAGAGATAAGAGCCTGGGGAATGGGTTGGAAAGTGAGTGGGAGGTAAGGAAATGGGGATTATCTAAGTTTTCTGTTCTTTTCAGAAGTTTGTCTGAGAAAGGGTGGGAGTATAGTGGGACCTGGAGGTCAATGAAGGTTTTGTTCTTTAAAAATTGAGGAATGTCAGCCGGGCACGGTGGCTCACGCCTATAATCCCCGCACTTTGGGAGGCCAAGGCGGACGGATCCCGAGGTCAGGGGATGGAGACCGTCCTGGCCAACATGTTGAAACCCCGTCTCTAATAAAAATACAAAAATTAGCTGGGCGTGATGGCACATGCCTGTAATCCCAGCTACTTGGGAAGCTGAAGCAAGAGAATCGCTTGAACCCAGTAGGCGGAGGTTGCAGTGAGCTGAGATCATGCCACTGCACTCCAGTCTGGCAACAGAGCGAGACTCCGTCTCAAAAAAAAAAAAAAAAAATGGGGAATATCAGAGCATAGTATGTGTCAATGACAAGTATCTTTAATAAAAAGGGAGAAGATAATGTATAAGAAATTTTGAATAGAGAGGTGGAGTTGGCCTCTGGTTCCAGGGAGGGTGCATCCTCCTGTGGATATAGGGAAGTTTCTGAGTTTAGAGATAGAAAGCAGAGATGCCCTATCCAACAGCTTTTGTTTTCTCACAGAAGCATGAAGTAGGGATGCTAACAGAGAGATGTTATGTGTAAGTATTAGGAGTGGGGAAGGCACTTAGAAGATAGGAGAGAAGGTGTGAAATGAAATGACCAAAGATTAGGGAAATGTTGCATAATTGTTGGGCAGTCTCTAGAACTCAAGTGAATTTGAGTTGGCAGAGTTAGAGTGTATGTATGTTTACCCATGGATACATATATGGAGAGAGAAAGAGATTGATTACAAAGAATTGACCCTGATAATTATGAAGGCTGAGAAATCCCACAGTCAACCGTCTGTAAGCTGGAGACTCGGGAAAGCTGGTGGTGTGATTCTGGTCCAAGGCTGAATGCCTGAGAAGCAGAGGAGCCAGGGTATAAATCTCAGTTCAAGGACAGGAGGAGACTGATGTCCCAGCTCAGGCGGGCAGGAAGAAAAGGGGGTGAATTCCTCCTCCTTCCACCTTTTTGTTCTATTCGGGCCCTCAGTGGATTGGATGATGCCAGCCCATATTTGGGAGGGTGGTATGCTCCAAACTCCACCAACACAAGTGCTGATTTCATCCAGAAATACCTGCATGGACATAGCCAGAAATAATGTTTAACCTGGCACTTGTGGCACAGTCACGTTGACACAATTCACTGTCATATCACACTCTCCAGGGATGAGAACTCATCTCTGAATCCTCCCTGCATTTCTACTGTAGTAGGCTTTCCATGTTATTGTTTCTGTGCGTTTTTAATGTCCCCTGGGGCACCCCCAGACACACTGAGCTGCCTATCTGGGCTTTCCAAGTTATCCCTGAGGTATGCATTATTATTTGGTTAGTGCTGTGATTACAAAAGTGCATAGGTTTTGAGTGGTCTACTCTGAATTTTTCTCCTTCTGTTATTTTTGGTGTGAGATTTTGCAGACCATGAGTTATTTCAAACATACCTGACCTGTCTTCATGTCTATGTAAGGGCATTGCAATGAACTGAATGTGTGTGTCCCCCAAAAGCCATGTGTTGAAACCCTAATCCTAATTAAATGGCATTTGAAAGTGGGGCCTTAGGGAAGAAATTAGGCCATAAGGGTGGAGCCCTCAGGAATGGGATTAGTACCTTTATAAGAAGAGGACAGAGAACTAGCTGGCTTTTCTTCCTACCTTGTGAGGATAGGAGAGCCAGCAGTAGACAGTTGGAGGAGGTTCCTCACCAGAACCTGCCCATGCTGGCACCATGATCTCAGACTTCCCCCCTCCAGAACTGTGAAAAATAAATGTTGTGTCAGCCATTCAGTCTATGGCACTTTGTTATTGCAACCTGAACTGACCAAGGCAGGCATGGTCAGGTTTTAGAATTTTCAAATGCTTTCATGTAAAACAATAAAGGATATCATCTTCCTGGCAGATAAATGCAATTCAAAGGAAAGTGCCCACAGTAGCCCCTGATGCCAGGTCTTGCCTTTCAGGGAAGATCTTGGTTTCCTCCTCCAGAACCTCTGATGAAGTGGAGCCAACCTGCCATTAACTCTGCTGTGATTGTGCTCATCACTGCCAAGGGCATTTATGGGATGTTCATGCATGGCTATTCTTTGTAAACTAAGTTATACAGATATAGTCTTTATCCTCTAAGAATTTAACAACTTAAAAACAGTGACATAAACATAAATGTTATAGCTGAGGTGATACACAAACTTGAAAATTTAGTTAATCTTGTAGGATGTTCTAGAATGGTGAACCACTGAGGAACCATACAGGTCACACCGTACACCACCAGATGACTGTGTTTAGCAGCAGAGAAAGAGTGATGTTAGTTTAGGCATAATCGTTATTACTTACCAAGACTTACTAGACAAACATTACTGGGAATGGAAAAGTGTTTCTCAGTTTTTATCTTGTATGTATGGGAAAAGCTTGGCAGACAAGATAGGAAGGTTATTCTAAATAAACAATATGCTTTTAGAAAGATATGAGAAACAAGTCATGTTAAACTTAAAGGAGGCTTTGTATATGTGTTTCCCTGGGAGAAGAATTGGAGATAAATGAGGAATTCTGATTTTCCTTCGTTCTTAAAACGTTGACATCTATTTTGTCCCATGTTCTAGACAGAGTTTTCAGAGAAAATTAAGGTTACTATCTGCCTTGTATTTACTCAAGAAGACCAAGACACAGTGTTTTCTTGAAATAATAATGCTTATAAAAGTCTTAACTCTTGGAGCCATTGAAAAGAGAGCTAGATCCAATGTCGCCTGAGTCTGTCACGTTGGCCCAGCCACGGACAGCTGGCTTCTTGGTGAAGGGCAAGCAGGCATCGTAGGGTGGTGTCTGAAAAGGAGAGGGTTTCCTTCACCCTGATCCTTTGCTTACCCACCTTTAAGAAAATGTGAATTTTTACTTTGGGAGGCCAAGGTGGGAGAATCTCTTGGGCCCAGGAGTTCAAGACTAGCCTGGGCAATATAGTGAGACCTTATCTCTACCAAAAAAAAAAAAAAAAAAAGAAAAGCCAGCTGTGGTGGCACATGCCTGTAGTCCCAGCTACTTGGGAGGCTGAGGTGGGAGGATCAATTAAGCCCCAGAGATCAAGGTTGCAGTGAACCTTGATCACATCACCACACTTCAGTCTGGGTGACAGAGACCCTGTCTCTAAATAAATAAATAAATAAATAAATAAATAAATAAAAGCCTTGAGTAACTGGGGGAGATTATAAAGCTACTTAAAATCAATTAATAGTGATTTCTAGAAATCTCATAAGATGTAACCATTTTAATTTAAAGGTTTTTTTCTTTTTAGATACCTTTTAACTGAAAATGTTTTTAATATATTTCAATGTTAACGAAGTAATGAATTAACTTCCCTCCCAGAAAGTCGAGAATAATAGCATGTATCTTCCTGTGGAAGATGAACTTCAGAGCTCCATTTCCCTAGTTCCTATGTATAACTCGGTTATATGCACACCAAACCATGCTAATAATGCATTCTCCTCCCCTGGCTGCCTCTTGAACTTAGATCATCCAGGAGACGTCTGTAAAATTAGCACTGTAAAGAAAGCCTCGCCAGGGTATTTGGGGCAGCATATCAATGGCTTATTGAGTAGGCGCCTTTTAAGTACTGTTGAATGATAGGCAAAACTGTCACAGCTATGCATAAATGTGCTGTGTAGTTTCACAGAAGAGAATACTAGTCCTCAGTAATAATGCTATATTATTAAGCTAATAAACCTACAGAAAGTTTGTCACAATAAATGTCTGTTAAATTACCATAACCTGAACATTATCCTTGGAGTTTTAAATGTCTCTATTGGCTGAAGAGCCTAATTTTGAAGCTTTTATCTGTTCAAAAATTTCAGTTCTCCCATCATCATCTCTGCTCAATTGAATATGTCTTTTTCAAGAGCAATCTTGACTATGTATAAACTGCTGCCTGTCAATCCCCAACGAATGTTAAGACTATCTGTTCAAGGCTGGTGAACAGTTTGTTGCTATAATATAAAATCTTTTCTGCATGTCCCAACCTTTGTTTTTGGCAATTTCCTATGATTTCATGCTTGAATAAAATACTCCTTCCATTTTACACATCATTGCTTTGGACATTTTCCTTGTTGAATTCTGGTATGTTAAAGTGAATCTTACCAATAATTAAGTTATTTATTTGTCATAGCAATGAATGGTGACATTAAAACATCTTGACTTTATCATGGGTTTCCTAGAGGGATGGTAGAGTCTGGGTGCCCAGAGTCTGGTCCCAGGTTCCAGGATTTGCCACTTGCTAGTTGTTCGACTTTAGGTGACTTGTAAACCTCTTGGTGCCTCAATTTTCTCCTGGGCCAAACAGGGTCAATGTGCATACATCAAAGGCTTGGTAAAAGGATTAAATTTTATATATATATATTATATATAAAATATATATAATATATATTATATATTTTATATATATATATAAATATATATATTTTTTATATATTTTATATATAATATATATTTTATATATATTATATGTATTTTTATATAATTTAATATATATGTGTATACACACACACACACATATAATAATATATAATATGTAGCTTGGCCCATGGTAAGCACTCAGAGGTTTCTTGTTAGTAATATGTTGAAAATATGGAATCTGTGAGTGCAGACAACACTTCTGGCTCCCTTACTTTTTGTGTTTTGATTTTTGAAATGAGTGATTTATGCCATGCTAACAGTGAAAAAAACTTCTCCCTGGAGAACATATTCCTTAAACTAAAACTTTAATGCAGAAAACTAAAAGTATTCATTCAAGATTTGACATATAACTAGGAAGTAGTAGTAGTAGTAGTAGACATAGAACTATGGACAAGGAGTGAAATACTTTTTGTAAATGTTGTTATTATTTTAGTGTTAAAAATAGATGTGCAATGGGTCAGGGGCAGAAAGAGATTGTGGCAAAGGTGGTGGTGTGTGTTTGTAAAAGAGCAACATGGTGGATCCTTTTGATGGAACCATTCAATATTTTGACTAGTGGTAGATATGTGAGCCTACACATGTGATAAAACTGTATAAAACACACTAATACAATTAAATGGGAAATCGCAATAGACTAGTAGATGGTATTAATATAAACGTATCAGTTGTGATATTGTACTGTTGTTTTGTGAAATGTTACTATTGTGGGAAACTGAGTAAAGGCTCTTTTAAAATTGCATAGGAACCTACAATGATCTCAACATTATAATTAACAAATGCATGTGCAAATACTATATAAAACTAGTAATTTTTATTTTTGTTTGCAGATTGTTCCTGCCTGATTCATAAACGTCGTGATTGACTTTTGTAAGCTGATATTTCAATTTCTTTTATCCTCTTCCCCCAATACCTTGTCTTCTGTAATAACTTGATAATGGTTTTTTAGAGCTCCTAGAGCAAAAATTGGAGCAAAACTTTTTTGTTATTTGGTTCTTACATTATTTTGAAGTCTGTCTCACTTTTTCAGGTACTCTTAGATAATAGTTATTTTGATAGTGATTTTTGAAGTACATGTCTTGGCCTAGGGGCATTTGTTTCCTTATAGTGACTTCTTATCAGAGTTATGGTTAGTGGGAGCAAAGGGCAGAGCTGAGGTTGTATATAGATGCAGACATCCTGTTGGGCATTAGTCTTCCTCCAAAACATATTTACGTATCTTTGTTTTTAAATAGTCTATGAATTTTTACGGAGGAGAATTGAAATATACTAAACCAATTTTAAATACATCTTTGAGAAGTTATTTTCTGAGATGGTTTTGTTTTTCATCATGTTAGCAGGAGAGGAGAATATTGTTACAAAGTAACTTAAGGATTTGCATTCTCTGACAGATTCTAAGTCTGTATCTTGAATCTTGTTCTAGCAGGTTCTGTTTCACCTCTTTTGAAGCCACCAAGAAGACACACACCTCTAATACAGTCTTCCCGATAGTACCTACCTTGGCATACTCATTCCTTAGGTTGTTAACTGATATTATATGGAAAATGAGCTATGGTCATTTAAATTTGGGAAAAAAGCTGAGTTAAAATCAAATTAGACTTGTTTATTTCCAACAAGTGATTATCGACGGCCTTTGGTCTGTGGTGTTTCTCAAACATATTTCACCATACAACCCCTACCTCACCAAATATACCATCGAACTGGTGCTCCACGGAAAAATTTGAGAAATTTTGCTTTAGAATTTAGGAAACATATAAAGGACAGAATTAATTGTACATTTTTCAGAATGATAGTGAAAGAAAAGAAGGACATTTGAGCAGAACGCAAGTTGGACCATAAAAGGACAGTTGGATTAGCTTAAAACAGCTGACTTGGAGTTAGGCCTAAATCATTCTTATAAATATAGTTATAAGACAACATAAAAATTTAAAATCTGGAAAGTAAAAATACATCATTGTTCCTTATTCCTTGAAGATTCAGGATCTGTCCTTCCCTGTAAGACTAATGTGTCCTAATTCTTGGTGATTTTCAGGCTTCGTAGAGTCTTAACAGCCTAGCTTCTTGGTTTCTTGATTTCCTCTCTTTCAATGACCTTGTCTTCCAAACTACATCAGCAGCTTCCTCCCATAGTCATACTGTGGACCTCTTCTCTAAACTCCAGATTCAAATATCCAATTGCTGGATGTCTAATAGGCATATCAAACCTAATGTGTCTGCACCTGAGCTCCTGAGTTCTTCTCTGTTCCCAGCCAAACTTCCTTCATCCTAAGTAGCCATTTACCGAGATGAGGAAGACTCTTCTTCCAGTTGCACAGGCCAGGTGCCTTTGCAGCATCCTCATCTCGTTTCTCTCACCCTCTACACATCCAGCTGTCAGGAGATACTGTCAGCCCCACCTTCCATAAATCCAGAAGGTGACCACTTCTCCCAGCTCTTCTGCTACTGCACTGGTACACACCTTCATCATCTCTTTATAACAGTAGCCTTCTAACTGGTCTCCCTGGTTTCATACTTTCTCCCCTAGAATTCACTCTCCACACAACAGCCCGATAAATTATTTAAAACTGTAAGTCTGATCATGTTACTTTCCTGCTCCAGTGTCTCCAGTCCCTCCCGTCTCGCTTACAGAGGCTTATCAGCTCCGATGTGCTATGGGTCCCATTACTTCTGGCCTAATCTTTTACCGCTTCCCTTCACTGACTGCTTTAGCCATACCAGTTTTCTTATTTCTGCATCAGAGTTTTGCAATTATTGTACCCAGAAATAGCCACATGACTTACATCCTTACCTCCTTCAGGTCTTCGCTAAATTGTCATCCTCTCACCGGTGCCTTTTTCCCCGACCAGCCTGTTTTAAATTGACACTGTTTTCACTGCTAAATCTCTTAGCGCTTCCTGTCTCTTCATTACTTTTATTTTTTTAATCACCATCTGATACATATTTTACTTGAGCTTTGTTATGGGATGCAGTTAAGCTACTAGAAACAATTAATTCAAAGATAAGCTTAATTCATAGGTGCGCTTCACAAGGGTAGGAATTTTTGCATGTTTTGTTCACAAAGGTGAATCCCCAGCACCTAGAACAATGCCAGGAAAAACAACCACTCAATAAATACTGGTTTAATGAAAAAGATAAATCTTAAAAACCAAGTCCACCATATATAATATCCCACAATATATATCCCACAAAGATAGGAAAGTGAGATTGGGGAAAGGGATGCTATAGTAGTTTGACTTTGCTTATTACACCCTTCTCTAGTTGCTGACTGATCATAGAATTGGGTAAATGGCTTGAGCTGGGACAATTTATTGTAAATATAAAGCACTAAGGCAAGTATGAAGGATTGGAACTTCGTGCTGAGAGGACTTCTGCTTCCAGCCATCTTCTAATAACAGGAACTGGAGTTATTCTCTCGCCTAAAATAGCCTAACAAACAGACACACATAAAAAGCCCATAAAACTTATGAAACAAAGGCATTCTGACATTGGACAAGTGGCACAAGACAGTGAACCCTGGGAGAAGGAAAAAACAAATGATTTGCCCCAGGCTGCAGTGCAGGAAGGCAGAACCCAAACACAGCTTATCCTAGGTTGAGATGATGGAGTTAGGAATTCTGGGAGGCTGAGGCAGCTAGAATTTGAAGGACAGAGTACCAGAGAAGAGAGAGTTAGTTACACAGAGAGTGAGCTCCAGAGATCTTCAGAGGGCTCTCCTGGAGACTTTAGCCGAGTGCTGATTAGTGCATATGCATAAGAGAACTACCCATGGATGAGGAAAGAGCCACTGGGAAGAAAAAAGTAGCTCATATAAGGCAGTGAAGAGTGTGTCCCCCCCACCCCCCCTACCATTCAGAGTGGAAAAACCTTGTATATAAGTGGGATTAGATGGTGTACTCAGAAGACTAATGCTTCAGCGATGAGGCAAAATTAGCCCTAGACTAGTCTAATCTGATCCTGCCTAAAAAATCTTAAAAGTAAGCCATTCAAGACAGGTCATAAAACTGTTTTGTAAAGGGCCAGATGGAAAATATTTTAGGATATGTGGGCCATGTGGTCTCTGTTGTAACTACTCACTTCTGCCCTTCTAGTGTTAAAACAGCCATAAACAATTTGTAAGCAAATGTATTTACATGTATCAGAATGTATTCCAATAAAATTTTATTTATAGAAATAGGCAGTGGTCCAGATTTGGCCTGTGGGCCTAGTTTGCAGACACTTGGTTTGAAGGATCAAATTGTTTCAAGTAGCTTAACTGTATCGGAGAACAAAGCTCAAGGATATTTAAGGAAATACAAAATATCCAGCACCCATTAATAAAGTATGCAATATGTAGTGTTCGATCAGAATTTACCAGATGTGCAGAGAAGCAGGAAAATTCAATAGTGAAGAGAAAACTCAATCAATAGAAATAGACCCAGAAGTGACACACATCTAATAAGTGGAGATACTAAAATAAATTAAATAGATTTAATAAGGATATTCAAATAGTTTTTGTTACTATGCTCCATATACTCAAGATGGTAGTGGAAAGCATAAGGTGGTTAAGAAAAGATGGAAGCTATAAAAAGACCTAAATTGAACTTCTAGACTTCTAGAGATTTTATAAACACCTGAGGTGAAAAATACACTGGATAGGATTAAAATCCTAAAATACACTGGATAGCAATTATACAAAATGAGATACTGAATGGAAAAAAAAAAAAAAAACTAGAAAAAAGTGAATAGCACATCAGTGAGCTGTGAGACAACTTGAAATGACCAAATATGTATGTAATTGGAGTCCCCAAAGGACGGGGAGGACAGAAAATAAAGATATAATGGCTGAAGACTTGCCAAATTTGATGAAAACAATAAATCCACAAATCTAAGTTAAATAAATATCAAGCAAGCACAAAAACATGAAGAAAACTACACCAAGGGACACCATAATCAAATAGTTTAAAACCAGTAGTAAAGACCGATTTTAAAGCAGAGAAAAAAAAGACTATACATTCAGAGGAACAAACATGACAGAAGGCTTCCTGTCAGAAGGAATGTAATCCAGAAGACAGTGGAACAACACCTTCCAAGTACAGAAAGCTAAAACTGTTAATCTAGAAATCTATAGTTGTGACAATATCTTTCAAAAAAGGTGAAACATGCAAGCACTTTCTTTGGTAGGAAAATAACAGGTGAAATAAAGACTTTTTCAGATGTACTAAAGCTGAAAGAATTAATCCCAGTAGACCCACAGTGTAAGAAATACTAAAGGAAATCTTTTTTTTTAACTCTCACATTTACTGTCAATTGATTTAATAAAGAAGGAAAATAATGCCAGGTAGCAGTAAAGAGCACCAGAAATGGCAACCACCTAGGTAACTACATATGATGATGATGATGCTTATTAATATTTTTAAAAAGATGGTTTAAACAAACAGTAGCAAATGGGGTGTATAACATATAAAAGCAAAAGTTACAACAATAATTGCACAGAGGTCAGGAGAGGAAAAATATAAAGTTTTTATACTCTACATGAACTGGTATAATATCCCTTGAAAGTACACCATGGTAAGTTAAAGATATAACTCTAAACTCTACAGCAACCACGAAGATATCAAAACATAGTTATAAGCCAAAGGAGATAAAACTAGAGAAAAATAATCAATACAAAAGAAGAAATAAAAGGAACAAAGAATAATTGAGACAATTAGACAACAAATAACAAGATGGTACATTTCAGCCTAATCATGTCAGTAAGCATGTTAAGCATAAATGGTCTATCATAATTAAAAGGCAAAGAATGTCAGATTTAATACACATATTGGCCGGTCCGAAGGTAGTCAGTTATCTCAATTGATTGTTCACAGTCAGATTTAATACATACAAAACCCCATGAGAACTAACTATATGCTGCCTACAAAAAAATGCACTTCATATGTAAAAACACAAATAGATTATAAGCTAAAGGATGAAAAAAATATCATTTTTAGCACTGATTTTTTAAAACTGCAGTGACTGTATTCATATTAGACAAAGTAGAAATTAGAACAAAGAATATCACCAGGGATAAATAGGGTTATTTCATAATGATAAAGTGGTGAATTCATCAAGAAGAAATGATCTTAAATGTTTATGCACCTAGTAAAATAATTTCAGTATACATGGGAAGAAATAGACAAATTCACAATTGTGGTCAGATTTCAGCACCCTTCCTTCAGTAGATAAGTAGAGCAAGTAGTTGGAAAACCAATAAGGCTATAGAAGACTTGAACAGCACTATCAACCACATTGACTTAATTGGCATTTATAGAACACTACTCAACAGCAAACTGCACATTTTTTCCAAGCATGGCCAGGACATTTACCAAGATAGACCATATTCTGGGTGGGAAAATAAGTCAATTAATTTTAAAGGATTTAAATCATACAAAGAGTGTTCACTGACCATAATGGAATTTAATTAGAAAGGAATCTGGAAAAATATCTTGTAACTGAACATCACACTTCCAAATAACCCAGGGACACATCCTGAGACATTAAAAACATCTTAACAAATTTAAAAGAATAGAAACCATACAAAATACCATCTCATACTACAGAATTAAACTAGAAGTTAATACCGGAAAAAGTGCTGGAAATTTTCCAAATATTTGGAAATTAAACAGTATACTTCTAAATAACCCATGGATCAAAGAAAAATCTCAAGAAAAATGTTTAAATATTTTTAATTTTAATGAAAATACAGTTTATGAAAGCACGTGGGATACAGCTAAAACAGTGCTTCAAAATTTGTAGCATTAAATGATGTATTAAGAAAAAGAACCTAAAATCAATAACCTCAGTCTCCACCTTTGGAAACTAGAAAAAGAAGAACAAATTAAACCTGCAGTGAGCAGAAGAAAGTAAATACTGAAAATTAGAGCAGAAATCAACAAAGTTGAAAACAGGAAAACAATGGAGAAAATCAACAAAATAAAAAGCTGGTTCTTTGAAAAGATCGGTAAAATGATAAATCTCTAGCCAGGCAACCAAGGAAAAAAAGAGTACACCAATTACCAGTATTAGGAATGAAAGAGTGTTATTCTGCTAATCCCATGGATAAAATGCAGGATTAGTAAGAGAATAGTATAAATAAGCTCTCACCCGCATATTTGATAAATTAGATAAAATAGACTAGTTCCTTGAAATACACATATAAACTAAAACACCTTCTAGACAGCAGACCCAGATGATTGTACTGGTGAATTCTACCAGCCAGCCAGTGTGACACAAACGAAATTAATCAGCACCAAAAAGAAATGAGCTGGCCGGGTGCAGTGGCTCATGCCTATAACTCCAGCACGTTTGGAGGCCGAGATGGGTGGATCACTGAAAGTTGGGAGTTCGAGACCATCCTGGCCAATATGGTGAAACCGTGTCTCTACTAAAAATACAAAAATTAGCCTGGCATGGTGGTGGGCGCCTGTAATCTCAGTTATACAGACTATACCTGTAGTCCCAGCTACTCGGGAGGCTGAGGTGGAGAATTGCTTGAGCCTGGGAGGTGGAGGTTGCAGTGAGCCGAGATCGCCCCACTGCACCCCAGTCTGGGCAATTGAGCCAGACTCCATCTCAAAAAGAAAAAAAGAAAAAAGAAATGAGCTATCAAGCCATGAAAAGGCATGGAAGAAAATTAAATGTATATTACTAAAGTAAAAGAAGCCAATCTCAAAAGGCTGCATACTATATGATTTCAACTATATGACATTTTAGAAAATGCAAAACTAGACAGTAAAAAGATCAGCAGAACTTCTCTGTATGATGTTATAATGATGGAGAACTGTCATAATTTTTTTCAAACCCATAGAATGTACAACACCGAGAGTGAACTCTAAACCATGGATTCTGGGTGATAATGATGTGTCAATGGAGGTTTATCAGTTGTAACAAATGTACATTCTAGTGGGGGATGTCAATAATGGAGAAGGCTAAGTGTGTTGGGGGGAAGGGAGTATATGGGAGATTCCTGTAACAGACTTAATTTTGCTGTGAACATAAACTTCTCTAAAAAGTAGCCTATTTTAAAAAAATCAAAAAGGAAATTAGAAAATATTTTGAACTGAATGAAAATGAAACCATATTTGCAAGTGACTAAGATGCAACTTACAGCAATGCTTAGAGAGGAATTTGTAGCACTACATGCCTATGTTAGAAAAGAAGAATGGTCTCAAATTAATAACTCATCAGAGATTGTCATAATCATCTTCAAATGTCTGAACATCTTTCATTAAAAAATGTGTTTCTTTCATGTTGTGAGAGAAGATAGAATTAGGGGTGGTTACTTACAAAAAGGAACTCGGCTCTTAGGACAGAAACAATTGTCATACTTCACCAGCTCTGGGCTGAGTTTCTTTAGCAAGACATATTCCTTTAGATATTCATAAGAGTTCTTTTAAACTGTTTCTGATATAAATGATAATAAAATATTTTAAAATATTAACAGGAAGTAAATTGCACATTTCAAGTGATGTGTTGTATAGTAGGTAATGCAATATAAGAATAAGCAGTAATTTTAAAAGTCACAGAACTGTAGAATGAGAAGGTGCCTTACGTATTAATATTATTAAGTCAAACAATAGTGGCTTCAGCTCCTGCCTCTTTAATATCAAGGCCTTGGATGAAATTTTTAAAAGGAGATGAGGACATCCATTTAAGTTTTCAAATAAACAAAAAGCAGTATAAGGAGAACTAAATTACTGAGTGAGATATTCAGAATTCACCAAAAAAAAAAAAAAAAAAAAAAAAAAAATCTCAGGCTCAAGGGCAACCAGGAATATTCCAGAAGTACGTCTGTACTAGATAAAAGGTTGGATAAATGTCACCTTCCCTGGAAAGCCTTTTCTGGTTCTCTCAGTCTTAGTGGCCTCTGTCTTCCCACAGTATTCTGTACACTCTGTACTGTGGCATCTCTATGCCACCACCCAGTAATAGGGTGTCATGAAAAAATGAGACAAGGAATAAAAAATAAGGTTTGCTGTTTACCACTGGCAGTCTTCTCTTGTGCTAGATAATCTGTTTTCTCTTAGTAATGTGAGGATCAACAAAGTAAGATATGTGTTAGTTCTTTGAAAACATGAAAGCACTATCTACAGACAACAAATATCCCTGTGTGTATTTTTCTCTTCAAGTGGTAACAGTCTGTGAATTTCTTCCTGTTACCAATACATTTCTACTTGAAATGGCTAAGTGGCAAGAAGTAAAGCTGAATTGTGCAGAAAAACCACACTGCTGCTTTATAGTAGCAAGGAGTTGCCTCAATTAGCCTTTTAAAACGACACTTCAATTAGCGTTTCTGTTTTGTAAAGTAGCTTCTTTCTCTTTTATAATAGTTTGATCTTGGTTCATTAGTTGCCCCCCATAAAATCCTAGATTTGAAGGCTAAACTTTTAATGCAAGGGATCATCATGCAATCTAGACACTGAATGTTACATTTTATGGCTTTTTCTTTAAAAGAAATTTTTCCTTTTAACAAGCTTTACACTTTTGATTTTCAGCATTGATAATAGCCATAATTATTGATCTTTCGCTGTATGCCAACACTGTTTTAGGAGCTTTATATTAGTTATCTAATTTGATCCTCCACAAACCCTGTGAGGTTATTATTCCTCTTTTACAAATAGGGAAACTAAGGTTCCAAAAATATTGTTAATTGCTTAATTTATAAAATTATTACAAAGTGACACTAAAATTTAAGTACAGATCTGACTCCAGAGTCCATACTCTTTAAGCAACTACCTCATTGAATGGAAGTGGTGCAATGCATTGGCCTCAAAAACTAGGATGACTTATTTAATATAACCTTGGTGAGAGAACTTCAGTGAATGATTATATCCCCAGTACATGGTAGCTGGTATAATGGAAACAGCATGAAACTCAAAGGTAGAATACTTGAATTTAAAGTTTTAACTGCTGATTATTAGTTCTATGACCTTGGCAAGTCAATTTACCTCTCTTGAGCCTACTATCTCCTCATTCAAAAACAGATTAATAACACCATTTCTTTCAGGTGGTTGTGGCGGAGATCCAATGGGTAATGTTTCTCAGTGTTTTGTAAATGCTTTTGAAAGATACATAAATGGATTGATAAGTGTTTTTGGTCATTTGCCAAAGACTTTCTTTCAGTAGTATTTTTCCTGAGTGCTCTTAAAAAACAATTTGATTTATAGAAATGTAGCAAGTTTCCAGAGAACCTCTACTGAGTTACAGGGTGATCATTATATAAGGAAGTTCTACTCATAAGCCTAGGTTTCTTTGATGAGATACATAGTTTTTGAGGAATGGTTATTTCATAGTACTGCGTCAGGGAATTCTTCACAGATATTTCTGTCATGATTTTGGAAGAGTGGGAAGACAGAGGGGTTAAATGCGTCCCCTAGGCCCAAAGCAAGTCAATGCCAGAGTTAGCTTTAAGGTTCCTAATTAATTGTCACACCATTTTTGTCACAAGCTGCCTTTCCTGTGCAGTTGAGAGTTCTGTATATGTAAAGTCCATTTCTGTCCTAATTTGAATATAAGAGAATGTCTTTTCTCCTTGAGGGCTGTTCAGCTCTCTATACAAAATAGCATCTTTGACAGTCCAAGGTGAGTACTTGGTGAATAGATGGCCCTGGAGGTCACTGGTGATCTCCCCCACCACCCTACCACCGAGGTCAGTACTGACGCCTGTGGGCATGTGGGAAGGTTGTGTTCCACCTCACCGAGTGGGTTCATACCTTTCGTTCCAATATTGTTTATTTTCTTTTTGGTTTCACAATTTTGAAACTTAACCCATCAATTCCCATGTGTACTCAGGATTAGTGACAAATGGAATGGAGCACAATGAAATGAAGGCATTTTGTTATAGGGTTCCATGAAGGTGTGAAATAAGCAATTCAGAATTCAATGGTGAATTTGGAAACCTCTTGGTTATATTTGTTCCGTGTAGGTAACCAGTCAGAATAATTCATTTTCTTTCATAGTCCCTCTTGCTCTCTCCTCTCTCCTTGACTAACCATGCTAACCCCAACAAACACACAACTCATTTATACACAGGAGCTTGGATTACCCAGTTTGGGTGATTACCTGGATCCAAAAAAAAACCCGTTATATCTCTGTTCACACTTTCGCTGTACAAACAGAATTTATGCAAACTAACTCCATCTTTAAGTTGCTTTCTCTGGAGATCACCCCTTAGGGTAACCCTAGAAACTGCAGCTCTGGAGATCACCCCTTACTAAGGTAACCCTAGAAACTGCAGCTCTGAATTCATCACGTTGTAATAGCTTACTGGGTGTATCCGAATGGCTTTAGCACAGCAGTGAACTAATAGAGGCTGCATGTATAGCCATCTTCCTCTGGCTATTAGAACGAACTATTCAATTGAGAATAAAGTTTCCATATAGTTTGGGTACGGTGACATGAAAGAAGTTGCAGATTGTTCAGTGAGACCGTCGCTTGTAGGGTTGTAGGATGGAGGAAGAAAGGGAGAGTGAGAGGGAGAAGTTTATTTATGGAATGTCAGGGGGCCATTGAAGCTCAGCAGGCCCTAGAAGCAGAGGACTTCCCCCCGTGCTTGTTTTCTCCCTCTGACCTTGGATGAACTAGCGAGCAGTATATTATGCTGGGTGATTGTGCTGGTTTGTCATGGTTAGCATTCTGAACTGTCACTGGAATGTAGGAAATGGATGAATTTGAATTGAACCATGAGGTGGTCTGCTGAGCCCTCTCCTTGTCTCAGGGAAACCTGTCGCTGTTTGTCTGGGCTGGGCCTAATGAAAGCAATGGAGGGAAAGAGAGGTGGGCCTTTGATCTCTTTGTTGCAGCTGCTCCCTGGGAACTCGCTGAAATCAATGCCCTGTTTTCCTGAAGGAATGAATGGCTCTGCCTAACTAGCTTTGTGAAGCCGTGGGGAATTCACTGCCTCTGTTTATTGACAGCTGAAAAGGAGCACATGGGGTGGAATGGACCTTCTTGTGAAAACCAGGCACAGGGAAAATTAGACCTCAATTTAACACAGAGGAATTGGGAAATTCACCCCAAAGGAGACGGGAGTTTCTCATGCTTACATTAGAATTACTCAAGTTTGGGGCTAGTGTGTAATGAACAATGGAGGTTTTGTCACAATTATGTTATAAGTAGGAATATGGTCTGCATAATAAATGATGTTAAGTAGAAGTTGATTCTCCACCCGCCCTCTTTTTTTAAACACAGAAGTAGAGAAAAACAAATATTAACCATGATATAATCAGGTGATTCTTGTATTTTTGCTTGAGAGGAAAGAAAACAGTGATACAGTAAGCATTATTGATATTATATGGAAACTCTCTAAAATCCATCTGTCATTCATTATATTTTAAAACATCTTTGAACTGGAAGCTACGTTCCACTCAAGCCAGTGATTCATGCCATTCTGGATTGTGTGCATTGTATGGGAATATTACAATGATATATTTATTTTAAAATATTTATATTCTTGGGATATTGTAACTGGAAGTGTGTGTCAAACAGAAACTGACTAGCAGACTAAGATTAGCGCCTGGCATTATAATAGTTGATAAATCTTAAAATTACCACCTTTTTAGAACACACTAAAAAAGTCTTGAGTTTATCACAAGGAAACATCTCTGAGATACCTTCTTTCACATCTCCCCTCACTTGCTTGATTTCCCAGGAAAAATTTATGGCTTCTTCCTTTGGCCCCCAGCCCTTTGTGTACACCTCTATTATAGCACTTAACACACGGCCCTGTAGCTCTTTATTTAGGTGTATTCTTTTAGCTGGAAGTAAAGCAGCTGTGTTGTATTCATTTTTATATCTCAAGCCTAGCAGAGCTCTTGGCTCAGTAAATGCGAGCTGAATGAATGGGGATTGATGACTCTGTCTACATTCCTTTGAAAGTAATTACTTATCACAGTTTCAACTGCAAATACTAAATTTTGGGAGAACCTGATTGGTCTGTTGTTACCTGATTGTTGCTATTGCTTTTTAAAATTCTTCCTCTATGGAGAACTATTATGCCCTTTTTTGCTTTGGCAAGTTTGTGAGGCAGTCCACAGCCTCCAGAAGGAAGCATCACCAGTGTGTGGCATTTTTCTTTTCAGATCCAAGCTCTCTTCTCTGTTATTCTTTCCTAAAAATAAACCACAATGTAATGTTTAGATATTTCCATTAAGAAGATGAAAAAGCTTTTCATTTAGAATTTTGTAGACTTTCACTTGACCGAATTTAGTGATTGAGATGGATAAGGCTGCCATTTTACATGATTTAATTCTATGATGTAATGTTAAATAATAGCAAAACTGAAAACCTCCCTTGACAATTTCTTTGACCAGATTTACTACCATTGCATGTTTTGAATTCCTTATCAGAGAAAGCAAACAAACAGCTTTGCTTCTTAGTGAAAAGTCTAAGGGAAATTTTGATTCTAAAGCACTGACTAGTCTGATTTCACAGAACCCTAGGACAAACCCAATTTCTTAGCTATTCTCAACTTATAACCTATTTCTTTTTAAAGCCAGAGCTTGAAGTGGGAAATTGTGGTCAACATTTATTGGGAAAATAACATCTTAAAATCATAATGGAAATTTTTAGAAAGTGTTGTAGGAGGGAGTAAGTAAGCAGACAAGTGCAGGATCGGGCTAATACTTTACTCTCCATGTTATTTTTGTTTTATGTTCACTACCAAGATTATTTTTAAGGAAACTTATTTGCACTTCTGCTTTGATTAATGGTAGAGGTAAAATTTAAAATAGAGGTTTACACATTTGTGAATTGCGGGAGGAATCTCGTAGAGGAAGGGGCATTTTATGGGTTGTATAAATAAGGTCGAGCCAGCGGGTTGTGGTTCTGAGATTTTAGATTTCTTGTGAAACAGAAAAATTACCATGACTTTGATCATTGGTAGACTCTCACCCTCGTAAGTATTAACTTGAAGATAAAAAAAAGCATTAAGCATAGCACTTAGGTTTCATAACTTGGCTGCTCAACCCTCCCAGTTTCTGGAAGTAATTTTGTGTGACATAATACCAAAGTAGGGAGAGGCAGAGAGTGGAGGGAAATGTAGGAAATCAAACTGCACTTTTCCATTTGATGTTTCAGCTTTCAGCAGTGAGGCATATCTTTGTCTACATTAATAAAAAAGAACTGCAGACAGGCCAGGGAAGTAACTGCAGTTAAAAATTGTATTCTTGCTATGCTTATAGAATCAGGTAACTTCAACTATGTGATTCTTCAGAAAAGAGCCTTTTTCTTCAGACTGAAGACTGCTGTAATATCCAAGAAGAATAATTTCAAGTAACTTAAGAGTCAAACCCTCAAAATAGGTTTGCGGATGGACATATGTTATGTCTCTGTGTTTAGATGTGTGTTAATCTACGTAAGCTAACTTCCTAGTAGAAAAATACCAGATATTTCCCTCTTAGACAGTTTCCTGTCCACCCAGACTGACCAAATAAAGCAGCCCTAATAAACGTTTATCTAGACGTTGAAAACAAGACATCCTCCTTACCCACTAGATTTAGTTGCAAGAAAGCTATTCTGAAATACAGAACTATTTAAAATTAAATAATGTGTCAGTTGTATAAGATCAGATATGACTATTATAAAGATCATCTGTAATAATTAGATACCTAATCATTTGTAATTAATCATTTGTATATTAATGAGGTTGTTAAAATACTTAGTATATTTTCAGTAGTTTAAATGTTTACTTTGCAACATTACATATTGTCTTCTTTAGTGAGACATTTTTCTGCAAGGAAAAACCTCAATTCAGGAGGAAAAACCCAAACTCAGCTTATACCTAAAAGTTTATGCCTTTTGCATTAGTAAGATTCAAGTTAATAGGGTTTTGTTATTTTAAAAATACATACAACAGCAGCCTTTTTGGTCAAGGCACAAATGTGGGCTACTCAGAGAAGGAGGTTACTTAGGGTTGGTGCTCAAGTATTCATCCAATTGGATTGCACTGCTAATCAGTAATGAATTTATATCTGTGGAGGTGAGGGTTGATGGGTTTAAGTTATTGATCTATTTCCTGTCTTCATTATTTTCACTGAAAGCTATATTTCCATCTCTTTTCAGTCTGTAAACATTTCGCTGCTGCCCTCTCATCATTTGCTGTCCAGTTTCTGTCCTTTTCCTTATCTCAAGGTGAATGATTGGGTCTGCACAGCAAATTCTTTTCTCCAGGCCTCTGCTGATAATAGTGGTCTTGACTTTTAAAAAAAAATTGAAGTTAAGCCAAAGTGGGGTGTTTTTTTCCCCCATAATTTGCCTTTTAGTGGCCTTTTCTTCCCTCCCCCTCTTCACCCTCATCCCTGCTGAGGTTCTTGTTTCCCTTACCCAAAGGAATAGTGTTCTTCTTAGTTGACACTCTTAAAAAGATTAGTTGACACTCTTAAAAAGGTTCTGATTATCTTTAAAAAATTTTTTTTGGTAGCGATTGAGTCCTGTTATGTTGCCCAGGCTGGTCTCGAACTCCTGCCCTCAAGCATTCCTCTTGCCTTCGCCTCTCAAAATGCTGGGATTACAAGCGTGAGCCACTGTGCCCAGCCATGATTATCTTGTAATTTCTGCTTGAGGCTGTGAGGTATTTTTACTTGGGGTCTCTGAAAAATAAATACAAATACATGAATACTCCCTGCTTACCAGACAGTGTCAAGCATTTATCTCAAATTGGCTTATTTAATTCTCAAAAGGGTCTTGTGATGTGGATGTAATCATTATCTCCATTTTACAGGAGAGGAGGCTGAGGTAGAGAGAGAAAACCAATTGCATGAGGTCTCTAAGTGGCTCCAGGTGGCACCAAGATTGGAATCTAAGCTTTCTGGCACCATACTGTGGTCTTAACCACATTACTTTATAGCCTCTCTAAAACTAAAGATCCCTTAAGGACTTAAATGCGTGCCTCTGGAATGCTGGGATATGGCATTATAGCATAGCATGTTGATGGAGAGAGATTTTTGACCCCTGGTATCCTTGAACTCATATTCTGATTAGGTAAATGTCAGCATTCATAGTACCAATGTGTTTTTTCTTGATGCTTTTTTTTTTAAACTTTTGATATTATTTTTTCTTTAGGATTGCTGTCACGTCTAATGTGGCTGCTGCCTCGTGTCACATCTGAAACTCATCTGTACCTCACTTAGAAAGGTAAATACGTCTATGCAGAACCCTCCAATTCCTGTCCCCCAGCGCTCCTGCCATCAGTCATGGCTCTGTATTCTTATTCTCTCCTCGCATTACAGCACAAACCAGAGCCTTCGCCTCCTCCACAGAAGAGGGGCTTATGTCCCAGAAAAGACTTTGTAAGAGAATTTACATTTGAGGAACTTCAGGCCTTGAGGGGGAAAATAAGGTTGGGGGATTAAGATGTGGACTTAATGAAAGCCTGTTTTTCACTCTAAAAATTCAAGAGGACACGCTAAGAACGATCATTGCTATTTATTTGTCTTAAATTAGAAATCATGGGCATTGTATAGTTGATTTTTACTTATCGTGACTTGCTCACTAGAAACTTCGTGATCTCTTTCTGTTATATTTTAAAAAGATGTTTTTAAACGGTTTTATCTTCAAGAAATATTAGGAAAAAAAACTGAGGTAGGGTCCACCATTTAGAATCAGATATCCAGAATGTAACATATGTTACAATTCAGTTTCTAAACCACTCTCCTAAAATCATAATGTGAGATGATTCTCAGCTTGCCAAATTTTCCAGAGTTGTGAAATAGGTTATGTCGCTCAATCCAGTGTTTATTTGAGGGAATTCATGGTTGGCAGGGTCCCCATTATACATCAGAAGTTTTTATTTCTTATTTTCTACCACTCATGTAAAGATTAGGATTTGTTTTAACTGCCTATTTCAAGATAATGATTCCAAATCCGAGCCTTAAATTTCATATCTAACATGTTTGTTGTTTTTCCCTGTCACATACATTAATTCTAGGTTCAAGGCCATGTCACCCTAAAGCAGCCCTCACTTGTTTTGCAGCTGCAATGCTGTTGCTTAACCATAACTCTTGGCCTCTCTCCAGACTGTTTTTTGTTTTTTTTTTTTTTTTTTTTTTTTTTTTGCAAAATGTCCTTGATGGTCATAATGGTGTATTTTTTAAAAATTCCAGTTGTCTTTGTAAGTTTTCTTATATCCCATCTTACATTCAATTCCCCCCGCAAACCTCCCACTAGATAAACCACTTCCCGCTCTATTCTTTATCTTGAGACTGACTTCTAGGAAGGCTGTCCACAGCTGCCTCAGGCAGAAGGCTAACTAGGAGAATATTAGGTCGTGTGTTTGGATTCCTGTTCTCCAAACAATTCTAATTAAAACTAGTCCACTACCCCCACCAACACGTTCAGAAGGAAAAAAATGTTGCAGAATCCCCAAATGCCCGTATCACTTCATTATACCATTTGGGTAACTTTATGGCACCTGCAGGACTAGTTCATGCCAGGCCCATTTGTAACTATTTTCTCTAGTTAAACATGATACTGCCATTAAAAGCACAGTAAATAGGATTACACTGCCTAAGAATCTAGGAATTTCTCAAATATGTGAGAAAATGTGAAAGCACAGGGATAATAGAAATGTATTTTATAAACACATGCTAGGAGATGGAATTGTGTCATGATGACCCACATTAAAGAAACATGATTGAAGCGAATCCATTATTTATACCCTGACTTTCTATTGTGTATATATATATATATATATTACTCCAAAAAAAGTTATTCTTGTTTCCTAATTGTGAGCTTACCCATTGTGTAAAATCGGCCCTAACACTTCTTATTCACAGGCCACATCTCCTTCGTACATGTACTTTGCCTCTATATGTACATGTGTTATGTGTAATCGTAGATCAGCTCTGCAAGATATATAGATATCCCTATTTTATGGTGATGGAGACTGAGGCTTAGAGAAGTTATGCAACTTACCTAAAGTTACACACCTTCCAAGTAGCAGAGCCAGCATTCAAACTTAGACCCATCTGACTCCAAAGCCAGTGCCCTGTACACTAGACCACACTGTCTTTCTTAGGTTGGATCTAAAAAAAAATACTACCAGCTGGTTGGTTTTTTAACTAACTGTAGGAACACAATCTAGTATTAAGTAGAGTATGCATGCTGCATAGTGGACTGAGGCAGAGTAAAACCCATTAGTGCACCACTTTAAGGCAAGAAAATGTATTATCTAAGGAATATCATTAAAATTTCCTTAATTCCCTCCATGAACAAACAAACAAAAAGTTAAAATGAAAGCAGTGGGGAATGAAGGGAGTCGGGGATCATAACATAGGAGTGTTAAATATTAAAGTTAGAAAAGAAAATACATTTCTCTATCAATGTTTAAAATGCTAGAAATTATGCATGCTTTTACTATAACAAAGAATACTTTATTTGGGGAATAACTTAATTGATCCATGATGTGGCGTTTACCAAGGTAATTTTTCCCTTTTTGTTCCAGCAGTAGGAATTAGAGGTGGTTCATAAAACACACAATCACCATGTAAATTGAAACCACATTAAGATCATAGTCATCTTATGTTGTTTCCCTAAAATGGTTCTCATTTGCCCCACTATTCAAATCAGAGTGCACGAAGATGTTGTTCTGAGTCAGGGAAGATTTAGAATGCTCTGTGAACAGTTTTATACTGAACTTCAGAGTTCAGTTACTGCACTTATTTTTTGGTGTGTGTGTGCACAGTTGGGTTTTTTGTTTGTTTTGCTATTTGAATTACTGTTTGGCCATTTTAATGTATATAACTGATAAATCCAGGCGGATAATCTGTATGTCTGCTCTCTCAGTTTCTTTCCATAACACAAGCCTGAACATATTGCTCTCCTGATTAAAAACTTTCAGTGGTTCTGATTAGACAAGACTTTTCGTTGCAGTCGACAGAAACCTAATGGGACCATTGAAGAATTCCAAACAGGCAAGTGACAGGAACATATTTGCATGTTAGAAGAATCAGCCTGGCAGCAGCACTGTGATTAGAATGAAGGGGAACCGTCCAAAAACAGACTAGGGAACCAATATGGATCTGCCTCTAGCATGCGGAAATATCTCTCTACACTGACCTGACTCACTAAGCTTGTGGTTTGTTTAAAGGAAGCCACATGAAAATTGAGTTTGGGCCAATAGAGTGAACTGGTTCTCCATTCTCTAGCATCCCTCCCCATGCAACCCCGCTATCCCTGCCAAGTTTCTGGGCACCACAGATTGGAAAGTAGCCTCCTGTAGGTAGTTGCCCATGTTAAGTGGTGGGGTCTCTTTCTGTCTTCCCTTCTTGGTCTCACCTGTCTGGTGTGACAAAGGAAGCATGTGCCAACCAAGGCTAGACCCTTGTGAGACCAGAGCAGCCCCACTTTCGGTAAAGCAAGCAACCTCTGCTTACTTGCCCCACACGCCCTAGCTTCCATGTTCCTTGCCTTGTGAGTTATCTTCTTGGGTACAATTTAACACAGCATTCCCACCTCCTTATAACTAAAATAGATAGAGGGGGCTTTGTGCCTCAACCCCTAGGAGACCATCTTGGCAATCTCTGCCTCTGTGACAGGGCACTTGCTCCCCGGGCAACTCTTTTCCCAGGTCATCTTCCCCCTGGACATGCCCATCAGATTTAGTAGTGTGCCCACTTGGCAGAAAAATGGGGTCCCTTTGTTGCTGATTCTTAGGAATGTGAGGTTCTCCCAGCCAGAGCTCTCAGCACTAAAAGTTCTAGTCTCTGCGTAATGGCCGGCACATCTTTGGCGTATCTAAAATCCTCTTCAGTTTCCAGCAGGGCCTTTATAAGCTTCTTCTGAAGGTCTCAGACATTCAGCCACGGAACTCAACTGGAATTAGTTTGGATAACATGACTGATTTCAAAGCCCGGACCCCTTAGACGTGCCCATTTGGTGCTGCAAGTACCGACCATTACTACAACATCTTACAGTCAACGAATTTGACACATTAAAGATTTATATCCTTCCTTCTGGGTTAGAAATCTTCTCTCCCCTAAAGCATCTCAGTTTCCAGCATGCAATCATTTCCATCTTATGGAAATCAGCCGTCCCGGTCCGTGCCAGCATGCTACCCTGGGAGGCACATCCAGGCTTGGGAAACGGGGGTGTCCTGGATCTCATGACTCCAGCAGCACCAGCTGCTCTCTTTCCTCTTCCAAGTAGACTTCCGTTCCCCCCCTACTTGGGTGTTTTTGTTTGTTTTAGCAATTCAGAGCTCAAGATAAAGACCTTAAAGATAACTTTGTGTGTCTCTCCCTTTCTAGGTATTTGCATAGGAATCAGAGGAGTTAATCTTGTGAGTATATTCTAACATCTGCCCTTGTTTCCTTCCTTCCTTCTCTATCTGCCTCAGGGGTTTAAAGCATAAGCCTGCTGCCATCCCCACCACCCCGCCCCTTCACCCTAGGTCACCAGAGCCTATGCAGAGTCCGTGGTCCTCTCTCTAACGAAGTGGTGGCCTTTTTTGAAAACTAGATTGGCTCCAGTTCCAGCAGTTGTAGCTAGTCTATAGCATAGATATGCACTGTTCTAAGATTCTGCACTTTATTGAGGCACCCCACAAGTCCGCGTTTCACCTCAGTGTCAACTATGCAAGAAGCATTACTGTTTTCATTCCCCATAATGAAAATGGACTCCAGTCCCCATTCTGCCAACCTAGAGGAAAAATTCATGTCAGTAAGATTTAGGTGCTTCCCCTTCCCCCGTGGAGTGTGTCCTAGGACCTGGAGATTTTCATGGCCTCTGGAAGATGAGGGACCCACCTCTGACCTTCAGTTTATCAAAGTAGTGATTTATTAAATCCTTGTAGCTGTCTGCCCCAGGGCTGCCAGTGAGGGCTGGAAACCTCCTGCCTCAGGTCTGGCCTCCCGAGGCACACTCTTCACATAGCTGTCTTCTCAAGGATTCTACTCATTGCCTTAAGGAAAAGAGGGGTGCCAGGGCCTCTCTTGCTGGGGAGTGACATATCTCCTTATCAGGCCCTGGGATGGGGGGTTGGCCATGGGGGGATGGAAGGGAGAGTGTCATTTTGGCAGCTTCTCCTCTGCTTCTCCTTCTCCCCTCCCAGAAGTCCAGCAGAATTTCTTCTCTGGGTTTAGATATTGTTAACAAAGACAGACTTCTTCAGAATGCTTCTGTCTTCAGCTGGATGAAAATACAAGGGGTTACAAAGCCTGCCACCTGTTTTAAATGAGCTAGAAAGGAGAATCATTGGGAATTCAAACAAAGTAAAATTCCAGGGTTGTCGTGCTACGCTGATTTGGAGGCCCTAATAAAGGCAAAACATCACCCAAACAGCAGGTAGCTGTGGGAATTAAGAGAAGGAAACAGATTTGAGAGACAATAAAGTTGTAAAGTTTAATCTCTGAGAACAATCTAGACTGCAGAGCTTCTAAGTTTGGAGAGGCTGGGAAGTGACATGGGAAGAGGTTGACTTTTGACATGCACCCTGGATTCACGGCCCAGCTTAACTGCTTGCTGGCTGTTAGGTCATGGGCAAATCAGCATAACTTCTAAGCCTTAGTTTCCCCATTAATCAAATAGGGTTAATGCTACCTACTCATGCGGTTGTTGAGGGTATTAAGTAAAGTTCTTAAAACAGTAGGCATCACCTGGTGAGGATCCGGGAGCTCTGATGGTTATCGCATAGCGGTGCCATTAGCTAGAACAGGCAGTGCTGGAGGAGGAGCAAGTCTGTGGGTTAACGTTTGAAGCCCCACCATGTGACCTTGAAGGGGTACTGCAAGGTATGCCGAGAGTTGCGGGAGGGAGGTAGATATATTAGTCTGGAATTTGAAAGAAAGTTCAGGATTGAAGATAGAGATTTGGGAGGCTTCTGACTTCAAGGAGTAATTGTAACCTTGGTTTGTGCATGGGGTCCCCCAGGGAGATCATGTATCATGTGAGAAGGTAGAAGACCAGCTGCCAGGCCCACAAATCTATTCCAACTTCCAGCAACCCCTTAATACCATGCCCCCCAGTGTCACCTTTAAAATGACATCATTGCCTGGAGGCGAATCTGAATATCCCACTCAGGCTTCATTTCAAAGATAGAATCTCATTGTTCACCATGATCCATCTTGCTGAAATAAGATTTAGTTGTCTGTAATCTACCAAATCAGGTGGGCTCCTTTCCATCTGGAAAATAAAATAAAACATATTCGAGAGGCTTTTCAAAAACAAACCGTGTACTTCTTCAGCCTAGAGGATTCTTTCACTGAAAACCAGGGCAGACTTCCCAGTGTTTGAGGGCTGCCCAATTCTTTCCCACTCAAATCATTAGAAATAAAAAAGTCAGTTTGGAGAATTTGCTTAAGTAAAACCAGGAGTCGCTAGAAGTGAATGAGCTGAAACTGGAAGGAAATCCCTTTGTTCAATGTGGGTTTCAGTGAATGCCCAGCAGGCGGCTAAACCAGTTCATTAAGAGAGAAAAAGACGGTTCTTAAATGCTGTTCTCAGAAGCAAATGCCTAGAAAAACATATTGTGACAGCAAAAACACATCCTGGAACTCATACACTCTATGAAACTTTGGTTTTTGTCATCAACGAATAAACAAACTTTCCAAAAAATATTTCTCCCTTCATTTAAAACAATTAACTAATCTGTTTACCATCTGCCAGTCTTCACTCCTAGAAAAATGTGATTCTTCTTGTTACTCTGGAACTCGGAAACATTTATCTTTAGGATTGTTTAATTTTATAGGGTCATTTTTAACCGCATACTTAAAAAAGAATAATTGACGTATGAAAACCCTTTTTTCCCTCTGCTTTAGAAATCTCAATTCTGACCTGAAAAGCAATCTGCAAGTAGCATCCTGTCAAACTGAGATTTGTTATTTTTCCTGTCTCTTCTCTGCTTTATTAAATCGTCATATACTGCACATGATTTTCCCCCAAGGCTGGGCCTGCCTTGGGCTCTCTGTTGCATTGTTAACTATTTAAGCATTAGACTGGCGCAGAGATGGCAGGTGGGAAAAGCTGAGGGATTTGATCTCCTCCCTGCCAGAGTTCTCCTCTTTCACGAGTGCTGCTTACATTGAACAGCTTAAGAATAAGCTCCTGTGTGAGCCCTCGGAGGCCAAGGAGTATTGTTGAATTCAGAAAGGAATCGCTTTCTTTTTGTGATAATTTGAATATTTTGACAATGAAGCTAAGCTACTTCACTGCCTGGTTTGCGTACCTCACGTTATGTGCACCCTTTCCTGGGAAGCAGAAGAACCCCTGCCTCTTTGAATACATAAATTGGTATTGTCCATTTGTGAGATGGGTAGGTGCAAAGGAAGAATCATCCGGAAGAATTTTACTCTTTTGCTTTAATGTCTTTTTAAAGCTCTTTCAAAAAAATTTTTATAGAAGCCTTTGGAGACCACCCAATTAAACCACCACAATAAATGTTGAGCATTTTAGGGAAAAAGATGGACCATGAAGATGATTTGTAAAGTGTTTATACAAGCAAAACAAGGAATATGTTGGAAACAATTTCCCTAAATGACTCAGACAAATAACCTGCTCACCTCCAGTATTTTTCTGTATTGTGATGCATTATTGTTAAAAACAGTTGTCCAAAAATGGCCTTGATTTTTCCATTTTTAACTTAAAAGGATGTTCTCATAGAAAATAAATGGACATAGCCTTTTTGATCAAATTCACAGAAGAAAATAGGCAAGTGAATACATCACTTAGGCAAGATATTAATTGGCTTTGTTTCATAACAGATTTGCCTTTGTACTAGTTAAGAAAATCCTGAAAAGCTTTCCCTGTAAGAGGATCAATTGGTTGGAATAGCCTTGGTAGGAAGAAGCCAAGTTTGAGAATTACTTGGTGAACGGAAATGCTGATTTCCAAATGCTCATCAGGGTTCAGTGGCACAAAGCTGGCTGTAGACTTGGCTTCTGTAGATTTGGTAAAAACATAAATTCTTGGGGTCCCAGTGATGCTGTTTTAGTCTGCACTGATTTGCCCTGTGGCCACCCAGGAATCTGTATTTTTAAAAAGTTTTCCATGCTGATTCTAATGCATAGCCAGGTTTAGTAACCATTTAATTCAATATTCAACTTGGAGACTTCAACCTTCTTGCACTGCAAATTTGATAAATCTTTGTTTATATGAAGCTCCTTTGTTGAGTGCCAACTGGTTATTTGCTGACTTTCTTTCAATTCAGAATTTGTTTTAGGTTCTGTTATTGCATAGATTTGCCTACTTGTTTTATGGTATTTTAATACTGTTGGTTTTAAAAAATACCATTTCCTCTGAGTGCTGTTTTGAATATATTATGTAAGCAATTTCATGTGTTCTTTTTTTTCCACTTGCATAAAGCAGGGGAAAAGTTGAGAGTTTTTCTTAATCCAGTTGCAAGTAGGACAAAGGATATGAGTGCTTAAAGATCATCTATTAAAATGCATGAAAAAACACTGGAAAATCTCCTGTGCACATCACCAGTCGTGTGTGTGCTCTAGAAGTGAAGTTCAGGGGGAAACATAATGGAGGAATGTTTCCCTAGCTTCATTCCCTGACGATGTACAAGGTCTCTTCTCACAGGTTTGAATCTTCAGACAAACTTCTGGGAGGACTCGGTCCCTGCCTCACAGCAGATGTTTCCTGTCACTCAGTAGGTGCGCATGTTTTAAGATTATTTCTAGTGGGCATGTTTATTAACGATTACTTGGAAACACATCATAGGCAGGAACATGCTGGAGGTTCAGGGTACTTCAAAAAGGTTCTAGTGGAAAAGAAACACATTTCCTCCACAAACTGCCAAATATCCAAGAACAGGGTTCTTTTAGCCCTTTCATTTTTTAAAGCCCAGTGCACATGTATTTCAGGAAATTTGATGATGCAGTTAGCAACTTTTCATGACCTCTGCTGTCCCACATCCACAGCCTAGTAATACACATAGATCTATGGGATTTTCTGCTGACAACCCTGTCAGTTCAAAAGAAGAAAGCTGCCCCTGCCAACACTCCTAACTTGTGTACATAAGATGTGTAAGAAGTTGTCCTGTCTTTGTGGCAGATGTCGACTGAAAGATAAGCCTGGGAAAGATGCTGGTCACATCCCAGCCACATGAGGCAATCCAGCCATACTTCCTGAGGCTTTATTTGAAAACCTTGTTGTAAAGCTGTTGCTGAACTTCACTGCTCATGTAGACAGTGTGTCTAGAAGGGATGGCAAAGCGTAAGTTGAAAGAGCACTTGGCTTAGTTCAGAACACCTGGGAGCAACCTCTGTTCATCATCATTATCATCATCACCAATAATGATATTAGTAGAAGCTAACGCCTTTGGGGCACTCACTCTGTGCTAGGCGTTTTGCTTAGGACAGTGTATTACTTGCAGTATCTCATTAGTCCATGCTTATGGGCAGTAAACTTAAGTCATCTGAGCCTCAGTTTTCTCATTTGTCAAATGGGGACAATGATGCCTTTCTACCTATCTCTTAGGGCTGTGAGATGGAAATTACTGGAATAGGATGAGAGACCTTTATGAGCTCAACTGAAATAGTTTATTAAAAATAGTATTCCGACTCCTACTGAAATACAATATTGTCGCTAAATATTTTGATTTATTGACCAAGAAATTGAAATTAATCCCAACAGGGCCAACGTATCTACTAGGACCTGAGAGAGGCACTAGCAGTTCTAGTTAGGGCTGGGAGTTGGGGTGGGGTGGGGGAGCGTCTTGCTTGTATCTTCTGTTTACAGTGCTCCTGACATTAGAAGACTAGGAGTGCTAGCCAGGAAGATCCTGGAATGTGTCTGCCCAGTATTCAGTGGCGAGTCCATGGGCTGCGAACAGGTGGGGGGTGGCTAACACAGCAGGCCTTGTCTGTCTCAGGAGCTGAAGGGGGCCAGCCAAAGCAGAGTGGACAGTATGATTGCAAGGCAAGCAGGGGAGGAAGAGCCACTTGAGACATTGCTCTCAGCTGCTGGGGAGGAGCTGTGAGCAGGCAGCAGTGGGAAATTGAGGCTTATTGTGAGCAAGGTGCCGGCCTCTGGGGCGACGGGGAGCGCAGAGCAGCACATGAAAGCCGCCTGCGGATGAGCTGGGGGATGGACCACACATGTGGATTGCAAGGACAGCTACTCAGAGAGTTCACATTCCTCCCCCATTGAACTGGGTATGATTGTAATGGTTTGTTAAACAAACAAAGGACCTAAAGCTGTGAATGGGAGAGAAAAAAGACTTAAGGTGAAAAGGAGAAGAGGCCCTGCTTGCTAGTGTTCCACTCTTTTTAAGCTTTCTCCCCCATTTCCTTAACATTCCTTTCCCCTTTCAGAAAAGCTAGTGTTGTTGCTTGGAAAACTTGCCTTGTCTCTTCAGTGCCATTTTCTTTTAAAATGGAAACCCGATGAAATGTTAATTAGTTTAGAAAGAAAAAATCAAGAATCAAGATAATCTTAAAGGACCAGTGATAAATATTTTTATTTCTCAAATTAACTATTCCTGGATGAACAATTTGCTTTGCATCCTTTGAATTTATTGGACATGACATGGAAAGGCAAAGAGAAAATTCTCAAGCTTCTTGAAATAATTGTGTCTAATAAAATACGGCCTGTGTCCCGAGAGGCAGACAGGCATGCTTCTGGAGGAAATGGAGTGAGCTTTGGAACAGGTGCAGCAGCTACACTTTTCTCACATAACCATGCATGTACACAGTTTACTATAAGTTCTGGATATTTCTACATCGAGCTTGAAAAAAATACTGCACGTTACTTTAAAACTGCCCATCAAATTTGTGTCTAGGGTAATCCGATTTGGTCTTAGGTTCATCTCGTAAAAAGAACCAGTTAGCATTTCAGAACAGTACCTTTCAATCTGCTGTTCTCTCCAGGTAACTGAGTTACCCATGGGGGAGGGATAAGTGATTATATGTAACTTTTTTCTCTCTGCAATTCGTCTGTAGATGGGACATCCTCACTTTCACTGGCTCCCAGTTCCCTGTAGGATAAACCCAGTGTCCCCTGCCAGGTGCGCTATCCCTGTTATTGGTTTTCTGACACAGGCCCCTCTCCTGCCATCCCAGCCAGCCTGCACCACGTGTTCCACAATGCCCTATGCTGCTTCATGACTCCGAGCTCTTCTCTGTTCTCCCCTCTGCCTCTGCAGTATGCCTCCTCTATTTGTCAACTCCTAGACTCAGCCTAAGTAGTCATTATCAAACTTTAGAAAGTGCAGATATTCAAAAAATAAAAAATGAGGTCATCTATAAATCCACTGTCAAGATACCCTGCTGCCATGTAGTTATCTGTACTTCAAGGCCTTTTTCTGTTTATTTAGTGATATGTTATTTTAGGATCAAACAGTCCACCCAAGTCTTGAGCATCCTTTCTAGATCTCAGATCCTTCAAGGTCATTCAGGTGATTTTAACTCACAAACCAGGCATCCCATGGTCAATGTAACTAATATGCTTTTCACATTTCTCTTCTCAATGTGAGCCTATACCCTCACACACTTCCTGAGAAAGAAACAGGCTTTTCTTTCCCTTGAATGGTAACCTTATTGGAAAAATAATAGGTCCTGCTGCTAATTAGAGTTCTGGTTCCTCCATGTCCTACACTTAGAGTCCCAGGAAAAGAGATCACCGCCATCAGCTATAGAAGCAGACCCTAAAAGGGCCTAAAGACGAGACTCAAGGGTTTCTAGGGAGGGAGGAGGGGGATATATTTTCAGCTATCATAAAGGAATGATCCCCATTCCTGACTAACAATTAGAAAATCTTCCCCTAATACCAAAGGCTCTTGTCTGGATTTCGGGAGTTGCTCTCCACCCCTCACCCCCCACCAGGCTCCTGAGAGTCTTCATTCATAAATAGTCCTCTTCAAACAAGGCAGTCCCATCTCAGCTTGAGAACCAGGCCTGAACTTAACCCTTGCCTTTCTCAATGCACACATCTATTTTACTTACTTGTAGACATTTGTCTATTTTTTTGTGAATGTTTCTATTTAAAAATACAATGCGTATGGTGGGGAGAGGTGAGGAGGCGTGTCAAAGATCCAAGAGTCTGCAACAATATTTCTTTTCCTCCTTTCCCCCGTGGGTACTATACTGGATGACCCATCTGGAAGAAGGCCTTTGGCCCTTTCGTGGGGATCCTGGCTGTCCCAGCCCCTTGCTTCTCTGCTGTATGGATGAGGAAGGCCAGTGGTGGAAGTGGCCCCAGACCTGTGAGAGATGAAGCACTTCTGTGGTGACAGATCCAGCTCCCTGCTCATCAGAGTCATCCCTTCCCCCTTGGTAGTTCAGCATCTCTCAGTCCTCTGTGGCTCTCCAAGGCTCACCTTCATGGGCTCTTGCCTTTTCCATTGCTTCTCTGGACTTCTTCCTGTTTCAATGAAGAACGTTTTATTGGCATCCTCTACCTCTACCACCTCACTCCATCTCCATGTAGACGCAGTCAGGGGCTAGCCTTGACTCAATAGGTTAGATATCTTCAATCTGCTAAATAAATTATAGCAAAGAAAAGCTCCCATCTATAAAAAGCCTACCTTCTTCTAGTAGATGAGGTAACCAAAAGATTTTTGTTTTGGGTTTGTTTGTTTATTAGGATCTTGTTTGTACTATTACCATCTAGAAGTTATTTAGCAACATCTTATCAAGTTTTTGAACTCAGACTTAATTCTCATTTTGCTCATTTTTATCACCATGGGCCTGTCAGTAGACCATCTTATCCAAGAGGAGCTGGGGGGATTTTGAAGCAGAAGTCTGCTTCTGTCTTTGGAGCTCTGAGAATTCCATGCCCCCACAAGTCTGTTTCCATCCGGGCTACAGTGCAGAGTAGATGTCCTAAGGGAGTCTCAGTCTAGCTGCAGCCTGCCATAAAGAAAACAAATTCCTCCTTACCCCCAGGGCTAGCCCACTTGACCAAACCACGCTGGGAGGAAAACATTGGTGATCAAGGTTGAACACGTGAGTCACTGACAGGATATGAAGCCTCCCATGGAAAGCTCAGAGTAACTTATAAAGTCGCCTGTATAAGTTAGGTTCAGAAAGGCATCCGCTTCCCTAGACTAGAAGAGCTCCTCAGCCACTCCACGCTGTACGTCTCCTTGCTGGCCCGAATGCCCGTTAGGCACCGTTAAGCTCAGCATGTCTAAAAATGAACTACTAACGCTTATTTTTTGCTGAGTTTTTCTTCTGGGATGCAGAAGAAAACCTCTCTCTGCCACCACCATTCCCTCTTTCCCCTAACTTCAGTCCTAATCCAGTTATTCTGTTTACAGAGTGTCACTGGAACCTGCCCTCTCTCCTTGCGCAGGCCTGTGTTCTCTCTTCTGAGATCTGGCAGAAGCCTAAAGGATCTCATTATCCAGCGCACCACCCTCCAGCATGTCTTATACGTGCCTGCCAGAGTTACTGTCAAAAAGTGAAATCTGGTGGCAAGTCTACTGCTTCTGATGGGTCCCCATTGCCCAGATCCCTGGTGGTGAGCGCCTGGGTCGTCCTTTCTCCTTGGTAGTTTGGTTTTGTCAGTTTTCTGTGGCTCTTTGAGGCTCACATTCACAGGCTGAGGCTTTTCCCACTGCCTCTTCCCATTCCTCACAGCATTTTATTGGCATTCTCTACCTATTTCTACCTCTTCTCTTCCCGCCCTCCTCACTGCACCTCCACATAAATTCAAGAGTTTGTGGCTGGACTTGACTAAATAGATCAATCTGCTAAAAACAATTTATGACAAAAAAGCCCACCTTCCCCTCGTAGAATGGACCCTTCACGATTCTCCGTCTCTCTAGCCTGTTTTCTCCTTTGCCCACATCTGCACCTGTATTACAGTCTTACTGAACCACTTATTCTCCAAGTGGTTGGATTCATTCCCTTGGCCTGAAATAGACCACCTCCCTCTTGAACACATTGTAAACTTGTAGGCTAGCTTCAACTTTTACTTCTCCATGACACCTTTCTTGATCTCCCAAGCAAGAGATGGTCACTGCCTAGACAACCACCACCTCAAGTTTTAGTAATGATTTTCACTTCTATTTATCTATTCTCATGCATATGTCATTATAGAGCAATGTAATTGTATTCTGTCCAATAATTCCTGAGGAAACACATCTTTGAATATATCCTGTCCATGATTCCCAGCTTGCATATTGTCTCCTTCCCTTTGGCTGGGCACTAGTTACCTGTGTTTATTTTCTGGCTAATATGATGGTATTTTAAACTCTATTTCTGCTTGTGGATATTTAGAAATGCAGCTGTTTGTGTAGTTTGATTTTTGTAACCAAACACCTTGCCAAACTTTCTAATCTTCTGTGTGGATTCTTTGGGATTTTCTATATCAACATTCCTCTGCAAATAAAGAAATAATTATTCCATTCCAATTTTATGCCTTTCATTAGTTTATTGTCTTACTGTATCGTATTATCCATGACTTCTAATACATGAATGTTTCATGCAAGCAATGATAATAGGTAACTTTGTCATGTGATGAAGATAGTATACTCTGTTAGTTTAAAAATTCTCTCCTCTCCTTTCATGTTTCTCGGTGAAATGATACATATTTTAACCATTTAGTCAGTGAATGAAAGCCTCTGGATTATATTAGCTGAGTTCTAAGAGGTTGCCTCTGGTGTTGACTCTCGGATGCTGTCTGGGTTCTCAAGTGTTCCCCTTGCAAGTTTGACTCAAATGCCTGTCCCAGCCCCTGGCGTCTTGCACTGCCATTGCCTTTTTGTTGGTGTTGTCCTCTTTAAAAAATAATATCCTGCTCTTCTTTTAAGGACCTCTGTTCTCTCTAGGATATTAATGATTATTATTTTTGAAGTTTCCTTCCCCCTGTAGTCTTTTTTTCCCCGTTAGTTTTCGTGTCAGTTTTCCCTATTAAGTGCCTTCCTCTGATTTCTGGTGATCCTTGGCCTACTAATTTGTGAGTCAAGCCAGTAAAGAGCTGATGGGAGCTTTGTATACTTAGGTGGGGCTTGTCAGCTGGGGCCTTGTATAGGGTAAGGTGGCGACCCCTGGAGGAACCCCCACTTGTCCTTATGGTTTGCTCTTTTCTCTTGGGCTGGTCAGCTTCCCAGGGAAGACTCCTCCATCCTCCTGCCCTGTGAGAGAGGACATTCACCCTGTGTCAGTATACTCCCCCACTTTCATACAGTCTCCATAGCTAGCACTTGTGCTAGGGGAAGGAAGGGCAGGCACCCCACTGCAGGCATCAGGAGAGGTCAGGAGGGCTCAGTGCTTCACTAACAGACTTTCACCTGCTGCTTTCATACCTGTTTCCATCCTCACTTCCAGAAGTACCTACTGTACCAAATTGCAGAGACGTATGGTAGATGCTGCAGGGTATAGCAGGTTGTTTTGTTGCCTCTTACTGCTGGCTTAAACTTCAGCTTTCTTAGGATGGCCAAGTTGATCACTGCTTGTTTACCTGCTTTTCAGCTTCCAAAATTTGTTGTTTTCTCCCTTTTATATTAGGCTGTGTTTTAGAAAAATCCCACTATTACTGTTTTAGTAGAATTTTCGGAGAGACTGGAGCTACATGCTTTTATTCAGTTGGCCATCTTTAACCAGATATTACTCTATTTGTAAACAGAACACACCCTGTCCCTTTTCAGATGTTCTGGCTAGGATGTGGATTTGATGTTCCAAAGCTGTAGCATAATCATCTGGACAGCTTTCTCAATTTTCTCCCTGAATATTAGAGAAATAATTCACTTTGTCTTTCTTGTGCATCCTAAGCCTCATTTCTTAGAAAGTAAGAGCTTAGTCACTGGGTTAACAAAATTCAGTCTCTCAAGGTGACAGCTGAAAAGAATCTATAGGCAACAAACCTGATGGCTCAGCAGGTGGCTCTCTCAGAGCAGAATAGAAGGGCAGGTAGTGCTTCCTACAATGAGGATAAACTAGAGTGAAAGCTCTTCAAACATATTAAGGTGGAGAGCTCTACTGGGCCATTGAGTAAACACCTCACCATGTGGAGGAGGAACTCGTGCCTCTGCCTGGGAGTGACAGAGAAAAGTAGAAGTTTGCCAGGTAGACAAGGGTTCCCAGGACATTCCAGGAGGGAGAAAGCCAGAAGCGCGAGAGAAAGTAGCACTTTAAGGAAACAGCAAGTGGATTGATCTTTGGCCTTGCCTTCCGGCCATGATGGGAGTGAGGTCTGCAGCCATGGCAGCCATGACTACCTGGAGGTTCTGGATATCATCTTTTTCCTGATGACATTTCTAAATAGCTTTTTAAAATTTGATAGAGACTGCTACCAAAGTCCTTCAAAGAACTGATATTGAGAAAAACACCCGTGTTGGAAGACCAAAAGTGGAAATTCAGTTTCCTCTCAGAAATGGGCCTTGCATTGATTGTGTCACTGAGGACAATGGAAATAGACACTAGAAGTCACAGTTTATTTTAAGAATGTTGTAAAGCAGTTGTGCCCCATTAGATGATGTGTTACGTAGCATTGGGGAAGTCCTGGAACTACAGTTGTGTTCTGACTCCCCCCTCCACCTTCGTATATCCCTGTCCCCTGGGAACACAGTCTTTCCTGGCTGTTACCATATATATATGTTCTTCTTCCAGTCTGATCCTCTCTCATCCCCAAAATAATCAACATGAGCAGAACGAAGCAGATGGCACAAGCCTTCTTTGGCATACTGGCAGATCTGTATCACTCACTCAGTATTTTTAGAATCAAGGGGACTGAAAATTATGTCCTGAGATGTTTTGGGGTAAGACTTACTATCTTTCCAGGGTGACAGGTGTTGAAATAGCACCGTATTTAAGACTCAAATGCAATCTCTACAAGTGACAGAACAGAATGACTCTCATCAGGACCATTGCTCTGTCAGTTCTGTTAGGATCATTGGTGGTCTGCCAGATAATAGAAAGTTGTCATAAGTTGTTTTAAGGATGTGGCCAGAAAGTGCATTGGGTTTCAACCAAAGATTGGACTCATCAGTAAACAGCCTTCGAACCGATCAAGTGCATGGTGATGAGAGATGTTGTATATATCCACACAGTTTTTATTTTGTTGTTGTTTTTAATAGCTAAGCTTTGACCCTCAGCCACAAAGAGTTTATAGTCTGTTGGGGTAGATAGTCTTGTTTTTACAGAAGTTTATTATTATATCATGAAAACAAATATTTGTATTCTAAGGCCCATATTGAAGAAATACATAGTTATGGTGATTAAAAATTATGAATTTGAGTTCATTAAGGACTCTCTGAAGAAATTAAAGAATGTTCACTATCATATAACTAACTTAGTTCTGAGGACCAACTTTGCAATTAGTATTAGGCTAGGTATATTAAACACACAGACCTGGAACTCAACATAAAGCCTTGGGAAAAGATACTTATGAAATAAGCATAAAAACGAGAGACTTTGTGTTTTGGTCTTTGAGGGAAACTTGAAGTTGGAGGAAATGTGCCTCACCTTTAAACCATGGCCATGTCTAACGCTCGGATTGTCCCATTCATCTTTGAGGGCTCAGGGGGAAATGTAGGCATGGGTGATGTCCATGACTGCTGGCCTTTTGAATCTTAGGAAGAAATGGCTGGAAAGAGATCTGGAAAACCTCATTCAGTGCCAAAGGGCAAGTTTTTCAATTTAATAAGCTTTATTTTTTTCTTTGTACTCCTAGTGTGTTTGGTTAGCAATGAGTCAAGGTTTACATCTGCTGAGAAAGAATGCAGGCGTTTTACTTGCCACCTCTTGTGTCCTTTCTACACGTGTGTTGTCCACACTGCCACTTCTTTCCAGTATAATTGATATGGTATAGTATCCATAGGGAGAGAATGTGTCTCTTTCCCGTTACATCCATAGCTAAATGGTTAGAACATGAGCTGTACATTGACAGATGGTTCTATAGTACTTTTAATTCCAGTGTTTCATAAATACTGCCTATTTGTAGGGTCTTTATTTAGATTACAGTGTGCTTTCAGATCCATTTTGTCTCAGTCGATTGTCCCAGCAGCCTGTTTACATACATCAGGTAACTGTTACAAATGAGGAAACTGAAACTCAGGACACAGATACCATGGGTAAGCTGGAATTTGAACTGGACAATCTTTCCACTGGATTCACAGAACAAGTGGCTGGATTTATAGCTTCAGGGTAAATACCTGAGGCTGAATCAGTAGCACAGTTGTGTCCAAGGAAAGCACAGCCTTGCCTTCCTCTCCTTTGATGGGAATACCAAGAGTCTGCCTGTGCCATCCAGTACAGCAGCCACTGGCACTATGTGGCAATTTAAAGTTAAAGTAAAATTTCAGTTTCTCAGAGGCACAATTTTGAGTGCTCAGTAGCCATCACATCTGTAACATTTCCATCATTGCAGGAAGTTCTGTTGGACATACCGGTCATCTCATAAAGCAAGAATTGGGGAGAATCAACTTACTGTGATAAGTTGAGAAAAGTGTATATGCAGGGTGTTAAGTAGGTGAGAGAAATACAAAACCTTCCCCAACAAACCAGCTCCTTCTCTGAAGGGGCGAGTGGGACGAGTGCTATTTTGAGTTCAGCTATAAAGGGAAGGAGAAAAAGATGCATTTTCAAACTTCATACTCTGTGTTAGTCTTTTTTAATAAACCTAGAAAGAACACAGAGCAATTCTAAGTGAATGAGTGTGTTTTATAGCTGGGCCGGTATTATGGCCAAACTTAGGCTGGATGAGAAGTAGAACAGATCATGATACCCAGCAGAGCAAACTCGGCAGGCGGAATAGAATTCCTAGAAGGAGTTATTTTGTTTGTGACCAGGGCTGTTGAGGATTCCTCAAGATAGGGCCTCAGGCATGAACTAGAATACTGGAAGGGAACCAGGGGTTGGGGGAAAGGGGTTTGGGCAGAGCTAGGACAGGTAATCAGTTAAAATCACACATAATTGCAGAGGTTGTGTGTGCTGCTAGAATCAAAGCCATCAGAAAGAAGGTGTGGTGCCAAGGTGCTGGCCGAGGACGCCTGTGTGTCCCCTGGTTTGGATTAGTGCTGACCAAAAGTGCCTAAATCAGCTTTCGAGTTTCCAAGTGGATGAGGCAGGATGGTGAGGGGTATTTGCTTGGTACTGTGAACTCTGTCCAGACACTGAAAACATCTACAACAGAAGATGAGGAACTCTACAAGTTTCCTGGAATTGTTGCTGGTTAGAAAAGGAATATGTGTTTGGTTATGTCTGTGTGCTACATAATGCTATATTTAAACATGCTTAAACTGTTACTACAATAAAGTTTCATCTAGTTAGACTCATACTTTCTGATCTGAAAGTAACCAAAAAGGTAAGTAAAAATTAACTTTTAGCAATAAAGAGCAACTCTAGAGACATGGCAATAAATGACTGCAAGGAGCAGGGAGGGCTTTAAAGACTCACTGCAATTGGTCAGTTTACCATGAGTGCCCTGCTTACTGGCAAAGTTCAGCAAATGCTGGCCTGTGAACAAAAGCTACTCAAGTGTACTTCACCTAAGCATACGGTACTCTTAATTTTTTTAAGTATTGGCACTTGAAAGGTGAGCATTTACCCACCTGAGAATCTCTCTCTAGAATAGCACAGGGTGGTAGTGATCCAGGGCTTTACCCTGGCAGGTAGTGGCAGGTAGAGGCCAATTTGAAACCTGCTGTCAGAGTCCAGGGATGAAATGTCGGGGGCTGGACCAGGTCCTGAGAGTGAAGCTAGGAGGGGACATCTCCAAGTGTAAATGTTTGGAACACAGTTTCTTAGCTCGGGTGGAAAGCCACCCTAGTAAGTGGAGTATTGTTTATGATGCAGCCTCAGACACTTCAGGTTCCTCCAATGATGGCCAATTGGTAGAAAAAGAAGAACCTGGTTTTTGGTGACTCTGGCTGAGTCAGAAGGGTGGTAATGATTTGGGTTTGAGACAAGTTGGGTTTGAGGAGGCAGTAGGCCCGTCTCCTGGAAGTGACCTACCAGCAGGTAGCTGGATGGGCCCTCCAGGGTAGGGCCAAGGAATGAAGAACGGTCCATAAACAAAAGAGGAATAGATTAGTAGAACTTTAGAGGATGGTGCCTACAAATCTGAATGTGGCCTGAGCTGGTTCCTGAGCTATCAGCTTTGTGCCACCACATCAGTGCAACTAGACTAGACTAGCTTTACACACATTCTATCAGCCCTTCTGCAGAGTAATCTTACAAACAAATTAACTTAGGTGTATACAAATTATTTCTTATCCTCTGGAAGTTTAAACAGGTGTGATAAGCAACTAATGTTATGCCAACAATGAGTGATGAGGAAGAGCCCATGGTTTGAATAAGCATGAGTGATTTTTGTTTATGGACCAGTAAAAACACTTGAACACACTGAGGGAGCTTTTTGTTGTTGTTGTTTTTCTCTTTGGTCAACTGAGCTTCACACTGACCTGAAATAGATAATACTGGATCTGTGGAAAGAACTGGCCTTATCAGAGGGAAAGTGTGCTCCACTGGCCATCGGTGCTTGACTCCTCACCCTCTGAGAAGCCAAAAGTGTAGATTTATATGCAGATGGCCCTCTCACAGGGAGAATTGTGTTCCGTGAGCACCATTTAAAGGAACGTGTTGATTGTGGGTAGTTGATTCTGAAGCAGTCAGGGAGGAAAAACATTGTTTTCAAATGGCTAATGCAAGAAAACTGTTCCTCTTCTCTCCACAGCCAATCCGGGGGACCCAGGACATGCCCCAGCTATAGTGATGCAGATTACCTTTCTGCTCCTGAATCGCACCTGTGCCTCAGACTTTCTCCCCTCAGCTTGAGACTGCATGTAAACTGGGATGTGTGAAAGCAGGAAGCAAAGCTAGTGACAGCTGAGAGGCCCATGTCTGGGTAGAACCAGGCCCACGATGCTGCCTCTCCCGTGGTCTGGAGTTCAGCTGCAGGGACTCTGCTGATGTGCCCAGCACCATCGTTCTGTTTGTGCTTAAATGGCACAGCATTTGGTCAGCACATCTGAAAAGGAAGGTGTGAGAAGCAAAGCCCATGGCCACGTTCCCCTGCCAGTTATGTGGCAAGACGTTCCTCACCCTGGAGAAGTTCACGATTCACAATTATTCCCACTCCAGGGAGCGGCCGTATAAGTGTGTGCAGCCTGACTGTGGCAAAGCCTTTGTTTCCAGATATAAATTGATGAGGTGAGAGGCTTTAGCAAAGGTATGCACTTTTAGAAGTACGTTTAGATGGCTTTTCTAGCCCTCAGACCACACGATGCAAGGGGAAAGCGACACAGGATATGGATGCATTTTAGCCTTTGAGGGATTCTTTAAATCTGCATCCAGTGATTCCTGTGGTTTTATGTGACAGTCTTGTTGTGCAGTGTCAGTTCATTCTTTCAACAGAGATTTTTTATGCACCTACAATATACCAGGCCTCTCCCCATGGCTGGAGAAATAGGAAAAGAATTAAAATGCAACCTCACTGCTTTGACAGAGCTATACAGGTGGTAGAAGTTGTTCTTCACTGCCTGATGAAACCTGGGACAGCTTCTCAGATGGGGACAATCTTTAAGCTATGACAAATGAAAGAGGAGGAAGCAGAGAGGAGGTTCTGGGAAAGCCATAAGTCTTGGCCTTAAAGCACCCATGTACAGAGGGTACTATCCGAGGAGGAGCAGATGAGGCTAAAAGTGCAGGCAGGAAGGAAGCCACGTGTAGCAGGCCTTACCTGTGTCTGAGAGGGTTTGTCTCGTTCAGGTGTGTAAGTAGTGAAGAAATATGATACTATCCTAGAAAGAGGACTCAGATAATAATTTGAAGAAGTGGCAGGAAGGCTGATTTGAAATCTGCTCTCAGAGTCCAGGGATGAAATGTGGGGGCTGGTCCAGGTCCTGAGAGTGAAGCTAGGAGGAGACATCTCCGAGTTTAAATGTTTGGAACACAGTTTCTCAACTTGGGTGGAAAGCCACCCTAGTAAGTGGAGTTCAGGTGGGTATGCAGATAAGGAGCATGTGCATTTAATCAGTTTTAAAGGCATCCATGACACACCAAAGGGTAAAAACCACTGTTTTAGCAGATGAGTCTTTTTAAAAAATTACATTTAATCTAAGTTATTTATTGAATGCCTGTTAGGTACCTACTTCTATGAGGGAAACGAATACATTAGATATAGTTTCTGCCGCCAGAGGATCTTTTTAATATCACAGGAAAGACTCCGTGTACATGCAGTGGCTGTGCTGCACAGTACTGGGACTAGTAATGAGCATGGTGTGTGTTTTGTCTGTGCACACTCAGAGCCACACACATAGCGCGCCCACTCACACGTGCTGCTTTTGATACTTGGTTAAGGGAAATGCACCATTTGCCCTTAATTTCATGAAATAAACTTTGAAGTTTCAGCTTTGACTGTTCACATACAAACGCCTGGAGAGAGCCAGGCTTTAAGCAAGTGAGATTTTCCATCTGACTGGTATTACCATAGACCACATTATGAAATCTTGGAGTGACCCTGGAGGAAGGCACTTGAAAGAATTGAAAAGGTGGAAATTATGCTCCTGGCCCTTAAGAATACCACTGTTATACATAATGTAATAAGTTGGTTTTAAAAATTAGCCTGCAAATGCTTACGTATTTTAAAATTCAAACGTCTTCTGTACATGGGCCTCCCTCTAGCTGTCACGAGTAGAAGTATTGAGTGCCGATCACATGCATGATTTTGTTGTAGTGGCTCCCTGTTTTGCATGAAGCTTCTTGTGTGTGCGTAGGGTAAGCGTCCTTACCCAAACATGAGAGCAGCGCTGGCTGCAGCTGAGTCACAGTGAGGACACTAAAACTGTGGATAAAGACTGAGACACATAGAAGAGATCAATGTTTAGAAAAGAAGAATTAGTGGAGTACAACTATTGGGATTACAGTTGACCCTTGAACAACATGAGTTTGAGCTGTGCGGGTCCGCTTATACACAAATATTTTTCAACCAAATGCAGATTGAAAGTACAGTATTTGCAGGGTGTAAAACCTGTGTATACTGAAGGCTGACTTTTCATACACATGTGGTCCACAGGGTGGACCGCAGGACCTGAGTATTTGTGTATTTGGGTATGACGGGTAGAATCAGTACCCCGCATGTTCCGAGAAATAATTTACTATGGGTAAACTGTGCTGAAAAAGAAGTCTTAAGTCATGTTTAGAAGGTAGTTGTTCTGAGCAAGGAAAATGGCTTGTTCAGTTAAGGGTGTAAAGAGAGGCAAAAAGGGAAGCTGTCAGTGTACTTTATGCAAGAACCGCCTTCCCTGCCTCAGCCCCCAGCATTTCTTGCCTCTCGCCTCTCTTGCCTGAAGCAGTGATATAATAAAGGACTGGAAGAGTGTGAGATGGCAGGATGCTTTCGGTTTTGCTTTTTTAAAAAAAAGATGATGCCTGTAATCCCAGCACTTTGGGAGGTCAAGGTGGGTGGATCATGAGGTCAACAGATCGAGATCATCCTGGCCAACATGGTGAAACCCTGTCCTTACTAAAAATACAAAAAATTAGCTGGGTGTGGTGGTACACGCCTGTAGTCCCAGCTACTCGGGAGGCTGAGGTAGGAGGATCGCTTGAACCCGGGAGGCAGAGGTTGCAGTGAGCTGACATCGAGCCACTGCACTCCAGCCTGGTGACAGGGCAGGACTGCATCTCAAAAAAACGATGAGGCAACAGAGGTTGAAGGAAAAAATAACTGACTTGCTTAACCAGAAAACAGAACATGGGTCCCAGTACAGCATATAATGAAACCAGTTAGAGACGGCAACAGGCAAGAAAAGATGATTTGGCAAGGTTGGAGGTCCTAATGTGAGCAATCAACCTCTAAATAATTCTAAGATCACTGACGTGATCCAGATGATACCCAAAGATGGTGGCATTGGGTACTGACTCTTAGGACATACTAAAGCTGTTTTCATGGGTTATAAGGTAAGATGAAAAACTGAGGGAAAGAAACAAGTTGTTGAAGTAATTTCAGCTATAGGATGAGAATGTTCTAGATCAGGATTGTTGCGTAAGTAAGGGATAAATTAAAAGGGAAAGAAGTAGATGCCAGGCAAGGGAAAGAGTCAAGAAATTCAGAAGTGTGGGAGCTAGTGAAGTTTGGAAGGCAGTGGTCTTGCTCAACTACTACTGGGGTGTCAGCCTGCGCCCCACTTACAGATAGTACAGGTGTAGGACAGGAAAGAGTGGGTAGGAAATAACCAGGTGCAGTCGTTAACCTGGTATTGATCTACCCATGGGTGATAAATGAAATCAAATCAGATGAAAATCCTCTATAATGAAAGAAAAGAGAGAGGCACAAACTGACCCGAGAGCTATGGGGTCCCATTCACCAGTGCTGGGCCAAAAAAAAAAAAAAAAAAAAAAAGGCTTAAATACCGAGTGTGTAAGCCAGCCCCCCCTTCATATTTATTCCTGCGATATATATACACATATGGATATCTTGCAGAACTACATGGCTATTTGCCCTCTAACATGCTCTAAAAACCCTTTCTCCAATCTGTGCGTTTATTTAGATAGACCTAGAACGTGGAAACACCAGCACGATCTGATTTCTCAGATGCCCATCTTTTATTGGTGCCTGTCCCTGCCTTACGGTACCCACCATGTTATCATTTATGTGCAAACAAGCTGTGGTGTACTGAAGGGAAGGGATGCACACAGCAGGCTTTTTTTTTTGTGACAGAAGAGGGAGGTATGAGGTTGTACTTTATTTTTAAGAAAATGACAGTTCGATTCAGATTAGCTTTATATTTTTTGAACTGGCTTCCAGTTGACCTCTAGGTGGGGGCCTCCACTCAACAGCTGCTATTGTAGACCCCTCACCAATTCTGGCTCCACAAAACGGGCAGGAATAAACAGTATAGGGCAGATGTTAGCTGAAAGGTGTAATTAAGTATACTTTTGACTTAAACATACTGTCTTAAAGAGATCCTATCTCTTTTATGGAATGAGTTGTTAGAAAATCTTCTGTATCTAATGTGAAAGCTCACAGGGTACAACTGCACTTAAATTGTCAGTTAGGACAAGCTTTAACCTCTCATGACAAAACCCCTAAAGGAGGTATCTGCCCTGAGGGATATGAAGCTACGAGTTGTAATGAAGGATTCTGTTTTATAGGAGATGCTAACATATAGTGCTCTGCATTTTAGTTATTAAAATGAGCCTTTTTAAAGCTTAAGGATGATAAACTCAGGGTTTCCTTATACCACTGAGTTTTTAAAAGCCAGTGTTGAGTTTAGATGTTAGCAATTCAGTGGAACTATGAAAGAGATGGAATTGTGATGGCTTTCCATAACTAATTTCTGCTTCACAAATATAAAAAATAGCTATTTTGAAATTCCAAATTGACTAGACGGACTACGGCTTGTCCCTGAAGCCATTGTTGAAGACAAACTTACAACTCTTATTAGAAGTAGCAGCTTCATATTTAAAGAAGAAAGTCTTTTTGAATTTTGCCAATTAAATTACCAGTGACCTTTAAGAAGTAAGTCGAAGGTGTCTTAGAGGGAAAATTTGAAGTAACAGAGATAGGCAGCAGCATCAGAGATAAGAGCTGATAGGCAAGCATTGAATGAAGGAAATCAAGACAGTGGTGAGACCTCACAGCAGGCAGAGGCTGAGGCTGGAAGCACAGGCAGTGGGCTGATGTTCAGGGTCCTATTAGACACTTTTCTGAGGTTAAGGATGGACTTTTAAAGAGGCTCCTAAGAGTTACATGTCCATGGCCTGAACTTTTTGTCTCAAACAACAGAAGCATAGGAACTAGGAACAATAACCCAAACCTGGGGCTTTATGTTGTTCTGGGTAGCAGGCAAATTGAGTCACTTGAATTTCCAGAGTACAAAAGACCCCTTTAACCCCTTCCTGAAAAAGATTTTTCATGGTCACGTATTTTTAAATACTTGCATACTTGTTCAGAAATCTGTGTACATTAAAAAACATGTCTTTAAGAATATTCTGGCCAGGCACGGTGACTCTTGTCTGTAATCTCAACACTTTGGGAGGCCAAGGAGGGAGGATCGCTTGAGCCCAGGAGTTTCAGACCAGCATGGGCATAGTGAGACCTTGTCTCTACAAAAAAAAAAAAAAATAATTTTCGCCAGGCCTGGTGGTGTGTGCCTGTAGTTCCAGCTATTGGAGAGGCTAAGGTGGGAAGACTGCTTGAGCCCAGGACATTGAGGCCATGATCGTGCCAATGCACTCGAGCCTGGGCAAAAGAGTGAGATCCTGTCTCAAAAAACGTTTTATAGGTGTGAAAAATGTATTATGGCTTTAGTATTGCTTGCTTTTTTAAATTATAAAAGTTTATATATTTGGAAAATATAGGAAAGAATTTTGAAAATTATACCAAGACCCAGAGAAAACTATGAACATTTTGATATAATATTGTTTCTACACCTTTCTTCAGCTCTTAAAACTACTCTCTATTGTGAAATTTCTCCTTCTGCTCCTAGGCATATGGCTACCCATTCTCCCCAGAAATCTCACCAGTGTGCTCACTGTGAGAAGACGTTCAACCGGAAAGACCACCTGAAAAACCACCTCCAGACCCACGACCCCAACAAAATGGCCTTTGGGTGTGAGGAGTGTGGGAAGAAGTACAACACCATTCTTGGCTATAAGAGGCACCTGGCCCTCCATGCGGCCAGCAGTGGGGACCTCACCTGTGGGGTCTGTGCCCTTGAGCTAGGGAGCACCGAGGTGCTACTGGACCACCTCAAAGCCCATGCGGAAGAGAAGCCCCCTAGCGGAACTAAGGAGAAGAAGCACCAGTGCGACCACTGTGAAAGATGCTTCTACACCCGGAAGGATGTGCGACGCCACCTGGTGGTCCACACAGGATGCAAGGACTTCCTGTGCCAGTTCTGTGCCCAGAGATTTGGGCGCAAGGATCACCTCACCCGGCATACCAAGAAGACCCATTCACAGGAGCTGATGAAAGAGAGCTTGCAGACCGGAGACCTTCTGAGCACCTTCCACACCATCTCGCCTTCATTCCAACTGAAGGCTGCTGCCTTGCCTCCTTTCCCTTTAGGAGCTTCTGCCCAGAACGGGCTTGCAAGTAGCTTGCCAGCTGAGGTCCACAGCCTCACCCTCAGTCCCCCAGAACAAACCGCCCAGCCTATGCAGCCGCTGCCAGAATCCCTGGCCTCTCTCCACCCCTCGGTATCCCCTGGCTCTCCTCCGCCACCCCTTCCCAATCACAAGTACAACACCACTTCTACCTCATACTCCCCACTTGCAAGCCTGCCCCTCAAAGCAGATACTAAAGGTTTTTGCAATATCAGTTTGTTTGAGGACTTGCCTCTGCAAGAGCCTCAGTCACCTCAAAAGCTCAACCCAGGTTTTGATCTGGCTAAGGGAAATGCTGGTAAAGTAAACCTGCCCAAGGAGCTGCCTGCAGATGCTGTGAACCTAACAATACCTGCCTCTCTGGACCTGTCCCCCCTGTTGGGCTTCTGGCAGCTGCCCCCTCCTGCTACCCAAAATACCTTTGGGAATAGCACTCTTGCCCTGGGGCCTGGGGAATCTCTGCCCCACAGGTTAAGCTGTCTGGGGCAGCAGCAGCAAGAACCCCCACTTGCCATGGGCACTGTGAGCCTGGGCCAGCTCCCCCTGCCCCCCATCCCTCATGTGTTCTCAGCTGGCACTGGCTCTGCCATCCTGCCTCATTTCCATCATGCATTCAGATAATTGATTTTTAAAGTGTATTTTTCGTATTCTGGAAGATGTTTTAAGAAGCATTTTAAATGTCAGTTACAATATGAGAAAGATTTGGAAAACGACTGGGACTATGGCTTATTCAGTGATGACTGGCTTGAGATAAGAGAATTCTCGAACTGCATGTATCGTGCCAATCTGTCCTGAGTGTTCATGCTTTGTACCAAATTTAATGAACGCGTGTTCTGTAATCAAACTGCAAATATTGTCATAACCAACATCCAAAATGACGGCTGCTATATATAAGTGTTTGTCATATGGAATTTAATCGTAAGCCATGATCATAATGTTAACTAAATAACTTTTATGTGGCACTGCCTAGTAAGGGAACTATGGAAAGGTTTGGATTTCTCCAAATCTGGGAGAATTTTCAAAATAAGAAAACAACCTTTATATGATATATTATGACTAGGCTGTGTATTTCTTTTCAGGGATTTTTCTACCTTCAGGGTTGGATGTAGTTTAGTTACTATTACCATAGCCAACCTGTAGTTTTACATATACAATTTCTTGTGGAGTAATAGAGTTCTCCATTTTACAAAAGCATTTTAAATGTAGTTTGAATATTTTCCACAAGATGCTGCAATGTGAGTTATCACTTCATTTATCTTAAAGAGTAAACTGGTTGTCAGTTACATCTGACAGAAAAAAAAAAAAAAATCACTGTGTAACCAGGTTAAGTGGTAAAATAATCCAGGCGTCAGTCAAAGGCATTTTGCTGACTTTAATATTGATTATATTTTTAACAGGAATTTAAGAAAATATTACTGGAATTAAAAATATATATATATTAAACAAGAATTTTCTTTGCTCTGTCTAGCTTAAACTACTACTCAAGCTGCTTAAGTTCTTAAGTATTGTTTTTAATCACCAATAAATAAGTGCATTTGTAATTCATCAGTCATTATTAGCTTTTATTAAAAGAAGATTATGTTTTACAATGTAACTATAATCTCTTGAATTTGGTATCTTATTAATGAGTTTTAAAGATGTAAAACCTAACCTTTTTTAAAGCTCCATTGTCTTATGTTTTTAGAGGCTTTCTTTTCTTTTCCATAAACATATATCTTACATATAATAAACTTTTCAAATCTTGCAATTTGGCTTGATTAGTTTTTCATACAGCTCCACCTGTGTCAACATGAACTACATACACTCAGATCAGATCAAGAGCGAAAGCACTTCCGGCTCCACCTGGCTCCCTCATGCCCCCTCCTGGTCATTACTTCCCCCACAGAAACTACTGTTTTGACCTCTACTGACCATCTATTAGAAATTTCACTTTTTTTGAGTAAAATAATTATGACTTAAGATGGAAGCTTAGATGCTTCCATTAAATTCACAGCGCTAAGATCTTATTTCTAAAAACACGGTACAATATTTTAAATCATTCTATAATGTGACATAATTTATTTCTAATGTATATATCAGAATACTATCCACCACAGTTTAGTCTAACCTGGGCTTCCATGATCCACTTTTACAATGGTGTTTACCATTAATTTCTAGCCAAATTAGAAATATGTACTTATTTCTTATTGGGATTTCCTCAACGTATTATGCCCCTTAAATCTGACAGGCCTATTTGTTTGTTTTACCGCTAAATAGGGTGGGGGTAGGTAGAGAAAGGGAAGATGAGTTTGTCTGTCTATCCAAGAAGCCTATTGGTCAAATGTGAGAAAACCTGACCCACTCACAGTCCTTAACAATGATGCTGATGACCACTTAAGGGGCAAACAGCTACCCAGGATTGGAACTGAGAAGGAAGTTTAATCTATGAGACCCAGCTGCCAGACAGACCTGGGTCTTTAAACTACAATGAAAGCCGTGGGGAGGAAATGAGACAAAGTGATGTAAGTTATTCCGTTAGTAGGAGTCCACTGCTTGGGGACGTTTAAGTCAGTTCCCATATCCCCTCTTTGTTCTCAGAGGGAAAGCAATCTCCCAGAGCAAAAGGGGAAAGACGAGAGCTCATCTCAGCTAAAACCTCCTGACATCCATTTATAGAAGCTTCCACAGATACTTTTACATGGCTTACCACTGTCTCCTGTGAGTTCCACATCACATACTTGATTTTCCTGAACACAGAACATAACATTTGGAGTTTGGTCCCCAAAATACAGATCGTAAGAATTTCAGATATTCTGCATTACAAGTCGGGGTAGGCTGGGATTCTCCTACTTAAATTTGGACAGAAAGAAATGGTTTAATTGTTCTAATTAAAATTTTACGAAGTTAAGAAAAAGTTCTTGGATTTAAAATTATGAATTAAGTATAACTGACTCTACAAACAGAGGTCTATTGACCCTTAAGATTGCAAAGAGGCTGGGCACAGTGGCTCATGCCAGTAATCCCAGCACTTTGGGAGGCCAAGGCAGGCAGATGGCTTGAGCTCAAGAGTTCAAGACTAGCCTGGCCAATAGCAAAACCCCATCTCTACAAAAAATATAAAAAATTAGCTGGTTGTGGTGGCGCAAGCCTGTGGTCCCAGCTACCCGGGAGGCTGAGGTGGGAGGTACTGCTTGAGCCAAGATAGCACCACTGCAGCCTGGGAGCCTGGGTGAGAGTGAGCTCCTGTCTCCAAAAAAAAAAAAAAAAAAAAAAAAAGACGGTAAAGAGAAGAGAGAGACACTTCCCAACAGAGCTCTGTATAAATCAGTGCTAAAGAAATGATTAGATAGCTTCTGATTTGGCCATGATAAATAAATGGCTTGAGGCCACTGAGAACATTCTTCCCACAGGATGGGAGATTTTGGTAATCTTTTCTCCTCCACTTCAGTGTTTCTTCCCAGATATGGTCTGTGTGACTGGTATGTAAGACACTTACACTTATTTTAAATGTTTATGTATATACTGTGTATAATTAGCTATAATTTAATACTTACTAGATGCCAATATCAAAACTGAGATTTCACAGCTAGTATATAAAATGAAGCCAGTTAAAGATTTTCCTAGTAAGTAAATAATGTTAGTATTCCAATTACTAGTCTACTAAAAGGTTCTAATATCAAAGCAACATTGTCTTTAAAAACCCATCAAATGTCCAATTAAACTTCAAGTGAATTTGAATCATGCATTATACAGGTTGATGTGTTTAATGCTTTTGTTTTGAAAACTTCAAAGGGAGTAAATAAAAATTTGAAGCTAGTTTTACTTGTTCTAAGTGATGCTTCAAGAAGAATCAAGGGTGTATAAACTGGAATCACATCTACCATTCCTTCCGCTTAGGTGGCATTCTCAAGTACGCGACCACCCAGGCTGATGGGTTTCAGGGAGCCAGTCTGAAAGCAGAAAGAAGAGGCATTTACTTTAGAATGTCATTGTTTCCACATTGAGAATGCTAAATAATATAGGCCTCTTTAGACTTTTAATTATTTTACAAACAATTCACACTCTCAGTGAACTATTCTTTGTGAGGGTAAGGTGCTTAGAAAAAGGGACAAGGCAGTAACCTTTCAGGTCAAAAGTGAGGGATCATTCCCCTTTCCTACTAAGTCATGAATCAAAAACTGAATAACCTCTTTAAACTGTACGTTTAACAGAAGAGTCAGTTTCAAGAGCCTACATTTTGTTAACCCAACTTGGAGTTTGTCCAAATGTCTCTTTAGTTTGCCTCATATGCATCCATTCTCTTAAAAGTCATTAACTGGACAGCAACAGCTGGATTAGAGGTGATTTTTTTTTTCTTACCTGGCTTCTAGGAGTTAATCTTTTTTAGAAGATTTACTAAATCCTTGTCTGAGTTTTGCTCCAGAAGCAGGGTCCATAGCTAATCCTTTGCAAACATAAATAGATCTGTTATTATGTCAAAGCAGAACATTACCAAGAAAAAAGACATGATTGTGAAATCCCCACATGGGTTCAAAAGTTTCTATTCTTCCTTTTTTTTTTTTTTTTGGTGGGAGGTGGAGGAGTGTTGTGGAGAGGGCAATGAGGGTGGGGTAGCTATAGACAAATAACCAAATAAGGAAAACAGGGGCTACCTCAGGTGCCTTCTTTCCTCTGCCCTTAACCTCTGTTTATTCATGGACTTTGGACTGCACCTCAGGTGACCCACCCTTTCTATACCAGGACTTTCGACATCCCCTCCGCTATTGCCCCAGCTTTCAAAATGGACCCTGATATTTTGGATCTTCAAATTCTTTGCTAGCTCCCACATGAGAAGACTTTGCTAAGCCTTATGGAAGCATAAGCTGCCTTCCCTGCTTGGGGTTATCTACGTGACAATGGATTCATTCCACAAACAGTATTCTTTTCCCTTGAGCCCAGCAGCGTTGTTAGGTATGGAGATACACAAGTTTATGGATATGGGCACACCACACTATGGCTTAGTTTTGACCACATCGTAGGGGACAGGATTATCAGAGGTTCTTTTTTTGTTAAAAAATAAAAAAGGAACAAGTCCCCTCTGTCCTAAGAAGCCTCCTTTCTACTCAGTGTTTTATGCAGGAGCAATAACAAGGAAATTGTGAATCAAACTCTCAAAGGACATAGGAATAGAAAGAGCTTTCAGTGTTAGTTTTACTGAAGCATAAACTGGTTTTACTTCTGCCAAAGAATCCACAACTGACACTTTGATGCTCAACAGGTTTGCTACACAACTAAATTAGGTAAAGAATAGAATGCTAGTGCAGGTAAAATGCTTAACTTGATAAAAATCCACTGGCTCCAGAAGTAATGTAGAGCTCACACCAGCAAAGCTGTACAAATGCAATCCACTACTAAATATACAAAGCAATGCAGGTCTAGATCCCAGAACTACATGCTCATAGTGACATTAGTCTCTGTACGAAGATCTCAGAGAAGCAGCTTCTTGGCAGTACCTTCCAGTATATCCATACTCATATAACGAAAGCCTCCAGAAAACAGCCACCAGTACACATTTGCTGACTAGGCTATACACTCATTTCCCATCTGAACATTAGAATCTTTTAGGAATGCAAGAAGAGCCACATCTTTTTCGAAAATAATTTCCAAATATGTATCAATAGCCTTAATATTTATATTTTTGGACCCATTTTTCCCAAAGCACACATAGCTTTGGGAAAAAGCTCTGCTCCTTCCTATTAAATAGCTTGTCCATGCTGCTTAACCTCTCTGTGCTTTCCTCATCTGTAAAGTAGAGATATGAATAGTACATCGACCTCCTCACGCTATTGTGAGAATTAAATGAGTTCATACGCCAGTTGCTTAACTGGCATGATAACTTCACTTAATACCAGGTGCTCTTTTGCATTAGAAGTTTTCTTGTGCATATGGAATTTAATCGTAAGCCATGATCGTAATGTTAACTAAATAACTTTATGTGGCACTGGGATCAATAAGACTGTCGGGATCAATAAGGCTGTCGACTCTGGGATCAATAAGGCTGTCGACTTGTACACACATGTATCTCCTCTGGTATGAATTTTAAAACTGTTTTATGTGGGAGGTACAAGGTACTTATTTTACTCAAGAGAGTTGAAGGATGAAAGCCCGAGTTTTAGGAGGCTAACTGCTGTCTAGACGAAAGACAACAACTAGATTTATAATATATGATACCATAAGTAGATATTATTTAAAAATGAAGACAGGGGCAGTGGCTCACACCTGTAATGCCAACACTTTGAGAGGCCAAGGCAGGAGGATTGCTTGAGCCTAGGAGTTCAAGACCAGTCTGGGAAACATAATACCTCACCTCTACAAATAAAAAAAATTATCTGGGTATGGTAGTGCATGCCTGTCATCCCATATACTCAGGAGGCTGAGGTAAGAGGGTCACTTGTACCCAGGAAGTCAAGGCTGTAGTGAGCTATGATCAAGCTACTGCACTACAGCCTGGGCAACAGAGAGATCCTGTCTCAAAAAAAAAAAAAAAAAAAAAAAAAAAAGAGTGACATCAAGTGGCCTAAACTACTGATTGTCAATCTGAATATATTAATAGCAATAACAAAAACCCAACAACAACTTTTTTTTTTTCTTTTTGAGATGGAGTTTTGCTCTTGTTGCCCAGGCTGGAGTGCAATGGCACGATCTTGGCTCACCACAACCTCCGCCTCCCGGGTTCAAGCGATTCTCCTGCCTCAGCCCCCCGAGAAGCTGGGACTACAGGCACGCACCACCACGCCCGGCTAATTTTGTATTTTTAGTAGAGATGAGGTTTCTCCATGTTAGTCAGGCTGGTCTCGAACTCCCAACCTCAGGTGATCCACCCACTTCGGCCTCCCAAAGTGCTGGGATTACAGGCGTGAGCCACTGCACCCAGCCAACAACAACAATTTTTAAAGACCTTTATTTTTATGGGAATAGCATTGTGCAATGAAAAGAAAAAAAAAAAAAAAGACCCTTATGAGCTGCCCTGACCCCTACCACAGAAACCCATGCAAACCCTAATTGGACCTGAGGACAGGGCCACCCACTCTGCTGGCACCAACAGACATTGACTGGGAGCCTGGAGATTGAGCAGCCCTGACCATTACAGCCTGTGCTTGTGCCCACCACTGGGAGGCTGATGACAGGCTTGACCCATGTGGTGTCATGCCCATCAGTGCTTCTGTGCATTGTTGGGGCCTGGGGATCAACTCACCCTGCCTGTGGTCAGCTTCTACCCACTCCTACCAGGTGCCTGAGGGTGAGTCTGCTCAGCCTATTTGTACATGCATACATCATCCACGGACTTGGAGATTGACCCACCCTGCCCACCACCACCAGCATCTGCAGCGTCCGCATACTCCTCCTACAGGACTAAGGATGGGGCCGCCCAGCTCACTACTGCCACCACTAGTACCCTATGGATGCTGCCTAGGAGCCAGAGGGTTGGTCTACCACCATCAATGTTATTGCCAACCCCATGCATGCCACCCAGAAACCTGAAGAGCCATGCACCATCGCCACTGCTGGCACCTGAGCAAGCCATCTGGAGGTCCAAAGATTGGTCTGCCTGGAACTGCTAACACCAGTGCCCATGTATGCCACCTGGGGGCCCAAGGACAGGCAGGCTCAGTCTACTGCTGCCACCACTGAGGCCTGAAGACCAGCCCGCCTGGTGTCCCCATCCCCAGCAAAGCCTCACCACAGCTTCCAATAACAACTGCAGTTTAAGTCACTAAGGAATTCATAGACACCACTGATAGTAATTACAGCCAAAAAATCATGGAGACGAAATTACTGCATGCTCCCAGTATCAAAGCTAAAGTACCCTACCCAACTAACACTATAGATACATATGTAGGAAGAAGTCTGTCCCTATGAAAGCCAATTCAAAAATTGGAAGAAGTGACTGTTACTCCAGATGCATAGATATTGGCATAAGAACACAAGAAACATAAAAATGCAAGAAAATGTGACACCTCCAAAGGAACACAATTCTCCAGCAGCAGATTGCAACAAAAAAATTGATGAAATGCCAGAAAAGGAATTCAAAATCATAATATTAAAAAAGCTTATTGAAAGAGAGGGAAGATGGCAGATAGGGGACAGGGCTGATATGCAGCTCCCACTTGGATGGACAGAACAGTGTGTGGACATTCACTCTGTGGACGTTTGCTCCAGGAACAACTGCAGGGGCATACCAGGAAAAACAAAAGAAATCACAGGTCATTTGAAAGAAGTGGCAGGCTATTGCAAATTCTGCAAGGCAGGTGAAAATTTGTAAGTTCTCAAAGTCTGAGAGGGGAAACATCTGCTTCCAAGCACACGTCCCCACTGAGGAACCTTAAAATCCAGATTACGGGAGAAGAATTTAGCCTTACCTAGAGCTAAAATGGATTTGCTGTGAAATGTAAAAGTAGAAGCAGCAGTGGGACAAGCCTTGTAGGCAGTCCCATTCTCCAGCTCAAGCCCAGGGAAGCCATCCCTGACTCTATCTCACAGGGGCCCTCAGGGAAGGCAACTGGCAGAATTTGAGGGGGATCACAGGGTGAAAGAAGCTTCCAACTGAACTTTGTAATAATTTTGACTGGGTGTAAACCCTCTTGAGAAGAATCTGGGGGCAAACAGGAACTGTTGCAGAAAGCACAGTGGAGACACGGTTGACAGTGTGGCAGATTGGCAAAGGTGTGGCCTGAAAGCAGTGCTTGCTTCCTCAGTGGGGAAACTTAGATCCTGGGACTAGATCTGAGTCCCAGGCTGCAGGCTGCCTAGAAATAAACTCGGCATTGTTAGCAGGGCATGGTGGAAGTGAGACTGGTCTTGCCAACTGTGTGGGAGCTGGGTGAGGCCTGTTGCTACCAGCTTTCCCCCACTTCCCTGGTGACAGAGGCAGCCATAATTCCCTCTGGAATATAACTCCACTGGCCCAAGAACCATCCCCTGATCTCCCCACAGTGGCCACAGCAACCCCCACCCAAGGAGAGTCTGAGCTCAAACCTACCTAATCCTGCCTGTACCTGATGGTATTTCTCTACCTGGTCCAATAGTGAATCACAAAAAAACATAAACTCTTGGGAGCTTTATGATCCCATCCATCACCTGAGAAGCCTGAATACTTGTCCTGGCCAAATTAGAGCAAGCTTATATCCCATCTACTATTGCAGCTGGCACACTCTCAAAAGCACCACCTCCTGGCTCAAAGTCAACCAACTCAGAACATTATATCAACTCATAACAGAACAACCCTGCTCTAATGAAGGAAAAAACAACAGCTAATTCCACTGCCTGCAACATCCTGGCTAACCAGTGGTCCTGAGTCTGTCCACATGACAACTTCACTGCTAGCATAACCAGCATTCAAGAAAGACAACAGAGTAAACATATTTATAACCAAGGACTCTCACAGAGTCTACCTGACTCCCCTGCCACCTCCATCAGAACAGGTGCTGGTATCCAGGGCTGGTAGACCTGAAGACAAATTGCATCACAGGACTCTGCAGACATTCCCCAGAACCAGCTAATAGCCTGGTAGCCCTGCTGGGTGGCTAGACCTAGAAGAGCAATAACAATCACCACAATCTGGCTCCTAGGGAAAGGGGGAGGGTACCACATCAAGGGATCACCCTGTGGGACAAAAGAATCTGAACAGCTGCCCTCGAGTTCCAGATTTTTCCACTGAAATAGTGTATCCAAATGAGAAAAAATCAGAAAAGTAATTCTGGCAATATGACAAAACAAGGTTCTATAACACCCCCAGAAGACCACACCAGCTCCCCAGCAATGGATCCAAACCAAGAAGAAATCTCTGAACTGCCAGATAAAGAATTCAGAAGGCTGATTATTAAGCTACTCAAGGAGATACCAGAGAAAGGTAAAAGCCAACTTAAATAAATTTCAAAAACAATACAGGATATGGAGGAAAAGTGTCTCAGAGAAAAAGATATCATAAAGAAAAAACAATCACAACTTCTGGAAATGAAAGACACACTTAGAGAAATACAAAATGCACTGGAAAGTTTCCACAATAGAATCAAACAAGTAGAAGAAACAACTTTAGAGCTTAAAGAAAAGGCTTTCAAAGTAACCCAGTGAGACAAAGAAAAAACATTTCTTTTAAATGATTAAAGCCTCCAAGAAGTTTGAGATTATGTTAAACAGCCAAACCTAAAATAATTGGTGTTCCTGAGGAAAAAGAGAAATCTACAAGTTTGCAAGACATATTTGTGACGATAATTGAGGAAAACTTCCCTGAGCTCACTAGAGATCTAGACATCTAAATATAAGAAGTTCAAAGAGGCTAGGTGCAGTAGCTCACACCTGTAATCCCAGCACTTTGGGAGGCCAAGGTGTGAGGATCACCTGAGGTCAGGAGTTCGAGACCAGCCTGGCTAACATGGTGAAACCCTGTTTCTACTAAAAATACTAAAACCTAGCTGGGTGTGGTGGTGCACACCTGTAGTGCCTGTAATCCTAGCTACTTGGGAGGCTGAAGCAGGAGAATCGCTTGAATCCGGGAGGTGGAGGTTGCAGTGAGCCGAGATCACACCATTGCACTCCAGCTTTGGGCAACAAAAGTGAAACTCCGTTAAAAAAAATAATAATAAAAAAAGAAGAAGAAGAAGTTCAAAGAACACCTTGGAAATTCATCACAAAAAATAATCACCTAGGCAAACAGTCATCAGGTTATCAAAAGTCAAGACAAAAAAAAGAATCTTAAGAGCTCTGAGGCAAAAGCATCAGGTAACCTATAAAGGAAAAGATATCAGATTAACAACAGATTTTTCAGCAGAAACCCTATAAACCAGATGGGATTGGGGTACTATCTTTTGCCTCCTCAAACAAAATAATTGCCAGCCAAGACTTCTGTGTCCAGCAAAACTAAGCATCATAAATGAAGGAGAGATAAAGTCTTTTTCAGACAAACAAATGCTGAGAGAATTCACCACTACCACGCCAGAACTACAAGAACTGCTAAAAGAAGCTTTAAATCTTAAAACCTCAAAATACACCAAAATAGAACCTCTTTAAAGCATAAATCTCACAGGGCCTATAAAACAATAATGAAATGAAAAAAACAAAACAAACAACAACAAAAAACCCCACAAGGTATTTGGGCAACATCTAGCATGAAGAATAAAACAGTACCTCACATCTCAATAATAATGCTGAATGTAAATGGCCTAAATGCTTCACTTAAAAGGTAAAGAATGGCAGAATGGACAAAAATCCACCGATGAAGTACCTATTGTCTTCAAGAGACTCAGCTAATGCATAAGGACTCACATAGACTTAAGGTAAAGGAGTGGAAAAAGATATTCCATGCAAATGGAAACCAAAAGCGAGCAGGAGGAGCTATTCTCATATCAAACAAAACAGATTTTAAAACAACAACAGTTAAAAAAGACAAAGAGAGACATTATATAATTATACAAGGATCAGTCCAATGGAAAATATCACAATCCTAAGAAAAGAGATGCATTACACTAATAGTGGGGACTTCAGCACTCTACTGACAGCACCAAACAGATCATCAAGACAGAAAAATCAACAGAGAAGCACTGGACTTAATCACTGTAGACCAAATGGACCTTACAGACATTTACAGAATATTCTACCCAATAACTGCAGAATATACATTATTCTCATCAGTGCATGGAACATTCTCCAAGACAGACAACACGTTACGCAACAAAATAAGCCTCAGTACATTTTAGAAATTGAAATCATATCAAGTATCTTCTGAGACCACAGTGGAATAAAACTATAAAGTGATTCCAAAAGAAACTCTCAAAACTATACAAATACATGAAAGTTAAACAACCTGCTCCTGAATGATTTTTGGGTTAATGACAAAAGAGAAAGATTTACATTTTTGAAACAAAAGGAAACAGAGACACAACATATCAAAACCTTTGACAAACAGCAAAAGCAGTATTAGCATTAAACACCTACATTAAAAAGAAAGATCCTGAATTAACATCATAATGTTACACATCAAGAAACAAAAACAAAGAAACAAAAGAAACAAACCAAACCCAAAGCTAGCAGAAGAAAAGAAATAACAAAGCTCAGAGCAGAACTAAATGAACTGGAGACCAAAAACACAATACGAAAGATCAAGAAAACAAAAAGTTGTTGACTTGAAGAAATAAACAAGATTGGTAGACCACTAGGTCAACTAACCTAGGAAGGAAGAAAGAAGATTCAAATAAGCACAATCAGAAAAGAAAAAGGAGACATTACAACTGATACTACAGAAATGCAAAAGATCATCAGAGACTACTATGAATATTTATATGCTCACAAACTGGAAAACTTAAGGGGATACATTTGTGGAATTTATACAACCTCCCAAGATTGAACCAGGAAGAAATGGAAATCCTGAGCAGAACAATAACAAGTAGTGAGATATGATTAGTAATTTAAAAATATCTCCCTCAAATAATAACAACAACAACAACAACAACAAAAGAGCCCAGGAGCAGACAGATTCACAGCCAAATTTTATCAGACATAAAAGAAGTGCTACCAATCCAACTAAAATTGTTCCAAAACACTGAAGAGGAGGGACTCTTCCCTAACTAATTCTACAAAGTATCACTTTGCTACCAACATCAGTAGAGAACACAACAAAAAAAGAAAATTACAGACTATTATCTTTCATGAACATAGGTGCAAAAATCCTTAACAAAATACAAGCAAACAAAATCATACAGCACATCAAAAAGATAATACAATATGATCAAGTGGGTTTTGCAAGGGATGCAAGGATGGTACAACATATGCATGTGATTCATCACATCAAGTGAATGAAAAACAAAAACCATATTATCATCTCAATAGATTAGAAAAAGCATTTGATAAAACTGACCATCCTATCATGATAATAACCCTCAACAAACAAGGCATAGAAGGAACATAGCTCAAAACAATAAAAGCCATGTATAACAAACCCATAGCCAATAACATACTGGGAAAAAGTTGAAAGAATTTCCCCTAAGAACTAGAACAAGACAAGTATGTCCATGTTCACCACTGCTATTCAGCACAGTAAAGGAGGTCCTAGCCAGAGCAATCAGGCAAGAGAAAAAAATAAAAGCCATCAAAATGGGAAAAGAGGAAGTCAGATTATCTTTGTTTGCTGATAAAATGATATTATATCTAGAAAACCCTAAAGACTCCTCTCCAAAAGACGGCTAGATTTGATAAACGAATTCAGTAAAGTTCCAGGATATAAAATCGACAAAAATCAGTAGCATTTCTATACAGCAATAATAATCATGCTAAGAACCAAATCAAAAGTCAATCCCATTTCCAAGAGTTAAAAAAAAAACAAAAATCCTAGGAATACATTTAACCAAGGAGTGATAGATGTCTACAAGGAAAACTACAAAATACTGATGAAAGAGAGTTAAGAGGACACAAATAAATGGAAAAACATTCCATCCTCATAGAGTAGAAGAATCAATGTTGTTAAAATGACCATATTGCCCAAAGCAATCTACAGACTTAATACAATTCCTATCAAAATAACAACGACATTTTTCACAGAATTAGAAAAAAAAATCCTAAAATTCATATGGAACTGAAAAGAACCCAAATAGCAAAAGCAGACATAACATTACCTAACTCCAAATTATACTACAAGTCTATAGTAATCAAACAGCATGGTACTGGTATAAACATAGACATCTAGATCAACAGAACAGAAGACCCAGAAATAAAGCCACATACCTATAGCCAACTGATATTTGACAAAGTTGACAAAAACATACACGAGAGAAAGGACACCCTACTCAATAAACGGTTCTGGGAAAATTGTATAGCCACATGCAAAAGAATGAAACTGGATTTATCTGTCACCATATACAAAAATTAAGATGAGTTAAAGACTGAAATGTATGATGCGAAACTAAAAATTCTGGAAGAAAACCTAGGAACAACTCTTCTGGACATTGGCCTACACAAAGAATTCAAGACTAAGATTTCAAAGCTAATGCACCAATTACAAATATAAACAAATGGGACTTAATTAAACAAATGCTTCTGTAGAGTAAAAGAAATAGACAATGAACAGACAACCTACAGAATGGGAGAAAATATTTGCAAACTATGCATCTGACAAGGGACTAATATCTGGAATCTACAAGGAATTCAAAAAAGTCAACAACAAAAAAAAGCATTAGGAAGTGAGCAAAGAACGTGGACAGACATTTTTCAAAAGTAAACATAAAAATGCCCAAAAAGCATATGAAAAAATATCCAACATCGCTAGTCATTGGAGAAATGCAAATTTAAACCATAATGAGGTGCCATCTTACACCAGTCAGAAAGGCTACTGTTAAAAAGTCAAAAAATAACAGATGTTGGCAAAGATGCAGAGAAAAGGGAACACTTATATACTGTTGGTAGAAATGTAAATTAGACAACCTCTATGGAAAACAGTATAGAGATTTCTCAAAGAATTAAAAATAGAACTACCCTTTGATTCAGCAATCCAACTACTAGGCATATACCAAAAGGAAAAGAATCATTTTATCAAAAAGATACATGCGCTCATGTTTATCACAGCACTAGTCACGATAGATACAGAATCAACCTAAGTAACCATCAATGGATGATTGGATAAAGAAAATGTGGTAAATATATATATGGAATACTATGTATCCATGAAAAAAATAATACAATGTCTTTTGCAGCTACATGTATGGATTTGGAGGCCATTATCTTAAGTAAAATAACAAAAACAGAAAGTAAAATACTGCATGTTCTCACTTGTAAGTGAAAGATAAATAGTATGCACACATGGACATACAGATTGGAATAACAGGCATTAGAGACTTGGAAAGGTGGGAAGGTGGGAGGCAGGTGAGGGATGAAAAATTACCTAATGGGTACAATAAACACTATTCAGGTGATGGTTACACTGAAAGCCCAGACCTCAACACTAGGAAATATACCCATGTAACAAAGCTGTATTCATACCCCCGAAATCTATTTTACATAAATAAACAAGGTCACTGTATAATGATAAAGGGATCCATTCGGCAAGAAGATACAATTCTAAATATGTATGAACTTAACACCAGAACATCCAGTTACATATAGCAAATATTATTAGATCTAAAGGGACAGATAGACTCCAATACAATAATAGTTGAAGACTTCAACACCCTACTCTCCATATTAGCCAGATCATCAAGACAGAAAATCATCAAAGGAACATTAGATTTAAACTGCACTTCAGATCAATGTACCTAAATGACATGCATGGAATATTTTATCCAATAGCAACAGAATATACATTCTTCTCATCAACACATGGAACGTTCTCCAGTATAGACCATATGCTAGGCCACAAAGCAAGTCTAAATTTAAAAAAAAATCAAAATGATATCAAGTACCTTTCAGATCACAATGGGATAAAACTAGAAATCAATAACAACAGGAACTTTGGAAACTGTACAAATACATGGAAATTAAATAACATGCTTAACAGCCATTGGGTCAATGAAGAAGACAGAAGGAAATAAATGTCTTCAGACAAATGAAAATGGAAACACAACATATCAAAACCCATGGGATGTAGCAAAAGAAGTGCTAAGAGGGAATTTTATAGCAATAAATGCGTATATCAACAAGTAGAAACATTTCAAATAATCAAGCTAATGATGCCCCTCAGTAACTAGAAAAGCAAGAGCAGACCAAATCCAAAATTAGCAGAAGGAAAGAAATAATAAAGATCAGAGCAGAACTAAATGTAATAGAGACTTTAAAAAAAATACAAAGGTCAACGGAATGAAAATTTAGTTTTTTGAAAAGATAAAATTGATAAATCGCTAGCTAGACTAACCAAGAAAATAAGACAGAGGATGTGAATTAGCAAAATCACAAAGAAAAAGGGAGACATTACAACTGATACCACAGAAATACAAGAAATCATCAGAGACTTATAAAGAACTATATGCTAACAAATTAGAAAAGCTAGAGGAAATGGATAAATTCCTGGACACATACAATCTACTAAGAATGAATCAGGGCCAGGTACTGTGGCTCATGCCTGTAATCCCAGCACTTTGGGAGGCCAAGGTGCATGGATCACCTGAGGTCAGGAGTTCGAGACCAGCCTGACCAACATGGAGAAACCCCATCTCTACTAAAAATACAAAAAAATTAGCCTAGTGTGATGGCACATGCTTATAATCCTGGCTACCCGGGGGACTGAGGGAGGAGAATTGCTTGAACACGGGAGGCGGAGGTTGCGGTGAGCCGAGATTGCACCACTACACTCCAGCCTGGGCATCAAGAGTGAAACTCCATCTCAAAAAAAAAAATAAATAGATAAAAGAAAAGAAAAGAATGAGTTACGAAGAAAGAGAAAACCTGAACAGACCAATAACAAGTAATGGGCTGGGAGCAGTGGCTTACGCCTGTAATCTCAGCACTTTGGGAGACCGTAGGCAGGCGGATCACGAGGTCAGGAGATTGAGACCATCCTGGCTAACACGGTGAAACCCCGTCTCTACTAAAAATACAAAAAATTAGCTGGGCGTGGGGGCAGGCGCCTGTAGTCCCAGCTGCTCGGGAGGCTGAGGCAGGAGAATGGCGTGAACCCGGGAGGTGGAGCTTGCAGTGACGGGAGATCACACCACTGCACTCCAGCCTGGGCGACAGAGTGATACTCCGTCTCAAAAAAAAAAAAAAAAAAAAAAAAGTAATGAGATTGAATCAGTAATAAAAAGTCTCCCAACAAAGAAAAGCTCAGCACCGGATGTCTTTACTTCCAAATGCTATCAAACTTGTAAAGAAAAACTAACACCTATTCTTCTCAAACTATTTCAGAAAATTCAAAGGAGGAAATTCTTCCTAACTCATTCTGTGAGGCCAGTGTTATCCTGATACCAAAACCAGGCAAGGACATATGGAAATAGAAAACTACAGGCCAATACGCTTGATGAACAAAGACACAAAAAAGCTTCAACAAAATACTAGCAAAGAGAATCCAACAGCACCGTAAAAGGATAATACAGCAGATGAAAGGATGGTTCAACACACGCAAGTCAATAAATGTGATAACTCACAACAACAGAATGAAGGACAAAAACAATATGATCATTTCAATAGACAGCGAAAAGGAATTTTATAAAATTCAACTTCCTTTCATGATTAAAACTCTTAACAAATTAGGCATAGAAGAAACATGCCTCAGCATAATAAAGGTCATATCTGACAAACACATAGCTAACATAATACTGAATGGGGAGAAGCTGAAACACCTTTAACAAGACATTGGATACCCACTTCCACCACTTCATTTTTATTATTTATTTAGAGATAGGGTCATCACTTTTATTCAACACAGTACTGGAAGTCCTTGCCAGAGCAATCAGGCAAGAGAAATAAATAAATGTCATCTAAATTGGAATAGAGGAAGTCAAACCGTCCCTCTTTGTAGATAACATGGATATATATGTGTGTGTGTATTATATATACATGGATATATATATTATATATATATATAAATATATATATAATATATATATATATATATATAAAACCTAAAGACTCCACCAAAAATACTCCTAGAATAAATGAATTTAGTAAAATTGCAGGATACAAAATCAACATATAAAAATCAGCAGCATTTCTATGTGCCAATAATAAACTGGCTAAAAAAGAAAACAATCTCATTTACGATAGCTACAAAAAATAAAATACTTAGGAATAAATTGAACCAAGAAAGTGAAAGACCCTTACGAAGAAAACTTCAGAACACTGATGAAAGAATGTTAAGAGGACACAAACAAATGGAAAGATATCCCATGATCATGACTCACAAGAATTACTATTGTTAAAATGACCATACTACCCAAAGCAATCTACAGATTCAATGTAATCCCTATCAAAACACCACTGACATTCTTCATGTAAATCCAAAAAAGTACTAAAATTTGTATAGAACCATTAAAGAGCCCAAATAGCCATAGTGTTCCTGAGTAAAAAAAACAAAGCTGGAGGCATCACATACCTGATTTCAAAATACATTAAAAAGCTGTAATAACTAAAACAGCAAGGTATTGGTATAAAAACAGACACATAAACCAATGAAACAGAATAGACACTCCAGGAATACATGCATGTATTTACAGCTAACTGATTTTCAACAAAGCCATCAAGAATATAAATTGGGGAAAGGCATCCTCTTCAATAATGGTACAGGGAAAACTGGATATCCAAGTACAGAAAAATGAAACTAGATCCCTATGTCTCACAATATACAAAAATCAACCCAAAATTGATGAAAGACTTAAACGTAAGACCCAAAACTATGAAACTACTGGAAGAAAACAGGGAAAATGCTCTCAGACATTGGTCTAGGCAAAACATTTATGGCTAAGACTTCAAAAGCACAGGCAACAAAAATAAAATAAACAAATGGGACTATATAAACTAAAAAGCTTCTATGCAGCAAAGGAAGCAATCAACAGAGTGAGAAGGACAACATGCTAAATAGGAGAAAATATATGCAAACCATTCATCTTCCAAGGAACTAATATTCAGAATAAGCAAGGAACTCAAACAACTTTTTGTGTTTTTTATCTAACACAACACATATACCTGAGGAATTCAAACAACTTAACAGCAAAAAAACTAATAATCCCATGAAAAAGTAGGCAAAGGATCTGAATAGTCATTTCTCAAAAGAAGACATATCTCTCTCACCCCTGGTTACAGGGGGAAAAAAAGGACTTAAAAATGGACAACAGGTATAAGGAAAAAATGTTCAACATAATTAATTACCAGGGACATGCCAATCCAAGACGCAATGAGACAAAATCTTACCCTTGTTAGAATGGCTCTTATCAAAAAGGCAAGAAATAACAGATGCTGGTGAGGATGCAGAGAAAAGGGAACTCTATATTATACACTGATGGTTGGAAGGTAAATTAGTACAGCCCTTGCAGAAGACAGTATGAAGTTTCCTCAACAAACTAAAAATACAACTAACATAAAATCTAGTAATCTCACTACCGGGTATTTATTCAAAGGAAAGCAAATCAGTATATCAAAGAGATACCCATATCCTCTTGTTTATGGCAGGACTATTCACAATAGCAACATATGAAATCAATCTAAATGTTCATTAATGGATGAATGAATAAAACATGTGAATAAAATTTGAAAAAAGAAAATATGGTACATATACTCAGTGGAATACTATTCAGCCACAAAAAAGAATGACATCCTGTTATTTACAGCAATGTGTATGGAACTAGAGGTCATTATTGTTAAATGAATTAAGCCAGACACTGAAAGACAAATATCACATGTTCTCATTCATATGTGGGAGCTAAAAAAGTTGATTTCAGTGAGGTAGGGAATAGAATGATAGTTACTAGAGGCCAGGAAGGGTATGTGTGTGGCAGGGTGCTGGTGGAGAGATTGGTTAGTAGGTACAAAATAGAGTTAGATAGAATAAGTTCTAGTGTTTGATAGCACAGTAGGGTGACTGCAGTTAACAACAATATATTCCATATTTCAAAATAACTAGAAAAGAAGATTTGAAATGTTCCCAACTCAAATAAATAATTTTTGAGGTGATAGATATCTTAAATACCCTGATTTGATCATTACACATTTTATTCATGTATCAAAATACCACATGTATTCCATAAATATGTACAAATATTATATATCAACAAAAAGACCACATATTACAAGTAGACTAATACCAGAACAGAACAAAGGAAATCTCACTGAGATTCTAACTAATGCATGGGCTTGTTTGCATCAATGAAAGGCATTTGGTACTTTTCTCCAAGTTCTTAAACACTTTAGAGATTCACCTTCACCCAATATGCTTCTAATTCCTCCCCAGAATGGCTCCAAATTACATGTGACTAATTTAAAGACACATTAACCCTAGCAACTTTATTTTTATTGTTTTTTTTAAGAGAAAAGGACTTACTTTGTCACCCAGACTGGTGTGCAGTGGCATGATCATAGCATATTGCAGCCTTGAACACCTGCACTGGACTCAAGCAATCCTCCCACCTCAGTCTCCTGGGTAGCAAGAGCTACAAGTGGGTGCCACCACATGTAGCTAATTTTTAAATATTTCTTGTAGAGACAGGGTCTTGCTATGTTGCCCAGGCTGGTCTTGAACTTCTGGCGTCAAGCAATCCTCTGACTGGCCTCCCAAAGCACTGGGATTGTAAATGTGAGCCACCACACACAGCCAGCAATTATATTTTTTAACGTAAGCAAGTAGAGAGTAAGAAATTAAATTTAAAAAGCATCTTGAGCTTGAAATAAAATAAAGCTATCTCCTAAAGCTAATTAACATGATAACTCTATTCTATGATAATAATTTGAGTGTGAAATTATGGAATCAAGATTTCCACTTCTCTTCATACATTTCATTCAACAAGTATTTACTGAGTGCCTCATGTGTGCCACAAACAACTCTAAAAGTAGGGATATTCCAGTACAATAGAGAAAGATACAGTAGACAATTCCCCTTTCTTGAAACTTACATTCCATTTCTTTTTGGTACAGGAGAGACAAATGAGTTAAATATATATTGAATATTAGATGGTGATAAATGCTATGTGGAAATAATTACAAAGGAATTAGGGAAGGCTTGGTTAGTTTTAAATACAGAGGTTGGAGAAGTCTCACTGAGACGACACTTTAGCAAAGAACTGAAGGAAGTGAATGAGTGAGCAGTGCAGATTACTGGAAGAGTGTTTTTGTTTTCAGCAGAAGGGGCAGCCAGTACAAAGGTCATGAGACAGGAGTGTGTATGGCTGCTATGGTCAAGGAACAACCTGGGGCCACTTGTAGCTGGAGTAGGATTAAGAAGAAACAGCATTGTATTACTTCAGGATTCGGTTTTTTTTTAAAAAAAGGAGAAATAGGAGAAGGTGAGCTCAGATGGTATTATGGAACCTAGGGTCAACCTTTTTTTTTTTTTTTTTTTTTTTTTTTTTTTTTTTTTTTTGAGACGGAGTCTCTCGCTCTGTTGTCAGGCTGGAGTGCAGTGACGATCTTGGCTCACTGTAACCTCCCACTCCTGGGTTCAAGCGATTCTCCTGCCTCAGCCTCCCGAGTAGCTGGGATTACAGCTGCGTGCCACCACGCCCGGCTAATTTTTGTATTTTTAGTACAGACGAGGTTTCACCATGTTGGCCAGGATGGTCTCTATCTCCTGACCTCATGATCTGCCCGCCTAGGCCTCCCAAAGTACTGGGATTACAGGTGTGAGCCACCGCACCTGGCCGTGTCAACCATTTTAAGAACTTTGCCTTTTACTTAGTGACATCACAGTACTTATAAATCATCATTAACTAGTCAAGAGCAAACATAATACCATTTTGCTTAGATTTACTGATCTACTAGTCTATTTTCTTATGTATTAGAATGGTATCTTTATAATGTTCTGCTTAACATCACATACTAGGACACAGGACTTTTGATTCCTAATTTGGGACCTTTTCTCTTATGTCTTGTTGCTACTTTAAATAAATTAGTTCAAGGAAGAAAATTCATTTTGATTTTCAACACCATAACTGACATGCTGTCTTTTCCCATTCACGATCTCTTTCCAAGTTTACTAAACAAGAGCTCAATGGTTCTAGACCCTCGTGTTGATTTGTTATCTAATCCTTATAACTTAAGAAATATTCCTTCTTGAGAGATAAGATTTGACCTCAAACTTAAAGGAGTGTTTTTTGCTCCTTTAAGCATTCTCATATGTATTATCTCTGGAAAATAAAAAAAAAAACATAATATAAAGAAATTTTTTTTTATTTTTCTGAAGGACACTAAGCATTGTACTTTAGAAAAAAACTTATTAGTAAAAGTTTTACCAAATGAATACACATATAATTTAAATTTTTTTTTCTTACCGAAAACTAGTATCTACCTCACTGTTAAGCTTTTGCCAAATGAGGAAAAAACTAATGACTTGTCAGAATCCTGGAAAGATAGCAGAGTAGGAAGCACCAGGAATTTGTCTCCCCTCCTAGATAACAATTGCATTGGCAGAATGTGTCCCATGTAACTATTTTGGACTCTGGAGTCTATTGAAGACTTGCAACTTCCAGGGGAAGGCTTGAACAGTAAGATACAGTTAATTTCAGATCTTAGCACAGTAGCAGCTACACATCCTCCACTGCTCAGCTGTGCTGTGTGGCAGAGCTCTGCACATATTTCTGAATCAATCTGGACATGGCCTGTGGGAGCCATGGTAGGCAAATAAGAACCCAAATAAGAATCTCTAACTATCAGAGATTTATGCTCTGATCACTGATTGTTGTTTCTGATCAAAGAGGCACAAAGAGGCAGGTGGCCATTGTTGTTGTACCTCCCATCATTGTTGTAAGCCCCTTCTCCTCTGGCTGAAGTAACTTCCAGGGGATTTAAAGGGACAGTGTCCTTCTCTCCTTTTATTTTTGTCTTTTCCTCCTTTTGGAAACTAGACATTAAAAACTAGGATTTTAAAAAAAAAAAACTACATATATGGGGAAATTAGAAGGTGAACATGCCACACCCAGAGAAAGGCACAAGCTCAAACATACTGAGAAGATCTTAAGTTGACACCTAAGACTGATTCATGGCACAGAGACAGTCACACACACACACACAGAGAGAGAGAGAGAGACAGAGAGAGAAGAGCAAACCCTGCAGAAGGGAGAAAATCTAATTTCCACAGTTACATATTATTAGGTCCAAATGTCCAATTTACAATAAAGAAAATCACAAGCCAGACAAAGAAAAAGTAGAGCCCCTTCAAAGAAAAAAAATCAACACAACTGTTCCCAAAAAAAGACCCGATGACAGATCTACTAAACAGATCTATTAGACAAATACTTTCAAACAACTGAAGATGCTCAGGGAACTAAAAAAAGATGTGAAGAGACTCAAGAAAAAGATATATGAACAAAATGGAAATATCCATGAAGATAAATCCTGAAAAGAAACCAAATAAAATTCTAGAACTGGAAAATAGAATAAATGAAATGAAAACTTTACCAGTAGGATTCAAGAATACATTTGAACAAACAGAGGAAAGACTCAGCAAACTTAAAGACAGGACAATGGAAATTATCAAGTCTGAGGAACAGAAAGAGAAAAACTTAAGGAAAGGTGAACAGAGCCTTAGGGACCTGTGGAACACTGTCATACTGACCAACATATGCATTGTGGGAATACCTGAAGGAGCAGAGAGAGAAAAAAGCAGAGAAATAATGGCTGAAAACTTGCCAGATTTAACAAAAGACATGACTATAAACATTTAAGAATCATTCAAAGACTAAAAGTAAGACGGACTCAAGGAGACCAACATTGAGACACATTACAATCAAACTTTCAAAAGAAAAAGGCAAAAAATAATCAGAGTAGCAAGAAAAAAAATGACCTGTCAGAAACAAGGAATGTTCAATAAGATCAGCAGACTTCTCATCAGAAACCATGGAGGACGAAACACAATGGGCCAATATATTCAAAATGGTAAAAGAAAAAAACTGTCAAACAAAAATCCCATAAACAGAAAAACTGTCCTTCAAAAAGTAAGGGAGGGGATGGGTACAGAGGTGTGTGCCTCTAGTCCCAGCTACTCAGGAGGCTGGGGTAGGAGGATTGCTTGAGCCCAGGAGCTTGAGTTCAGCCTGGGCAACATAGTAAGATCCTGTCTCTTACCAAAAAAAGGTGAAAAGAAATTAAGACATTTCCAGATAAAAAAAAGCTGAGGGAGTTCATTATCATGAGACCTGCCCTGCAAGAAATACTCAAGGGAGTCCTGCAAGGTGAAGTGGGAGGATACTAGACAGAAACTTGAAGCTATATGAAGAAATCAAAATCTCAATAAAGGTAAATGCATGGACAATTATAAAAGCTAGTACTATTGTAATAATGGTTTGCAACTCCATTTTTTTGTTCTCTACATGATTGAAGAGACTAACACATTTTAAAAAACAATTATTTGTCTAAAAACTAGTATTGTAACTGGTTTGTAACTCCACATTTTGATTTTGTTTTATACATAATTTAAGAGACCAAATGTAGGAATTATTAGTTTACTATACAAAGCACAAATTAAGGATCCCTTATCTGAAATGCTTGGGACCAAAGTGTTGCAGATTTTTTTTAAATCTTGGAATATTTGCATTATACTTACTGGTTGAACATCACTAATCCAAAAATCAATTGCATGTCATGTCAGTGCTCAAAAAGTTTCAGATGTTGGAGCATTTTAGATTTCAGATTTTTAGATTAGGAGCATTCAACCTGTATAAAGATGTAATTTTGTGACATCAATAACAGAATGGGTGGAAAAGACATTGCTGAAGGAGCAGTTATTGTATGTTATGAAGATAAGCTGGAATAAATTCAAATTAGAATATGATAACATTAGGAAGTTAAATGTAGTCCCCATGGTAACCACTAAGAAAATAGTTATACATACAAAAGGAAATGAGGAAGGAATATAAATGTTTTGCTTCAAAAATCAACTAAAAACAAAAGAAGACAGTAGTATTAGTCTGTTTTCATGCTGCTGATAAAGACATACCCAAGACTGGGCAATTTACAAAACAAAGAGGTTTATTGGACTTACAGTTCCACGTGGCTGGGAAGGCCTAACAATCATGGTGGAAGGTGAAAGGCACGTCTCACATGGCAGCAGACAAGAGAACAGAGAGCTTGCAGGGGAGCTCCTCTTTTTAAAGCTGTCAGATCTCATGAGACTTACTCACTATCACAAGAATAGCACAGGAAAGACATGCCCCCATGATTCAGTTACCTCCCACTGGGTCCCTCCCAAAACACATGGGAATTCAAGATGATATTTGGGTAGGGACACAGCCAAACTATATCATTTTGTCCCTGGCCCCTCCCAAATCTCATGTCTTCACATTTCAAAACCAATCATGTCTTCCCAACAGTCCCCCAAAGTCTTAACTTATTTCAGCATTAACTCAAAAGTCCACAGTCCAAAGTCTCATCTGAGACACGGCAAGTCCCTTCTGCCTATGAGCCTGTAAATCAAAAGCAAATTAGTTACTTCCTAGATACAATGGGGGTACAGGTGCTGGGTAAATACAGCCATGCCAAATGGGAGACATTGGCCAAACAAAGGGGCTACAGGCCTCACGCAAATCTGAAACCCAGCGGGGCAGTCAAATCTTGAAGCTCTAAAATAATCTCCTTTGACTCCATGTCTCACATCCAGGTCACTCTGATGCAAGAGGTATACTCCCACAGCCTTGGGCAGCTCCACCCCTGGGGCTTTGTAGGATACAGCCCCTCCTGGCTGCTTTTGTGGGCTGGCGTTGAGTGTCTGTGGCTTTTCCAGGTGCACAGTGCACACTGTCAGTGGATCTACCATTGTGGGGTCTGGAGGATGGCAGCCAGCCCTCTTCACACAGCTCCACTAGACGGTGCCCCAGTAGGGATCCTGTGTGGGGGCTCTGACCCCACATTTCCCTTCCACACTGCCCTAGCAGAGGTTCTCCATGAAGGCCCCACCCCTGCAGCAAACTTCAGCCTGGGCATCCAGGTGTTTCTATACATCTTCTGAAATCTAGACAGAGGTTCCCAAACCTCAGTTCTTGACTTCTGTGCACCCACAGGCTCAACACCACATGGAAGCTGCCAAGGTTTGGGGCTTCCACCCTCCGAAGCAACAGCCTAAGCTGTACCTTGGTCCCTTTTAGTCAGGGCTGGAGCAGCTGGGACATAGGGCACCAAGTCCCTAGACTGCACACGTCAGAGGGATGCTGGGTTCGGCCCACAAAACCATTTTTTACCCCTAAACCTCTGGGCCTATGATGGGAGGTGCTGCCACAAAGGGCTCTGACATGCTGTAGAGACATTTTCCTCATTGTCTTGGGGACTAACATTCAGCTCCTCATTACTTATACAAATTTCTGCAGCCAGTTTGAATTTCTCCCCAGAAAATGGGATTTTCTTTTCTATTGTATTGTCAGGCTGCAACTTTTCCAAACTTTTATGCTCAGTTTCCCTTTTAAAACTAAATGCCTTTAACAGCACCCCAGTCACATATTGAATGCTTTGCTGCTTAGAAATTTATTCTGCCAGATACCCTACGTCATCTCCCTGAAGTCCAAAGTTCCACAAATCTCTATGGCAGGGGCAAAATGCCACCAGTCTCTTTGCTAAAACATAACAAGAGGAACCTTTGCTCCAGTTCCCAACAAGTTCCTCATCTCCATCTGAGACCACTTCAGCCTGGATTTCATTGTCCATATCACTATCAACATTTTGGTCAATGCCATTCAACAAGTCTCTAGGAAGTTCCAAACTTTCTCACATTTTCCTGCCTTTTTCTGAGGCCTCTAAACTGTTCCAACCTCTGCCTGTTACCCTGTTCCAAAGTCACTTCCACATTTTCAGATATCTTTTCAGCAGCGCTCCACTCTACTGGTACCAATTTACTGTATTAGTCTGTTTTCATGCTGCTGATAAAGACATACCCAAGGCTGGGCAATTTACAAAAGAAAGAAATTTATTGGACTTACAGTTCCACATGGCTGGGAAGGCCACACAATCACGGTGGAAGGTGAAAGGCATATCTCACATGGCAGCAAAGAGAACAGAGAGATTGTGCAGGGGAACTCTTCTTTTTAAAACCATCAGTTCTTGTGAGACTTACTCATTGTCATGAGAATAGCACAGGGAAGACTTGCCACCATGATTCAATTACTTCCCACTGGGTCCCTCCCACAACACGTGGGAATTCAAGAAGAAATTCAGGTGAGGACACAGCCAAATCATATCAACAGTGATGCAGGAAATGAGAAACGAAAAAGCTATAAGGCATATAGAAAACATATACCAGAATGACAAATGTCGCTCCTTATCAGTAATTACTTGAAATGTAAATTGATTAAACTGTCCAATCAATAGACAGAGATTGGCGGAATGAATAAAACTACATGCTGCCTGTAAGATACTCATTTTGGATCCAAAGACACAAATAGATTGAAATTGAGAGGATGGAAAAAGATACAGCATGCAAATAATAACCAGAGAGAGTGGAGGCCACTAATATTAGTGGCCACATTAATATTAGACAAAATACTTTAAATCAAAAAGGATTACAAGACACAAAGAGGAATCTACTGACAGACCATCAAAATATATGAAGCAAAAAATCAACAGAACTAAAGGGAGAAATAGACAGTTCTACAATAATAGTTGGAGACTTCAAGAATCCACTCTAAATACCAACCAGATAAAGATACGTAAGAAAATGGAGGACTTAATACAATAAACCAACTAGATCTAACAGACATATACAGAACACTGTACTCAAAAACAGCAATATATGTTTCTCAAGGGCACATGCAACATTTTCCAGAATGAACCACATATTAGGCCACAAATTAAGTCTCAGTAAATTTAAAAAGACATATATCATATGAAGTGTCTTCTCCAACCACGGTGAGATAAAGCAGAAATAAAAGTATAAAATTCATAAATTTGTGGAAATTAAACAACACACTCTTAAGCAACCAGTGTTATCAAGGAAGAAATCACAAGAGAAATTAGAAAATATTTGGAGATGAATGAAGCTCAAGAAAAAACACACTGCAACTTATGGGACTTAGAAATAGCAGTGCTAAGGGGAAATTTACACCTATAAATGATTACGTTAAAAAAAAAAAAAAGATCTCAAATCAACAATCCAACTTTGCAAATTAAGGAATGCAAGAAGAACAAATGAAATCAAAAGCTAGTGGAAGAAAGTAGATAATAAAGGTTAGACAGAAATGAAATGAAGAATAGAAAAATAGAGGGAAAAATCAATAAAGCCAAAAGTTGGTTCTTTGAAAAGAATCAATAAATTGAAAAACCATTGGGGGAGGGGCCAAGATGGCCGATTAGAAGCAGCTGTGGTCCACAGCACTCACAGAGAGGAACAAAACAGGCAAGTGAATACAGCTTTCAACTGAAACATCCAGGTTCACACATTGGGACTGATTAGGGAAACAACTCAATACACGGAGAATGAAGAAAAGTAGGGTGGCATGATGGCCCACCAGGAGTGACATGGAGCCAAGGAAACCCCCGCCCCCAGTCAAAGGAAGCAATTAGTGACTATGTGACCCAGGAAACCATGCTTCTCCCATGAATCTTTGCAACCTGTGGATCAGGAGATCCCCTTGTGAGCCATGCCACAAGTGCCTTGGATCTGTCACATAGAACTGGGTAGAGTCTTGGCAGAGCAACTGCTCAGGCACACACAGAAACCCAGGAGCTTTAAATACACCAGTCTTTCTGTAACTCAGGCAAGGTGGGTGGTCTGCATATACCCCTAGGAAGGGGGCAGAATCCAGGGAGCCAAGCAGCATCATTCTGTAGACCCCACTTCTACCACACCTCACAAGATAAGACCCACTGTCTTGGAATTCCAGTAAGGCATCAGTAACAGGGTGGAGCCTGCCTGAGATAGGATGGAACCTCAAGGGGAGAGTGGTGGGCAACACCTCTGCTGTTTGGTCAATTCAGCTATTCCAGCCCGTGGACTTTGGAGAGTCTAAACAGTCCAGACGAGGAAGGGTTTCCCTAGAAGTGCAACACAGCAGCTTTGCCAGATCATGGCCAGACTGCTTCTTCCTCACTGGGTAGAACCTTCCAGCTGGACACTCCAGCCACACCTGCCTGCACATATTAGGGACAGAGCTCTGATCTCTCTCTGGGATGAAGTGCCCAGAGGAGGGGAGGGCTGTCACCTGGGTTGGTTGGATGACTTAGCCGTTCTGGCCTGTGGGCTTTGGAGAGACCAAGTTGACAGGGGCAGAGGCAGTTCATCACCACAGCACAGCTGTTTTGTTGAGGTATGGCCAGATTGCTTCTTTTTTTTTTTTTTTTTTTTTTTTGAGACAGAGTCTTGCTCTGTCGCCCAGGCTGGAGTGCAGTGGCGCAATCTCGGCTCACTGCAAGCTCTGCCTCCCGGGTTCACGCCATTCTCCTGCCTCAGCCTCTCCGAGTAGCTGGGACTACAGGTGCCCGCCACCACGCCCGGCTAATTTTTTGTATTTTTAGTAGAGACGGGGTTTCACCGTGGTCTCGATCTCCTGACCTCGTGATCCGCCCGCCTCGGCCTCCCAAAGTGCTGGGATTACAAGCGTGAGCCACCGCGGCCAGCCCAGACTGCTTCTTTAAGCAAGACCCTGATCCACTCCTCCTTGGATCCTGGGGCAGGTACTCCCAGTCAGGTCCCACCCACAGGGGCCTCCGGTCACCCTGGCCTGTGTTCTCCCTGGGACAAAGTGCCTGAAGGGTGGGGCAGGCTGCCAACTTGGCCATTTGGCTTCTCAGCTTGTCCAGCCTGTGGGCCTTGGAGAGCCCAAACCGATCAGGGTCAGAAGGGATCTCCAATACAGTACAGCTGCTCTATCAAAAGCATTCAGACTGCTTCTTTAAGTGGGTTCCTGACCCTAACTGGGTAAGATCTCCCAACAGGAGTCTTCAGCCACCTCCTACAGGCAAATTTGGGCCAGCAATAGGTCAGTACCCTGGGATAGAGCTTCTAGAGGAAAAAAGTTGGCTGCCATCTTTGCTATTTTACAGCCTTCACAGGTGATACCTCAAGGTACAGAAAAAAAAAAAAAAAGAAAACTAAGGTTTAGAGTGGACCCCCAGCAAACCATAGCAGCCCTATGGATGAGTTGCCAGGCTGTTAAAGGAAAAACAAACAAATAGAAAACAACAACAACAAAACCCATCCAAAAATCAGCAATGTAAAAAATCAAAGGTAGATAAACCCACTAAGATGAGAAAGAAGCAATGCAAAAACACTGAAAACTCAAAAAGCCAGAGTGCCCCTTTTGCTTAAAATGACTGCAACACCTCTCCAGCAAGGGCTCAGAACTGGGCTGAGGCTGAGATGGTTGAAATGACAGAAGTAGGTTTCAGAAGATGGGTAATAAACTTCGCTGAGATAAAAGAGCATGTTGTAAACCAATGCAAAGAAGCTAAGAATCACGATAAAACAATACAGGAGACAAGAGCCAAAACAGCCAGTTGAAACAGAAACATAACTAATCTGTTAGAGCTGAAAAGCACACTACAGGACTTCACAATGCAATCACAAATGTTAATAGCAGAATAGACTACATGGAAGAAAGAATCTCAGAGCCTAAAGACTATCTTTCTGAAATAAGACAGGCTGACAAGAATAGAGAAAAAAGGATGGAAAAAAAAAGAACAAAACCTCTGAGAAATATGGGATTATGTAAAGAGACCAAATCTACAACTGATTGGGGTAACTGAAAGAGACAGAGAATGGAACCAAGTTGGAAAACACACTTTAGGATATAATCCAGAACTTTCCCAACCTAGCAAGACAGGCCAATATTCAAATTCAGGAAATTTAGAGAACCCTAGTAAAATACTCCATGAGAAGATCATCCCCCAGACACATAATAATCAGATTCTCCAAGATTGAAATGAAAGAAAAAATGGTTAAGGGCAGCCAGAGAGAAAGGCCAGGTCACCTACAAAGGCAAGCCATCAGATTAACGGTAGACCTCTCAGTGGAAACCCTGGAAGCTAGAAGAGACTGGGGGCCAAAATTCAACATTCTTAAAGAAAAGAATTTCCAACCCGGAATTTCATATCCAGCCAAACTAAGCTTCATAAGCAAAGGAGAAACAAGATCCTTTTCAGACAAGCAAATGATGAGGGAATTTGTTACCACCAGACCCGCCTTGCAAGAGCTCCTGAATGAAGCACTAAATATGGAAAGGAAAAACCATTGCAAGCCATTACAAAAACACACTGAAATACACAGACCAGTGACACTATGAAGCACATACAGAAAGAAGTCTACAAAATAACCAACTAGCATCATGATGACAGGATCTAATTCACACATAACAATACTAACCTTAAATTTAAATGGGCTAAATGCCCCAATTAAAAGACATAGAGCAGCAAGCTGGATAAAGAACCAGGACCCATCAGTATGCTGTCTTCAAGAGACCCATCTTACTTGCAAAGACACACATAGGCTCAAAATAAAGGGATGAAGGAAAATTTACCAAGCAAATGGAAAAATTGAAAAAAGCAGGGGTTGCAATCCTAGTTTCTGACAAAACATGCTTTAAACCAACAAAGGGCTGGGCGCAGTGGCTCAGGCCTGTAATCCTAGCACTTTGGGAGGCCGAGGCAGGCGAATAACCTGAGATTAGGAGTTTGAGACAACCCTGGCCAACATGGTTAAACCCCATCTCCACAAAAAGTACAAAAACCAGCTGGGCATCGTGGTGGGTGCCTGTAATCTCAGCTACTCGGGAAGCTGAGGCAGGAGAATCACTTGAACCAGGAGGTGGTGGTTGCAATGAGCCAAGATCATGCCACTGCACTCCAGCCTGGGAGACAGAGCAAGACTCTGTCTCAAAAATAAACAAACTAACAAAGATCAAAAAAGACAAAAGAAGGGCATTACATAAAGGTAAAGGGTTCAATTCAACAAGAAGAGCTTGCTATCCTAAATATATATGCACCCAATACAGGAGCATGTAGATTCATAAAGCAAGTTCTTAGAGGCTTTCAGAGACTTAGACTTGCAAATAGTAATAGTGGGAGCCTTTAACACCACACCAACACTATTAGACAGATCATCAAGACAGAAAATTAACAAAAATATTTGGGACTTGAACTCAGCTCTGGATCAAGTGGACCTGATAGATATCTAAAGAACTCTCCATCCCAAAACAACAGAATATACATTCTTCTCATTGCCACATGGCACTTAACTCTAAAATTGATCACATAATCAGAAGTAAAACACTCCTCAACAAAACCAAAAGAGCTGAAATCATAACAACCAGTCTGTCAGACCACAGCACAATCAAATTAGAACTCAAGAGTAAGAAATTCACTCAAAACCACACCACATCACATGGAAACTGAACAACTCAAGATTAAGAAATTCATTCAAAACCACACCACTACACGGAAACTGAACACTACATGGAACCTGCTCCTGAATGACTTGTGGGCAAATAATGAAATTAAGGCAGAAATCAAGTTCTTTGAAATTAATGAGAACAAAGATACAGTGTACCAGAATCTCTGGGATGCAGCTAAAGCAGTGTTAAGAGGGAAATTTATAGCACTAAATGCCCACATCGAAAAGCTAGAAAGATCTCAAATTGACAACTTAACTACTAAAAGGGCTAGAGAACCAAGAGCAAACAAACCCAAAGCTAGTAGAAGACAAGAAATAATCAAGATAGAAGCAAAACTGAAGAAGGTAAAAACAAACAAAAAAAAACTCTTCAAAAAAATCAATGAATCCAATAGCTGTTTTTTAAGATTAATAAGATAGATAGACTGCTAACTAGACTAGTAAAGAAGAAAAGAGAGAAGATTTATATAAACACAATCAGAAATGATGAGGGGGATATCACCACTGACCCCACAGAGATACAAACAACCATCAGAGAATACTATAAACAACCCTATGCACGTAAACTAGAAATTCTAGAAGAAATGGATAAATTCCTGGACACATACATCCTCCCAAGACTGAACAGGGAAGAAACAGAATGCCCGAATAGACCAATAACAAGTTCTGAAATCGAGGCAGAAATAAATAGCCTACCAGCCAAAAAAAAAAAAAAAAAAGCCCAGGACCAGACAGATTCACAGATGAATTCTACTAGAGGTACAAATAAGAGCTGGTACTATTTCTACTGAAACTATTCCAAAAAATTGAAAAGGAGGGAACCTTCCCTAACTTATTTTTTTTTTCTTTTTTGAGATGGAGTCTCGCTCTGTCACCCAGGCTGGAGTGCAGTGGGTCATTCTCAGCTCACTGCAACCTCTGCCTCCCAGGTTCATGTGACTCTCATGCCTCAGCCTCCTGAGTAGCTGGGATTACAGGAGCCCACCACCAAAACCTGTCAGAGATACACCACCAACAACAGAAACTTCAGGCCAATACCCTTGACGAACATCAATGCAAAAATCCTCAACAAAATACTGGCAAACCAAATCCAGCAGCACATCAAAAAGGTTATCCACTACAATTAAGAAGGCTTTATCCCTGAGATGCAAGTTTGGTTCAATGTACACAGATCAATAAATGTGATACATTACATAAACAGATCTAAAGATATGAATTTCTCAATGGATGCAGAAGGACCTTCAATAAAATTCAACATCCCTTTATCTTAAAAACACTCAATAAACTAGGTAGTAAAGGAACACACTCCAAAATAATAAGTGTCATATATGACAAACCCACAGCCAATATCATACTGATTCGGCAAAAGCTGGAAGCTTTCCCCTTGAAAACTGGCACAAGAGAAAGAGGCCCTCTCTCACCATTCCTATTCAACACAGTACTGGAAGTTCTGTCCAGGGCAATCAGGCAAAAGAAAGAAATAAAGAAGATTCCAATAGGAAGAGAGGAAGTCAAACTATCTTTGTTTGCAGATGACATGATCCTATATCTAGAAAACCCCATTGTCTCAGGCCAAAAGCTTCTTAAGTTGGTAAGCAACTTCAGCAAAGTCTCAAAATACAAAATCAATGTGCAAAAATTGCTAGCATTCCTATACACAAACAACAGGCAAGCTGAGAGCCAAATCATGAGTGAACCTCCATTCACAATTGTCACAGAAAGAATAAAATGCCCAGGAATACAGCTAACAAGGAAAGTGAAGAATCTCTTCAAAGAGAACTATAAACCACTGCTCAAAGAAATCAGAGATGACACAAACAAATGGAAAAATATACATGCTCATGAATAGGAAGAATCAATATCATGAAAATTCACATACTGCCCAAAGCAATTTACAGATTCAATGCAATTTCCATTAAACTACCATTGACATTCTTCACAGAATTAGAAAAAAACTATTTTAAAATTCATATGAAACCAAAACAGAGTCCTACTAGTCAAGACAATCCTAAGCAAAAAGAACAAAGCTGGAGCCATCATGTTACCCAACTTCAAACTACACTACAAGGCTACAGTAACCAAATCAGCATTACACTAGTACAAAAAGACTGAGAGACCAGTGGAACAGAATAGAGAACCCAGAAATAAGATTGCACACCTAAAACCATCTGCTCTTCAACAAACCTGACAAAAACAAGCAATGGGGAAAGATTTATTTATTTAATAAATGGTGCTGGGATAACTGGCCAGCCATATGCAGAGAATTGAAACTGGACCCCTTCCTTACACCATCTGCAAAAATCAACTCAAGAGGGATTAAGAACTTAAATGTAAAGCTCAAAAACTATAAACACCATATATGAAAATCTAGGCAATACCATTCAGAACATAGGCATGGGCAAAGATTTCATGATGAAGACACCAAAGCAATTGCAACAAATGCAAAAATTGACAAATGGGATCTAGTTAAACTAAAGAGCTTCTGTACAGCAAAAGAAACTATCAATAGAGTGAACACACAATTTACAGAATGGGAGAAAATATTTGCAATCTATCCACCTGACAAACGTCTAATATGTAGCATCTACAAGGAACTTATACAAATTTAAAAGATAAAAACAACTTCATTAAAATGTAGGCAAAGGACATGAACAGACACTTCTCAAAAGAAGACATCCATGTAGCCAACGAACATTAAAAGAGCTCAACATCACTGAACATTAGAGAAATGCAAATCAAAACCACAATGAGATACCATCTTACACCAATCAGAATAGCTATTATTAAAAAGTTAAAAAATAACAGATGCTGGCAAGGTTGTGGAGAAAAAGGAACATTTGACACTGTTGGTGGAACTATAAATTAGTTTAACCATTGTGGAAGACAGTGTGGTGATTCCTCAAAGATCTAGAGGCAGAAATACCATTTGACCCAGCAATCCCATTACTGGGTATGTACCCAAAGGAATATAAATTATTCTATTATAAAGATACATGCACATGTATTTTCACTGCAGCACTATTCACAATAGAAAAGACATGGAATCAACCTAAGTGTCCATCAATGATAGACTGGATGAAGAAAATTTGGTACATATACACGATGGAATACTATACAGCCATAAAAAGGAATGAGATGGTGTCCTTTGCAGGGACATGGTTGGAGCTGGAGGCCATTATCTTCCACAAACTAATGCAGGAACAGAAAACCAAATCCCACATGTTCTCACTTATAAGTGGGAGCTGGATGATGAGAAAACATGGACGCATAGTGGGGAATGACACACACTGGGGCCTGCTGGAGAATGGGGGGAAGGAGGGAGAGCATGAGGAAGAATAGCTCACAGATGCTCGGCTTAATACCTAGGATGATCTGGCAGCAAATCACCATAGCATATGTTTACCTATGTAACAAACCTGCACATCCTGCATATGTACCCCTGAACTTAAAATGAAAACCATTAGCTTGATAGACTAACAAAAAAAAAAAAAAAGAGAGAGGACAGGCACAGTGGCTAATGCCTGTAATCCCAGCACTTTGCAAGGCCAAGGGGGGCAGACCACTTGAGGCCATAATTTCGAAACCAGCCTGGCTAACATGGCAAAACTCTGTCTCTATTAAAAGTACAAAAATTAGCCAGGTGTGGTGGTATGTGCCTGTGGTCCTAGCTACTGGAGAGGCTGAGACAGGAGAATCGCCTGAACCTAGGAGGTGGAGGTTGCAGTGAGCTAAGATTTCGCCACTGCAATCCAGCCTTGGTAACAGTGAGGCTCTCTCTCTCAAAAAAAAAAAAAAAAAAAAAAGAAAATTAAAATTAAAAAAGAGAAAACACTCAAATTACTAAAATCAGAAAAGAAAATGGAGATATAACTACCAATGCTATAGAAATAAAAAAGGATTTCATGAGAGTATTATGAAAAATTATATACCAAAAAATTGGAGAACTTAGATGAAATGGATGAATTCCTAAAAAACACAACACCCACCTAGAGTAAATCATGAACAAATAGAATATTTGAATAGACTTATAACTAGTAAGGAATAGAATTAATAATAAAAAATCTCATGACATTAAAATGCTCCAGATCTGAGCGCTTCACTGGTGAATTCCACCAAACATTTAAAGAAGAACTAACACCAACCCTTCTCAAACTTTTCCCAAACATATTGAAGAAGTAGGAACATTCCTAATTCATTCCATAAGGCCAAGGGTACCCTGACTTCAAAGACACTATAAGAAAACTACATCCCTTATGAACATTAATGCAAAAATTCTCAATAAAATACTAACACATCAAGTTCAGTAGCATGTTAAAAGGATTATACACCATGACCATGTGAGATTTGTTCCTGGGATACAGGGATGGTTCAACACATGAAAATCGATCAATGTACACTACATTTACAGAAGAACAAAAATTACATCATCATCTTAATTGAGGCAAAAAAAAGCATTTGAGAAAATTCAACACCCTTTCATGATAAAAACACTCAACAAACTAAGAATAGAAGGAAACTACCTCAACATAATTAAAAACTATACATGTAAAACCCACAGAGATCACCATTCTCAATGCTGGAAGACTGAAAACTTTCCCTCTAAGATCAAGAACAATGCAAGCGTGCTAATTTTCACCACTTTTATTTAATGAAGTACTAGAAGTTCCAACCAGAGCAATTAGGCAAGAAAAAAATTAAAAGACATCCAAATTGGAAAGGAGGAAATAAAATTATCTCTGTTCACAGATGCTATGATCTTATAAGCAGAAAATCCTAAAGATATCACCAAAAAACTTATTAGAACCAATAAATTAATTCAGCAAAGTAGAACAGAAAGTCAACACACAAAAATTAGTTGTGTTTCTATATACTGACAATGAACAATCAAAAAAAATTATGAAGACAACTACATTTACAATAACATCAAAAAGAACACAGGAATGAACTTAAGCAATGAGGTGAAAGATTTGTACAATGAAAACTACAAAACATTGCTCAAAGAAATTAAAGAGGACATAAATAAACAGAAATATATTCCATGTTCATGGATTTGAAGACTTACTATTGTTAAGATGTCCATACTAACCAAAGCAATCTGCAGATTCAGTGCAATCACGGTTAAAATCTCAATGACGTTTCTTGCAGAAATAAAAAAGCCCAACCTAAAATTCACATGGAATCTCAAGGGATCCCAAATAGCCAAAACCATCTTGGCTGTATCTTGGAGGACTCACGGTCCCTGATGTCAAAACTTACTAAAAGCTATAGTAATCAAGGAAATATAATACTGGCATAATGACAGACATATAAACCAATGAAATAGAATAGAGTCCAGAAATAAACCCTTGTATACATGGTCAAATGATTTTTGACAAGGGTGCAAGACCATTGGTTGAATGGGGAAACTGGACATCCACATTCAAAAGTATAAAGCTGGACCCTTACCTAACACCATATATTAAAAATTAACTCAAAATGGATCAAAGAACTAAAATGTAAGATCTAAAGCTAGCCTTAGCTTAGACAAAAACATAGGAGTAAACCTCTCTGACCCTGGATTAGGCAAGGATTAATCCAATTTCTTGGATTCCTTGGTCACCAGAGGCAACCAAAGAAAAATAGACAAATTGGACTTCACGAAAATTTTAAAAATTTATGAATCAAGAGAATATCAGCATAGTGAGAACTCATCTCTACAAAAAAATTTAAAAATTATCTGGGCATGGTGGCACATGCCTGTAGTCCTGGGTACTTGGGAGGCTGAGGTGGGAGGATCACTTGAGCCTGGGAGGTTGAAGCTGCAGTGAGCTATGATTGTGCCACTGCACTCCAGCCTGGGCAACAGAGACCCTGTCTCAAAACCAAACAAACAAACAAAAAACACACACGCAAAAAGAATATCAACAGAGTAAAAAGGCAACCTATGGAATAGGAAAGAAAAGAATATTTATAAACCATATGGCCAATAAGGGATTAATATCCAGAATACATAGAGAATTCCTAAAAGTCAACAACAAAAACAACCAATCACACTGGTGATTAAGTTAGCAAAAACCAAAACAACAAAAACAATTCAAAAATGGGCAAAGGACTTGAACAGACATTGTTTCAAATATACACAAATGACCAATAAGCACTTGAAAAGAGGCTTAACCTCACAAATCATTAGAGATATGCAACTTAAAACTAAAATGAGATACCACCTCATCCCCATTAGGATGGCTCCTATGGTTCTGCCTTGTTGCTACTTTGAAGAAATTACAGTCAGCCTCTGTTCCCATGGGTTCCATATCTGCAGATTTAACAACTACAGATGGAGAACATTTAAAAATAAATAAATAGATAAATAAAACCCAACTGTACCAATAATAAAAAATAATACAACAATTTTAATATAGCATAACAACTACTTACATAGCATTTACATTGCCTTAGGTATTGTAAGTAATCTGGAGATGATTTAGTGTATACAGGAGGATGTGCCTAGGTTATATACAAATTCTACACCGTTTTATATCAGAGACTTGAACATCTCAGGTTTTGGTATCCACTAGGGCCCTGGGACCAATCTCCTGTGGATACTGAGGGATGACTGTACAGAAATTCTTGACTTATGTTAGTTTGACATAAGATTTTTCAACTTTACATGGGTTAATTGGGGTGTTAAATGCATTTTTGACTTATAATATTTCTATTTACAATGGGCTTATCAGGACGTAGCCCCAACATAAATTGAGGAGGATCTGTATTTTTTTCTAGAAAAGAAACTTTACCCTTATTTTCAACACAAACATATGATACGTGGTCTTCTCCTATTTTCAATCTCTTCAATTTTACTAGACCAGAGAACAATGGTTTAGACTCTCATTGCAGTAATCAAATTTGACTTGTACATTGTGAAAGTTGTGTAATCCTTTTAAATTAAGAAATATTCCCTTTTGGCAAATAAGCTTTAACCTCTAACCCAAATATCTTTGCATCCAAAAGCAACAGTGAATGTCTTAGCGCTTTTGCAGACTACTGGTGAATCCCAAACCCAACAGTGATATCCTCTGACCCCCATCATTTGAGAGCTGAAATGCATGCTCTGACTCACCTGACTTGGTTGGGACTTCATTCGTGGCCACCAGGGCCCTGTTCTGCAGCAAAGCTCCCACAGCACTGGTAACAGTTGGTTCTTTTTTTGGACCAATCTGAGCCTTATCCTACAGAGAGAGAAAGAAAGAGACAAAGAGAACACCTTCTGTATGTAACCTCAGGTACCACATAGGAGGTACAGCTGTTCCCACTTAACCAGCAGCAGACTGGCATCATCTGCAGGGACTCCCTGAATCCAGGGGAAGGGGACAGACACACACCCTGCACTTCAGTTAGCCTGGTTCTTGTCCTCCCACCTGATGCTCAAAGTCATATCTGGGTTTTGAAGCTTCCCTTCAATAATTAAGCCCTTGGGGTTGTTGGTGGTATATTTATCCTGTAAAATTAGTTGTATGGAGACATAAGAAATCACAATGTCAATAAAGGATATAATTAAAGAACATTTTATTTTTTTCATTACACTTGAAGACTATTTTGTTTTTTTAACATGAACAGAGAAGAAAAACAGATTGGCAGGCAGCAAATGTTTGAAGTATGAAATTCTAACATCCCTACACCATCCCCATCCCTGCAGAGCAGCAGCAGCAGAACAGTTATATTAAAACGAAATAAGGACCAAAAGGTTTCTCACATGCTCCTTTTATCTTGCCACTGATCCCACCTCCATTTCCGTAGAAACTGCAGGATAAAGATAACCTGTTACACCAAGTGAGAATTCTCACTTGGGCAAGAATGGCTGAGAGACTATAGCAGGCAGCTCATCCCCATTCACACAAATAAAGTTATTTTTAGAGGCCTATATTGGTCTCTTTTGGTTAAGAGTATGACACATTTTAAAAGTTGATTATGTTTAAAATAGAAACATATTTCGGCTGTGTTAAAAGCCCTTCAAAACTGAAACAACCCCTCCTTTCTTGTTCCATTTTTGAATAAGCTTCACTATTAGACAAGGCCCCAAAGTGGTGAAGCTGGCACAAGGGAAACAAATACGGCTGTTCAGATATACTCTACAGTGAGTGAAGGAATTCACAAAGCAAGCAATTTTTCTTCTGTGTTCCCAATCACCGCTCAGCTCTGGAAAACAAGGAGAGGAATGGGGCCAAGTTACTGGTTACACTGACAGCCAGCTGGCCTTCTTCAGGAATAAAAACACTTCCGTTTGCTGCTTTCCTGTGCTCTCTTTGGCCCCACTAAAGCAGACTAACTCTGGAGACCAGTAAGAAGAACCATCTGCAGAAATGTAACTCACTCTTTACTGCTTTACAGAATGTAGGTAGACTTATACATACAAACTTTTCCATAATTAGGCTGTATTCAAGCCCAAAGTAGTCCTATTCCTCCAAAAGCGTCATGCCAATCGTATCAACCGGAAAAGGCTACTGGAGAAGGGGAGGGTGGGGTAATGTAGAGAGAGGAAAGGAGGAGCCCCTATGTGTAAGACACTGACTCGGGCCCTTCACTTATCTATAAGTCCGCCAACAACTCAGCAAGGCACACATGATTAACACCATTTTACACATTAAAGTGAATCCCAAAGATTCACTTTAACTAACTCGGCCAAGTTTACCTAAATTATAGAATTAAAATTCAAACCCTGGCCGGGCATGGTGTCTCATGCCTGTAATCCCAGCACTTTGGGAGACCAAGGCAGGCAGATCACCTGAGGTCAGGAGTTCGAGACCAGCCTGGCCAACATGGTGAAACCTCGTCTCTACTAAAAATACAAAAGTTAGCCAGGCATGGTGGTGGGAGCCTGTAATCCAAGCTACTCGGAAGGCTAGGGCACAAGAATCGCTTGAACCAGGGAGGCGGAGATTGCAGTGAGTCAAGATCACACCACTGCACTCCACCCAGCCTGGGCAACAGAGTGAGACTCCATCTCAAAAAAAAAAAAAAGAAAAAGAAATTCAAACCCTGACTACTGAATGTAGAATCCTGACTTTTTCTACATTGCACTTCTTCCCATGCTATCTCAGATGTCAAGACTGAATCTAGGCCGGGTGTGGTGGCTCATGCCTGTCATCCCAGCACTTTGGGAGGCCGAGGCAAGTGGATCACTTGAGGTCAGGGGTTTGTGACCAGCCTGGCCAACATGGTGAAACTCCATCTCTTCTGAAAATACAAAAATTAGCCAGGTGTGGTGGTGGGTGCCTGTAATCCCAGCTACTTGGGAGGCTGAGGCAGGAGAATCGCTTGAACCCAGGAGGCAGAGGTTGCAGTGAGCCGAGATTGTGCCACTGCACTCCAGCCTGGGCAACAGAGTGAGACTCCACCTCAAAAACAAAAACAAAACTGAATCTATAAAACTGTATTTATTGTAGCCACTGCCTCTCAACACACACACATATGTCCTCCCTCCTGTGTTCTATTATCTACAGAGATTGTCTTTCTATCTGTCCAGGCTCTGGAGCTGAAAACCTTATTGTCAACCCTGATCCCCTCTTTTATCCTATGTCTAATCATTTTCTCAGTCTCATCAATTATTTCTTAGATTCTCCCTCCCACACAACCCTATTAATCCTCCTATTCCAGGCTCTCATTCAAGGACCTGTTAATCAAGGGCCTGTCAATCAAGGACAGTCTTTGATTTTAGGGCATTTATTCAATCAATTCCTCTTTTCTTCCTCTCTCAAGTGGCTTGAGTTAAAGCCTTTCTAGTTCTGGCTGCCTGTCTGCCTGTCTTGCCTGTCCCTGTACCTCTTCTTTCTTTTCTTTTTTTTTTTTTTGAGAGAGTTTTGCTCTTGTTGCCCAGGCTGGAGTGCAATGGCATGATCTTGGCTCACCACAACCTCTGCCTCCCAGGTTCAAGCAATTCTCCTGCCTCAGCCTCACAAGTAGCTGGGATTACAGGCATGTGACACCATGCACGGCTAATTTTGTATTTTTAGTAGAAATGGGGTTTCTCCATGTTGGTCAGGCTGGTCTCAAACTTCCTACCTCAGGTGATCTGCCCACCTCAGCCTCTCAAAGTGCTGGGATTACAGGCGTGAGCCACTGCACCCGGCACCCTGTACCTCTTTCATAGGTACTCTATGCTTTCGCTCCCCAGATGGGTGCCTCAGGTCACAAGCTGGATGTTTTGTGCATAAAGCCCTTCCCAACCCCAACTCTAGGCTGGTGAACCCATTTTGATATTTAAGAGCAAAACGTTTGCTTGCCTTTGAAGACTTCCAGGAATTGCAGTGACTTCTTCCATAGCTCTCCTATATATGCCAACTGTACCAGCTCCAAGTCCCCCTCCATCTTTCAATGACAAATTCTTGGTCAACTAGTACCTAGCACAGTTTCTGGTACATGGTTGATAGTCAATAACCTTCTAATGCTTAAGGGGATAGAGCTCAGGATCCACAGTCTGTGGGATCCGCTTTTGTTGGAAAGGGTCCCACCCCATTACATACTGGATTTAACCAGAAGCTTTCTAAACAGGCTGTAGGGGCCAGGCACGATGGCTGACACTTGTAGTCCTAGCACTTCAGGAGGCTGAAGGGGGCAGATTGCTTGGGCCCAGGAATTCGAGACCAGCCTGAGCAACACAGTGAGACCCCCCTCTCTACTAAAAATACAAAAAATTAGCTGGGCATGGTGCTACGCACCTGTAGTTCCAGCTACTCAGGAGGCCGAGGTGGGAGTATCACCTGTGCCTGGGAGGTCAAAGCTGCAATGAGCCGTGATTACACCATTGCACTCCAGTCTGGGCAACAGAGTGAGACTCCATCTCAAAAAAAAAAAAAAAAAAGAAAAGAAATTCAAACCCTGACTACTGAATGTAGAATCCTGACTTTTTCTACATTGCACTTCTTCCCATGCTATCTCAGATGTCAAGACTGAATCTAGGCCGGGTGTGGTGGCTCATGCCTGTCATCCCAGCACTTTGGGAGGCCGAGGCAAGTGGATCACTTGAGGTCAGGGGTTTGTGACCAGCCTGGCCAACATGGTGAAACTCCATCTCTTCTGAAAATACAAAAATTAGCCAGGTGTGGTGGGTGCCTGTAATCCCAGCTACTTGGGAGGCTGAGGCAGGAGAATCGCTTGAACCCAGGAGGCGGAGGTTGCAGTGAGCCGAGATTGTGCCACTGCACTCCAGCCTGGGCAACAGAGTGAGACTCCACCTCAAAAACAAAAACAAAAAGAAAACTGAATCTATAAAACTGTATTTATTGTAGCCACTGCCTCTCAACACACATATGTCCTCCCTCCTGTGTTCTGTTATCTACAGAGATTGTCTTTCTATCTGTCCAGGCTCTGGAGCTGAAAACCTTATTGTCAACCCTGATCCCCTCTTTTATCCTATGTCTAATCATTTTCTCAGTCTCATCAATTATTTCTTAGATTCTCCCTCCCACACAACCCTATTAATCCTCCTATTCCAGGCTCTCATTCAAGGACCTGTTAATCAAGGGCCTGTCAATCAAGGACAGTCTTTGATTTTAGGGCATTTATTCAATCAATTCCTCTTTTCTTCCTCTCTCAAGTGGCTTGAGTTAAAGCCTTTCTAGTTCTGGCTGCCTGTCTGCCTGTCTTGCCTGTCCCTGTACCTCTTCTTTCTTTCTTTTTTTTTTTTTGAGAGAGTTTTGCTCTTGTTGCCCAGGCTGGAGTGCAATGGCATGATCCTGGCTCACCACAGCCTCTGCCTCCCAGGTTCAAGCAATTCTCCTGCCTCAGCTTCACAAGTAGCTGGGATTACAGGCATGTGACACCCACACGGCTAATTTTGTATTTTTAGTAGAAACGGGGTTTCTCCATGTTGGTCAGGCTGGTCTCAAACTCCCTACCTCAGGTGATCTGCCCACCTCAGCCTCCCAAATTGTTATTACAGGCATGAGCCACCGCACCCGGCACCCTGTACCTCTTTCATAGGTACTCTATGCTTTCGCTCCCCAGATGGGTGCCTCAGGCCACAAGCTGGATGTTTTGTGCATAAAGCCCTTCCCAACCCCAACTCTAGGCTGGTAAACCCGTTTTGATATTTAAGAGCAAAACGTTTGCTTGCCTTTGAAGACTTCCAGGAATTGCAGTGACTTCTTCTTCCATAGCTCTCCTATATATGCCAACTGTACCAGCTCCAAGTCCCCCTCCATCTTTCAATGACAAATTCTTGGTCAACCAGTACCTAGCACAGTTTCTGGTACATGGTTGATAGTCAATAACCTTCTAATGCTTAAGGGGATAGAGCTCAGGATCCACAGTCTGTGGGATCCGCTTTTGTTGGAAAGGGTCCAACCCCATTACATACTGGATTTAACCAGAAGCTTTCTAAACAGGCTGTAGGGGCCAGGCACGATCGATGGCTGACACTTGTAGTCCTAGCACTTCGGGAGGCTGAAGGGGGCAGACTGCTTGGGCCCAGGAGTTTGAGACCAGCCTGAGCAACACAGTGAGACCCCATCTCTCCTAAAAATACAAAAAATTAGCTGGGCGTGGTGCTACGCACCTGTAGTTCCAGCTACTCAGGAGGCCGAGGTGGGAGTATCACCTGTGCCTGGGAGGTCAAAGCTGCAATAAGCCGTGATTACATCAATGCACTCCAGCCTGGGCAACAGAGTGAGACCCTGTCTCAAAAATAAATAAACAGTCTGTATACACTTAAAGTATTCAGACCAACTTTTCATGGCATCTAAGCCATGTCTATGAAACTAATAGTTTTTATGCTATATTGTAAGTATGTACCTGAGACCTTCGATGTGTATGGTGCTGTCTGCTGGCTCCAGTTCTGTGGTTTATAAATCTACTATCTTCCACTTCAGGTTATTTTACTGATTTGCACCTAATGATAACAGCTGCTTCCATTCATCCACATATCCCTTTAACTTGCTGATTCTGTGACTTTAAATAAAAGGTGAAGACCCCTCCTCTATAGAGCAAAACACATGACCTGTGGGGCAGTTGCCTTGGGACAACCTGTCCTACTCAGGCAGTTTCACTTCAGATTCACATTTCTTTTCTGGGTGATTAAGGTTGATACTGTTGCATAAAGAGTTTTGCCATAATGCTATAGAAACACTATGTATTCAAGTCTTCACACAAAGAAGCTTCAAATACTTTAGAAATATCTTTTTTCTACAACACCCAAAGGTGCCGTTAGCTGGAAAGCATTCTCCTACAAAAGAAGTCAGCTCCCACAGGGGTGAGCAATCGTGATCAGTTCTCTTCACGCTTACACTTCTTAGGATGGGTAACTGAGGTTCTCTAGGGAATTCTACTGGCTCACTGCCCCGCCCCCAGGCATGCAAGGGCACAAGAGCCAACACCTGGGGAGAGATAGTTACCTGAGCTCTGGATGCCAATTTGGCTGCTCTCTGAGCTGGATTAAAGACTCGGCGAGAAGACTGATCCTTGCAGAAATTAATATGTCGCTCAGCTGCGCTTTCGTTAAAACTTCTCATACAATATGGGCATTGAATATAATCTGAATGTAAAGATAACAAGTGGCAATTAGCACTTCAAAAACAACTATAGAATACTATAGAATTATAGAATGAGCTACATGAAGTGAAATAAGGATATGATGGCTCATGCCAGTAATCCCAGCACTCTGTGAGGCTGAGGTGAGTGGACTGCTTGAGCCCAGGAGTTTGAGGCCAGCCTGGGCAACATGGCAAACCCTGTCCCTACAAAAAAAATTAGCCAGGTGTGGTGGTGTGCGCCTGTGGTTCCAGCCACTCGAGAGGATGGCTTGAGCCCAGAAGGTCAAGGCTGCAGTCAGCTGTGATCATGCCACAGCACTCCAGCCTGGGCAACAGAACAAGACCCTATTTCAAATAAATAAATAAATATATAAGTAATGATGTGAACTCTGCTCCAACATGAAAGAACAAGGTCCCAAACTCTGGTTTGAGACTATTCCAAAGGGGGAGACATGCAGGGCTCAACTAAAGGACATGGCAGGGAAAATGTCACAACCTGTGCATTCATTTCAATCGTCTGCCCTTGAAATGTTTAAGTGAGGTACTTTTCCAGAAAAACAAAGATTATACTTAAGAACTTCTCAATGAATTATTTAGCAAATCCTGTGTAAAGAAAGTAGTTCTAGAATCACAGAATGTTAGTATTGATGGCACAGTAGGGCATAGAATATTCAAAAGCCTAGGTTGTGCTGAGTGGGTCTTAGAGAAGTTACGGAGTTACAGAGGGAGATGGGATGTTTCAAAATGTGGGTTTGGGAGATATGACTGGAAGTCAATGGGACTGTGTCACTGGCAGAAAGACATACTGCTTTTGCAGTGGCCAGATTTTTTTTTCACTTAACTACTAAGTGAGCAGGCAATATATTCAGGAAGGAGATAGTAATAGGATAAAAGGTGAGGACTCAAAAAATAGAAAAGGGAAAGAAGGAGGGATGATAGGAAAGTTCACCAAAAACAGCTTCAGCTTCCAGAGATGCAATAGCCCAGGCAGCTCCTGTCGGCCTCAGGTTCTCTGTGGTTCTGTATAGTATCTTTTTGTCTAAATTCGTCTTTCATTTGCAATTACCAGACATAATTGGTTACTGAGAGAACTGAGAGTGGGAAACAGGCAAGATCTTCTCAGAACGTGGAGCTGCTCATAGCAAAACTAGGTTGGCAACTACCCCTCTAAATCAAGCAGGGATTGGTGTTTGCTTTGCTTCGTTTTAGGCACCTTAAAGGGATAGCACACTAGATATCAGCAACATAAAATAATCTCGCCCCCTCTTCCCGACCCCAGGAAGGGTGTGAAACCGCATCAACCTCAAACTCAGTGTAGAACTTGTGTTAGTGTATAGTCAAAATTCCTACATGCATGGATGGATATTTCGTGTAGTGATGTTAAGAATTTTTTGTAAGTCACCTTTTTAAGCAGTTTGGGGAGTTTTCTATTTGAATAAATCATTTCATAAAATGTATATTCATAAAATGTAACAATTGTTAAGCACTTAGGAATTATCTGGTAGCCTTATCCTTTATTTCTTACTCCATCCAGAAGGCAGTACCTCATCATTAATTTAACACTGATTGAGCATCTACTTGGTGCCAGGTGCTGTCTTACACCTGGGGATGCAATGTCTCTGAAATCAAGGAGAAAGCATTCTAATACAGAAACAAATAAATAAAAGTTTCACACGGAGATAAATGCCTTGAAAAAAAATAGAACAGGACAGCACTGGGAAATGATAAAAAGCCCAGTGCTGGAGCTTGCCTGACTGGTTTTGAGCCTGAGTTCTTTACTTGCTATGTGTGAACTCGGGCAAGTTACCCAACCTCCTTAAGCTTCTATTTTCCCAGCACCTACATATCACCTGTTTCATCGGGTTGTTGTGAAAGTTAACTATGATAATCCACATAAAGGCTCGGCACAGTGGGCGGGGTGGAACATACTAAATGTTTTGTAAATGCTAGCTATTGCCATAAGAAAACAGGTTCAGCAAGGTTGTGTTTCCGACTACCAAATAGAAGTGAAACTGCCTAGGAAAAAAGTACAATAGAAAGTGCCATTATCATTCAGAATTCATTTACAATGGTTTAGAAGAACCATCTAGAACATGGCTCTTAGCTTGGTGGTTATTTCTTCAATTTTGCCAGCTGGAAAGCGAAGTCTTACATAAGAAATGCTGCAACCATAAACCCTGCTCACATCAGGCAAAGACAATGATCATGGCAATACTGAGTTGCTTCCTTAATCCCACTTGCTCATTCACTCACTGCCACCCTTCTATGTGTTTGGTACTACATATCACCATGGAGACAGCAAAGTTGAAGTCTATTTCCCGGCCAATGAAAATCTCAGAGATGATTAGGCAGACAGACAATTACTGCTTGGTGGGATAAACTGTAGAAGAGGAGGCACTAGAGCCTCTGGGACCCTACAGAAGGAACATAAGGCCCCACCAGATGGGCAGAGAGCAGGCAGGAGAGAGTCCTATGGCTGAGCATTCAAGGTTGCTGATTCTATTTATGTTGAACTTCACATATTTTGAGAATTGTTGTATTTTCTGCAACAATAATCTGAACCCAGCATGACTGAGCTACATGTTCTGCCCTCAGCTCAATCGGAGTCACCTCTCTTCCTCTATCAATAACGTGTTCATAAAATCACCATGTCCTATTTATTTCAATAGTTAATGATTTTAAAAGTCAGAGTACAAATGAATTCTTATGAGGAATATGGTGGCCAGATCTCAGAGAAAACTGGAAAACCAAGCATCATTTTAAAATGCCAACATTGTGCTGTGTATCCACGTCTATGTAGCTATGCAAAATGGTAACTGAATGTCCCAGGCCTCACAGAAAAATAACAATTATAAATATTCTATATCATTGTCCCCATAAACTGTCACAGTATCCTAGAAATTTCAATCATTGACAGGCTTAGCTAAGTCACTAAAAATAGAATATAGGCATGTCTCAAAAACTGAATCATGAAAATAGGGAATCATGCTGAGGAAAAAAGGGAAATTGCTGGCACATTCATGCATGTTAGGCCATGTTATATATAACTCTAGTTATATGTATATAAATTCTTTAGTACTGGCCAGGCGCAGTGGCTCATGCCTGTAATCCCAGCACTTTGGGAGGCCAAGGCAGGTGCATCACCTGAGGTCAGGAGTTCAAGATCAGCCTGACCAATATGATGAAACCCCGTCTCTACTAAAAATACAGAAATTAGCTGGGAGTGGTGGCGGGTGCCTATAATTCCAGCTACTCAGGAGGCTGAAACAAGAGAATTGCTTGAACCTGGGAGGCGGAGTTTGCAGTGACCCGAGATCCTGCCATTGCACTCCAGCCTGGGCAACAAGAGCGAAACTCCATCTCAAAAACAACAACAACAACAAAAAACAAATGAATTCTCTAGTACTTAAGCCTGAGAATTCTGGGCTAATATAAAATCCTTGCACAAACAAAATCATCAAATTGTGGTGAAAATGTTGGGAATGCGTATAACCATTTGGTTTGTTGCATAAAATTATGTAAAGGACACAAGAAAGAAGTTAATTATAAAATCATATGTTAGCATAGAAATATAAAGAAAAATAAATTGAACATTTGGTGAGGCCTTACAAAAGGAATTTTTTTTAGAGAAACAATAATCCCCACATTTTAGATCCAAGTCACGGTTAGATCCAAGTTGGATCTAAAATGTGAGAGAAATTCACACAGCAGGACATCTGACATGGTTTCACTTATTCAATTAAAGAACCATAAGGTAGCCATCAACCCTGTAACTTCTAATCTTAAAATGAACATATTTCTCATAAAAGATGTTTTTTGTTATATGAAACTTGTTGCCAAAGTACTTACACTATTACTAAAATCACAGCACAGATCTTTCTACTGAATATTTTAAGACAACACATAATTTCAAGATATATTTTCATTAGCACTCAATAAAAGAGAAGCAAATATGAGGATTATTTTCTGGTATAGAAGTTCAGATGACATATCTTTCAGGTGATTTTATAGTATGACTACACTGTGGCTTTTTGTTTTTGCACTTTCTTAAATAGTCTTTTTGAGGAATAATTTACACACAACTAAATGCACCTATTTTACATGTACAGTTCAATGAGTTTTGACGAATGTATCCATTTTACCCACCTCAATTAAAATATAGAACATTTTCGTCACCCCAAAAAGTTCCCTCATGCCCCCTTTCATTCAATATTTTGCAAAACCCAGTCTCAGGCAACCAATTATCTATTTCCTGTTACTATTCATAAGATTTCCCTGTCCTACAATTTCATGTAATAGAACATCTATGTTGCTGCATGTATTTCCTTCTTATTGTTGAGTACTAGACCATTTTGTAAATATTCCACAATCTGTTTATCTATTCAATTGTTGATAGACATTTTCAGTTGTTTCCAGTTTACGCTATATGAATAAAGCTATGAACAATCATGTAAATCATTTTTATGGACATGTGTTCATTTTTTGTATAAATATCAAGAAACGGAATTGCTTTATAGGCTAAGTGTATGTTTAACTTATTAAGAAAGTACCAGTGCAGGCCGGGCGCGGTGGCTCACACCTGCAATCCCAGCACTTTGGGAGGCCAAGGTGGGCAGATCACGAGGTCAGGAGATCGAGATCATCCTGGCTAACACGATGAAACCCTGCCTCTACTAAAAATACAAAAAATTAGCCAGGTGTGGTGGTGGGTGCCTGTAGTCCCAGCTACTTGGGAGGCTGAAGCAGGAGAATGGCATGAACCTGGGAGGCGGAGCTTGCAGTGAGCCGAGATCGTGCCACTATACTCCAGCCTGGGTGACAGAGCAAGACTCTATCTCAAAAGAAAAGAAAAGAAAATACCAGTGCAAAGTGGTTGTACTGTTTTATACTTCTATCAGCAGTTTATGAGACTTCCAGTTGGTCCACATCATAGCAAACACTTAACAGAATCAGTCTTTTTCTTCTTTGTTTTTTGAGACAGTCTCCCTCTGTCACCCAGGCTGGAGTGCATTAGCACAATCTCTGCTCACTGCAACCTCCGCCTCCAGGTTCAAATGATTATCATGCCTCAGCCTCCCAAGTAGCTGGGATTACAGGAGTGAGCCACCATGCCTGGCTAATTTTTTTGTATTTTTAGTAGAGACAGGGTTTTGCCATGTTGGCCAGGCTGGTCTCAAACTCCCAGCCTCAAGGGATCCGCCTACCTTGGCCTCCCAAAGTGCTGAGATTACAAGCGTTGTATTGTCAGAGTCTTTAATTTTAGCCACTGAAGTGGATGTGTAGTGGTGTCTCATTATGGTTTTCAATTTGCATTTTCCTAATGAAAATGGTGTTGAGTATCTTTTCATGTGCTATTGGCTATTATTTTGTGATGTGTCTGTTCAAATAAATCTGTTGACCTTTTCTAATTGGGTTGTCTCCTTATTACTGAGTTTTAAGAGTTCTTTATATGTTCTTGATATGAGTTCTTTGTCAGATATACATATTACAAATATTTTCTCCTAGTCTGTAACTTGCCTTTCCATTTTTTTTTCTTTATTCATCATTTCTTCAGACCAGATCCATTTTCTTAAGTCTTAAACTGAAATTTTTAATGTTGGTAAGGCCCAATTTACTAATTTCCTTTTTGTAAAAAAAAATTATTAGTGGATTTTGTGTCCTGCCTGGGAAATCTTTGTTGGCCTTTAGTTGTAACAATTATATTAGGTCAATAATCCTTTTTGAATGACTTTTTATATATGGTTGATATAGTTTAGATATTTGTCCTCTTCAAATCTCATGTTGAAATTTGATCTTCAGTGTTGGAGGCAGGCCTCGTGCGAGGTGTTTGGATCATGGGGGTGGATCTTTTATGAACCAGCTCGGTGCTGTCCTTTTGCTAAGGAGTGAGTTCTTGCTCTATTAGCTCCCATCATAACTTCTTGTTAAGAAGAGCCTGGGCTGGGCGCAGTGGCTCATGCCTGTAATCCCAACACTTTCAGAGGCCGGGGCAGGCAGATTGCTTGAGCTCAGGAATTCAAGACCAGCCTGGGCAACATGGAGAAACCCCACCTCTACCAAAAATACAAAAAAATTAGCCAAGCATGGTGGCATACATCTGTGGTCCCAGCTACTCAGGAGACTGAGGTGGGAGGATGGCTTGAGTGTGGGAGGCGGAGGTTGCAGTGAACTGAGATCACGCCACTGCACTCCAGCCTGGGTGAGAGTGAGTCTCCTTCTCAAAAAAAAAAAGAAGAGCCTGTCACTCCTCCTTCCCACCTCCTTCCCTTCCCTCTTGCTTTCTCTCTTGACATGTGATGCCTGCTCCCTTCATGATTGGAGACTTCCTGAGATCCTGGAGAGAAGCAGATGCCAGTGCCATGCTTCTTGTACAACCTGCAGAACTGTGAGCCAAATAACCCCCTTTTCTTTATAAATTACCCAGCCTCAGGTATTTCTTTATAGCAACACAAACAGATTAAGACAATGGTATAAGAATCAAGGTTCATTTTTCCATATGGATATCCAGTTGTTCCACCATCATTTGTTGATAAGACTAGCCTTTCACCCAGTGAATTACCTTGGCATCTTTTAAGAAAATCAATTACCCACAGATAGGGGGATGTCTATATCTAGATGCTATTTTCTGTTAAATTGATACACCAATACCAAGTTGTCATGATCACTGTACTGTTATAATAAGTCTTGACATCAGGTAATGTAAATACTCCAATTTTGTGCTTTTTAAAAACTATATTGCCTATTCCAGATCCTTTCCAGTTCCATAAAATCTTTGAATCAGCTAGTCAATTTCTTTTTTTTCTTTTTTCTTTTTTCTTTTTTTTTTTTTTTTGAGACGGAGTCTCGCTGTCTCCCAGGTTGGAGTGCAGTGGCGCGATCTCAGCTCACTGCAGGCTCCGCCTCCTGGGTTCCCGCCATTCTCCTGCCTCAGCCTCCCGCGTAGCTGGGACTACAGGCGCCCGCCACCTCGCCCGGCTAATTTTTTGTATTTTTAGTAGAGACGGGGTTTCACCGTGTTAGCCAGGATGGTCTCAATCTCCTGACCTCGTGATCCGCCCACCTCAGCCCCTCAAAGTGCTGGGATTACAGGCGTGAGCCACCGCGCCCAGCCTTTTTTGAGACAGTTTTGCTCTCGTCACCCAGACTGGAGTGCAGTGGTGCCATCTCTGCTCACTGCAACCTCTGCCTCCCGGATTCTCCTCCCTCAGTCTCCCGAGTAGCAGGGATTACAAATGCCTGCCACCACATCCAGCTAATTTTTTGTATTTTTAGTAGAGACGGGGTTTCACTGTGTTGACCAGGCTGGTCTCGAACTCTTGACCTCAAATGATCCACCTGCCTCGGCTTCCCAAAGTGCTGGGATTACAGGCGTGAGCCACCATGCCCGGCCAGCTAGTCAATTTCTACTCAGCAAAAATAACTTCTAGGTATTTCTGGTGGAATTACATTGAATCCATAGGTTAATTTGGGTAGAATTGACATCATAACACAATCTTGAGTCTTCCAAACCAGAAAAATGGTAAATCTCACCATTTATTCTGGTCCTCTTTAATTTCTTGAAGGAATGCTATGAGGTTTTCATTTTATAGGTTCTGCATATATTTTGTTAAATACACCCCTAAATATTTACCATTTTTATGTTATTATAAATTTATTAAATTTCTTTTTTTTTTTTTTTTTTTGAGATGGAGTCTTGCTCTGTCACCCAGGCTAGTGTGCAGTGGTGCGATCTCAGCTCACTGCAACCTCCGCCTCCTGGGTGCAAGTGATTCTCCTGCCTCAGCCTCCCAAGTAACTGGGATTACAGGCACCCGCCACCGCACCCGGCTAATTTTTGTATTTTTTTTAGTAGAGGCGGGGTTTCGCCATCTTGGCCAGTCTGGTCTCGAACACCTGACCTCGTGATCCACCTGCCTTGGCCTCCGAAAGTGCTGGAATTACACGTATGAGCCACCACGCCCAGCCTTAAATTTCATTTTTTAATTGTTTATGCCTAGTATATAGAACTACAACTCACTTGTTTATACTTTATATCCTGAAATGTTGTTAAATTCACTTTAATTCCAGTAGCTTTTTTGTAGTTCCCCAGAATTTTCTATATTTACTCATTCACAATTATGTTGTCTGTGAATAAAGATAGTTTTACATCTTCTTCCCCAATTTACATGCTTTTTACATGTAAATATAATATTTTAATTCATTTCTTGCCTTATTACACTGAGCATTATCAATAGTACAGTGTTGAATAGAAGTGGTCAGAATGAACATCCTTGTTTTTTTCCTGATCTCAGTGGGAAAGTGTTCAGTTTTTCACTATTAAGTGTGATGTTAGCTGTAGATTTCTCAAGGATGACCTTTATGGAAGAAGTTACTTTCTAATTCTATCTTGCTGAGAAAGTCTTTTTTTTTTTTTTGTATTGTATTGTTTTTAACGTGTAAGGAGTTACACTTTGTGGAAGGCTTTTTCTCTATTGAGATGATCATATGCTTTTAAAAATATTTTGTTAATTTGATGGATTACATCATTTTCTTCTTTTGACTTAATTTAGGTCTCATTTGCTCTTTTCCTAATCTTTTAAAGAGAAAGTTTAAGATAATTTAACTAAACCTTTTCTCTTTTCTATTATAAACATTTAAAGCTATAAAATTCCCTCTAAGAATGAATTAAGCCGCATCCCACAAAGTTAGATGTTTTCATTATCATTCAGTTAAAACTATTTTCTAATTTCTCTTGTGATTTCTTCTTAGATCCAAGGGTTATTTAGAAATGACTTGTTGATTTCCAAATATTCAGGAATTTTCCAGATATATTTTTGTCATACATTTCTAATTTCATTCTATTCTGATCAGAGAACATATTATGTATGATTTCAATTCTAAATTTGAGACCTACTTTGTGGTCCTGTATATGGTCTCTCTTGGGTGACTGTTCCATGTATACTTGAAAACACTGTATCTTCTGCTGTGGCTATGTGTCATAGGATAAGTATAAATGTCAATTAGGTCAAATTGGTTACTGTTGCTCAACTCTTCTATATCTTTACTGATTTTCCTGCTGTGTATTCTATCAGTTACTAAGACAGGAGTGATAAAATCTCCAAATATAATTGTGAATTTGTCTACTTCTTCTTCCAGTTTTGTCAGTTTTTGTTTCACATTCTTAGAAGCTCTGTTACTAGGTACATAAACATTTAAAATTGATAGGTCTTCTTGATGTATTTATCATTTGAATCATCATCTGTTAATACTTGCCCTGCAGTTAACTTTGTGCTATATTAATACAGTCATTCCAGCTTTATGATTACTGTCTGCATGTATATCTTTTCCTGTGCTCTTAACTTATTTGTGTCTTTATATCAATGTGTTTTTCTTATGGAAAACTTATAGTTGGGTCTTGCTTTATTATTCAGTTTGACAATTTCTGTCTTTTATCTGGAGTATATAGGCCATTAATATGCAATTATGCATATGGTTAGGTTTAAGTCTACCATCTTGTTATCTGTCTTTATCCCACCTGCTCTTTGTGCCTTTTTCCCCATTTGGATTGAATTTTTTTTACATTTTTTATCTCTACTCCATGTATTGTCTTATTAGCTAAATAGCAATATTTTTTAGTGGTTACTCTAGAGTTTACAATAGGTATCTTTACCATATAATAGTCTACCTTTAAATGACACTATACCTATTCATGTATAATATAAGAACCTTACAATATATGTCCATTTTCCTCACTCAACCTTGTGCTATTGTTTTCATACATTTCACTTCCATGTTATAATACCCATTATATGCTATTATTTATGCTTTAAAAAGTAACTAGTAACCCATAGTTGATATTATCCTCAATGGAAAACACAAGACAAGGATGTTTTTTGCCACTCCTATTCAATATAGTATGAAAAGTTCTAGCCAGAGGATTTAGGCTCGAAAAAGAAATAAAAGACATATCAATTGGGAAGGGAGAAGTAAAATTATCTCTGTTTATACATACATAATCTTATTGTATAAAATCCTATAGATTCCACAAAAACACTATCAGAAATAATATTATAAATGAATTCAGCACAAGTTACAGGATACAAAGTCAACATATAAAGATCCGTTACATTTTTATACACTAAAAATGACCAATCTGAAAAGAAAGTTAACAACTTCATTTATAATAATGTCAAAATGAATAAAATACTTAGAAATAAATTTAACCAATCAGGTGAAAGACTTGTCCATTGAAAACTACATTATTTTGCTAAAAGAAATTAAAGATGTAAATAATAGAAAGATATCCCATGTTCATGGTTTGGAAAACTTAATATTGTTAAGATGACAATAGCACGCAAAACATTCTATATATTCAGTTCAATCCCTAACAAAATCTCATTATAATATTTTTACAGAAATAGAACAAAAATCCTAAAATTCACATGGACTCTCAAAGGACCTTGAATAGCGAAAACAATCTTGAGTGTATTTTGCAGAATTCAAACTTCCTGATGTCAAAAATTACTAGAATGCTACAGTATTCAAAACAGTTTGGTACTGGCATAAAGACAGACATATAGATCAATGGAATAGAACAGAGAGCCCAGAAATAAACCCTCAAACATATGGTCAAGTGACTTTTGATAATGGTGCCAAGATGATTCAATGGGGAAGAAAAGTCTTTTTAACAAATGGTACTGAGATAACTGGATATCCACATGCAAAAAAACGATGTTGGAAATTTATATTACACACAAAAATTGACTTAAAATAGATTTTAAAAAATCTAAACATAAGAGCTAAAACTAAAAGAAGAAAGCATGAGCAAGCTTCATGACGTAGATTTGGTGATTAATTTCTGGATATGACATCAAAAACACAGGCAACAAAAGAAAAAACAGATACACTGGACATCATCAAAATGAAAAACTTTTGTGTATTAAAGGCCATTATCAAGAGACAGAGAAAAAGACAGTCCACAGAATTGGAGACAATATTTGCAAATCATGTATCTGATAAGATTAACATTGATATATTAATAACCTTATATTAATATTTATGTTAATCTCATTGAGATTCTAGCCCTAAGATGAGATAGAGGAAAAAATTTAACAATATGACTAAATAAGTGGAGAAATACAGAACATGAGACATTCTAAAGGATAAATAGCCTGGTAGGGATATTGTTCAAGATTTAATAAAGACCGAAGAGATAACAAAAGGTAATATGTAAACTGTGATTGGATACTGGGTTGTGGCTGAATATGGGTGAGAAGAGAGCTTTAAAAAACATTCTTAAGGTAATTGGGAAAACATATTAATACATATCAAGTGTGATAATAGTATTGTGATTATGCAAGAAAACGAACTCATACTTAAGAGATGCATACTAAAATAGCTAAAGATAAAGTATTAATGATGCTTGGAACTTAATTTTAAATGGTTCTGTCAAAGAAAAAAAAGAGAAAGGAGAAATTATGGCAACAGCGTCAACAATTGCCAAATTTCAGTGGAGGGCATGTGTACTATTCCTTCCTCTTTTCTGTAGATTTTTAAATTTTCAAATAAAATGTTTCCAGTAAAAAAAGCTGTGGGCCACTAAATTGTACAGCTTCAAATGGTTAAAATGCTAAATTTCATGTTTTGGGACTTTTACCCGGAAAAAAAAAAAAAAAAAAACAGCTGTGGGTATCTGACACGATGGGGCTGTTGCAGAGTTGGTTAGCTTGCTCTGCATAGCTCCATACCTATCAGCTAAGAGGTGTCTGGTGTTTCTTGGAGTTATGTAATACTACAGCACAGCTACAGTGGTGTTCCCACATTGAGACAGAGTTAGGAGGAAACACAGAATCTTTATGCAGATAAAAAAATAGGATGTTTACTTTTATATAATTAATAAAGTTACTTCTATGTAATTGTTATTGTCAATTTCAGAGTGCATAGAGGGCATGATGATTTGGTCAAAAGTCAAGCATAGCCTCAAAAGCAACCCAAAATGTCCACACACCTGGGTTCAAGGATGGAGGCGGTGGAGGTGGGAGGGGTCGGCCTTCTTTAATGGCTAGCCTACACTGCTTTGCTGATCGGATTGCGTTAATAAAGTCTTCATGTTGTTGTCTCCAGTTAGACTTCCTCGCAGGTGGAGACTGTAAAAAATAAAACCAGCAAATAATACCCTAAACTGTATACCTCTCCATTACAATTTTGTTTAAAGCTGGAATTTGTGAATTCACAGGAAACAGAACTGTGAAAATTGGGGAAAAGGAGAGTTTGTTTTTCAAAAGTACTCCTTAAAGAGGTTTGGAAAATACAGTAATATAATTTGCAAGCCACAATAGTGAGGGAAAACACAAAAGAAAAATCAGAAAAATAAAGAAACTATAAAACTTTAAAGAAAAGCAAATGTAAGATTAAAAGTGACTTTCTTCTCAGGTTAATTGCTAGATTTAAAGCCACTCTAATGAAAACATAAACAAGATTATTTTTTGCTACATCTGGAAAATATCTGAAGTATATTTGGAAATCTAAGTAAGCAAGATTATAAAGAAAACAGTAAAGGTGGATTACAGTTACATTACATTACTGCATTATCAAGCAAAAATGAAACCAGAAACAGGCCTTACAGTACCGCAGAATGTAATAACAAACACTAAAGAAGATATCAGGAGTACCTTGGATTGCGGAGTCTTCTTCACAGTAGAAATGTCAGTGCCCTGTAATCTTTGCTTCAAAGAATTGAAAGGTTTACGTTTTCTGTTGAAGAGTTTTTTACATATTGGTCCATGCCTTTCCTAGAAAACGAAGAGTAGGGATTGGAATTTCTAAAGTGCACAATCAGTTTTTAATGCCTAGGTGTACCTAGACAGCCCCGACTCCAGTGACTATGTTTGCTCCTCAGAGCCTAGTTCATTCTCTAACAGGTCACGGCAGAGCAAATCCATTTAGCTCTTCTCATCCCATGTTACATATAACTAGATATTGTGCTTGAGCAAAGACAATAAAATACCTTTATAGCTAAAAGACTTACTTCAAATTTGGGTTTATATATTTAACTCAAATGTGGGCAGTATGCTCTTTACTCCAGTCAGTAGTCCTTCAAGTATTCAACATTTCTGATACAAAAACTGAGGAGCTAACACGCAGAGCTTTGCCTGTGTACCGCCTGTATAAAATGTGCTACTGTGCCACTATGGGACCTTTGCCCTCTCCCTTCATGGATGTGTGCCACATAATAACCGTCATTGACACAGTAGCTTCGTCAGACCCCACAAAATACAAGTTCTATAAAAATCACTGCACTGGCTAAGAACAAGCCATCCATTTTAAGCTGAAGGAGAGAGAAAGATCAAATCATTTGATCAATGCCCTCCATAGCCTAGAAATAGGCTTAGGAAATGAAACTCAAAAGTATCCAAGATGTACCTGACATTTAGAGATCCCTCTGCAGATGGAACCTCCCAGGTCTCAAACTAATTCTCAGGGGGTGTGGCTCCAGGCTGGCAAAGGCAGTGACACACACTGGTGGGCTACAGGGCCACAACCAGCCCCGCAAGCTCTCCCTCTAGTTTCAGGAAGCTCTAACCACAGTTAACTAAAAGACAGCTATTTCATTTTTTAAATTCTCCAGAAAAATAAAACCTACAACCTCATTTTATAGTCTTTTGTCCCAAACGTAGTCAGACTTACAGTCCACATCCTTTAAGTTCCAGAAAAGTCTCCTTTATCTAAAATGTCCCAACTGACAGCTGTATTATCATCTTAGATTTTCTTTTTGAAAAAAATCATCTTTCTTGGGAACCCCTTTATAATATTGGGGCATACCATCTATTTAATTCCCTAATTTTGAAATGAATCAAGCTTTTATTCAACTTTATAGCCATCAATCAGGGGACTTGACATGCTATTAGCTTGAATCTGGACAACAATTAGATCTTGGAACAGGACTTACATCCATGTATCATTTTGTTCAAATGGTATAAAACCCCTCAAATTTGAAGGTTCTGTATACGTGGCAAAGCAGAAAACAGGAAGGTTAAAGGACTTGTCAGGATTAGTGACAAATTTGCGGCTAAAAGCCAAGTTTCCAGATGTCTAAAATTCAATGCTCATTCCTCTTGACTAGCTAATTTCCCTGGTGCTTTGGCCTTGAAATTTGAATTTTTGATGCTTAAAGAAAAGGCGGAAAAGCCAAAACCTCTTGAGGGATCATTGACGATGCCAAGAGATTTCCACCTGGCATCATTTCAGGAGGACCATGTTTAACAGGGTCACTTTTGAATGAGGCAGCATCAATCTGCCTCAGTGTTCTCTGGGCCCATCAGCCATAGGTTATGTACTTCTCCTCTTCCCTTGCTTCCCCTCCACATCTGTCTTTAATCTTTGCACTGCCGCCTCCTCACTGACTTGACAGTTCATTTAAGTCCAATGAAACACATCTACAAAATGTCTTTATGTTTACCAGAACATCTGCTGCAAAACGTCTTCCACAGACTTCACAGGGAAACAATTCCTGATTGCCATCTGTGTAAAATTCAAGAGTACATTATGTTAGTTTCATGGAATTGCCTGGCTGAGAAGAAATGACTGACTGGAGGTGACCTCAATAGCTTGATATCTTCACTCTTTTTTCCCTCCCCACCAACTGCTTCTTCCCCTTGGGAAGACCCTGTGTAAACTCACTTGTGTTTTCCTTTCCTGATATAAACTCCTCACTTCACTAAACAAGTAAATTCCATATCCTTCAGGCAACCAGAGTATAATTATTTGATTTAATATTTAATATATTCTTACATGAAGTGCCTGATAACTTTGCTTGAGATACAAGCAAAAAATACCTTAGTATAAAGGCAGTCATAAATAATCCAGTGGTAACATCTTTGGGATTCCTACGAGAATGTAAGTTCTATGAAGGCTGAGACTGTGCCTATTTTATGCCCAATGCAAGTGCTTAACCCATAGTAAGGTACTCAAGGTATTGGTTGAATGCATGGGCCAAGCAAGAATTGAATTTCTAACATAGAAACAATCATTCATTCGATAAATAGATATTGGCTATATGCAATTCTGTGGAAATATTGGGAGAAATCATACATGGGACCAGCACAGAAAAAAAGTATGCAGATAAATTAATGACATTAGAAAAGTATCATGAGAAAAGCAAAATATTATGAAATTCTGAAAAAAGTTTTTTTGTATTACTTCCTTTTGGTTCATCAGGAGTCAAATATGTTAAGATTTAAAAAGCACTTTGATCAAAGCTATGATGTCTTAGGTTAATAAAAACAGCAGTTTGAGGTCTGAGCATAGACTTTATATTAGACCAGCCATCTGGGCTTTACTCTACATGCAAGGAAAGCAACAAGAGACATTAAGTTGGAAGAACCTAAACAGAGCTGTGGAAGATGGATGTGAGAAAGGCAAGAAGGGGCAAACGGATTGCGAGTATAGTGGGAGAAGAGCGGAGTTTAGTGAAAAAGCTGCAGGTGGGTCAGGTGTGCTGGCTCACGCCTGTAATCCCAACACTATGGGAGGCTGAAGCAGGAGGATTGCTTGAATCTAGGGATTTGAGACCAGCTTGGGCAACATAGGGAGATTGTGTCTCTACACAAAATAAAAAATTAGCTGGGCTTAGGGTGGCTCGCGCCTGTGATCCCAGCTACTCAGGAGGCTGAGGTGAGAGGATCACTTGAGCCCAGGAGGCAGAAGTTGCAGTGAGCCATGATCATAACACTGCACTCCAGCCTGGGAGACAGAGCAAGACCCTGTCTCCCCCACATACACACAAAAAAGCTGAAGGTGGAGGCCTGAAATGGAAAGGAAATAGGAGATGAGTGATTCTGTATCAAAGAGTCAACAGCCTGATTAGATTTGTGGGAGTTAGGAGGTGGCAAAGAGAAAAGAATGCTTGAGGACTATTCTACGTTTAGAGGCAGAAGGACTGAGAAGATGCTGGGAGTGTGGGATAGAAACAGGAAACTGGAAAAGAAGGGCCATCTTAGGAAGAAAAATGACTTCAGCTTTGGAAACACTGAGTTGAAATAGAGTTGTTCGGCCAGCAGGATGGAAATGAGGGAGGTCAGGGTTAGAGACACAGATGTAGGCTTTGAGAAATGAAGTAAAGGCATGATATTGCCAGGGAAGAAGTCATGGAAAGAGAAGTGCAGAGATGATCCTTAGGGAAACTTATATTTAGGGCCAAGAAAATGATGATGATAAGCCAGGAGGAGAAACAGGAGAGAACAGGGTCATGGAAACCGAAGGAAGACAGTTTGAAAAAGGAAGACCTAGTTAACAGGAAGCAGATGGGTAGCCTGCTACAGACGTTGTTGATTTAAATGATTTCTTCTCACATCTGCTAATTGGTATTGTATTTTCAACACAGGCCATCCATCACAGCACACAGAAATACCTCTTGCCCTCCCTGTTCTTTTGGAGCAGTTTGTAAAACTTCATTTAAATATATATATATATAAATATATATAAAATATGTATACATATTTTTAAGCAAGGGTACCACAACCTGAAAGTACTCATCTTGATTACAAAACTACTGCTGCTCTTTCTAAAACACTAGTGAAGGATAACCTATTTTTACGAATATTACAGTAACATTTGTGTGGTGTTTTCCTATGTTATCTCATGTGATCCTCACAGTGACCATATGAGACAGGGTTAGTACTATTTTTATTTTACAAATGAGAAAACGGAGGCCCAAGTAGGTAACTTCTCTAAGACTGCAGGTAGTAAGTGGTAATACTGAGACTTGAATTTGAGTCTCTTTCCAAGTATTAAGACTATTAATTCAACCATCACTACAACTAGAGAGATGTTAGTACTCACCTGCAAAGCAACTAGAAATCCCTAGAGGATCAATGACCTCTGGTTGAAATCAGTGAGTCAATGAATTTAAAATACTGACAGATACAAATGATATGATTCAATTCAATACTTGGATACAGATGGACCACCACATTCTGAACCATATTCAACTCAGAAGCTTGAGTATAAGGAAGGAAGGGAACACTTACCTAGCCAGCTGAATCAAACAGGGAGATCAATGTGGTCTGCAGTGTTTGTTTCTGTGTATTGAATCACATGGAATATGTGATTGCTAGAACATTAAAAGAACCTTTTGAGACTTCTAAAATGCCTTTCAGTAGGTGACCGGTTAAACAAACTGTGGTACATCTATAGCCTGGAATACTGCTCAACAATAAAAAGACCACTTTTTTTTTTTTTTTTTGAGACAGGGTCTCGGTCTTTCACCCAGGCTAGGGTACAGTGGGATGATCACAGCTCATTACAGCCTCTACCTTCTGGACTCAAGCAATCCTCCCACCCGAGCTTCTTGAGTAGCTAGGACAACAGGCATGTGCCACCACATCCAGCTAGATTTTTTATTTTTTGTAGAGACGGGGTCTCACTATATTGCTCAGACTGGCTCGAACTCTTGGCCTCAAGCAGTCCTCCCACCTTGGCCTCCCAAAGTATTGGGATTGCAGGTGTAAGCCACCATGCCCAGCTGAAAAAGAACACCACTGATACATGCAATAACCTGGATGGATTTCAATGCTGGGTGAAATGAGCCCATCTTCAAAGGTCACATACTGTGTGATTTCACCTGCACAACTTATTAAAAAATGACAAAATTAGAGAGATAGGACACAGATTAGAGACTGTAAAAGGATAAAGATGAGTGGGAGTGGGGTGGAAGGTAGTTGTGATTCTATGAGGTTAGAATGAGGGAGATCTCTGTGTGATGGAATAGTTCTGTATCTTCACTGTGAGGTGGTTTTGCATGTTATCAAATGGTACAGACTGTGAACACAACTTGTACTAATGTCAGTTTCCTGGTTTTGATATTGTACTATAGTTATTTAAGATGTAACTTAGGGAAAACTGGGTAAATGGCATCCAGCATCTCTCTGTGCTATGTTGTAACATTTTGTAAAACTATAGTTATGGCAAAATAAAAAGTTTAAAAATAATATCTAGGGTTCAGCAAACTGTAGCCAGTGGGCCAAATCTGACACTTTTTTTTGTAAATAAAGTTTTATGGGAACACAGCCATGCTCATTTGTATACACAGAATTTATTGCTGCTTTCCTGCTCCAACAGCAGAGTTTAATACTTTCAATGAAGGCCATATGACCTGCAAAGCCAAAAATTATACTACTTGGCCTCTGACAGAAATAGGTTGCCAAAAATTGCTGAACCATTTTTATATTAATTTAAAGGAATTTGTGGGAGAATAACATGGAAAAATATTAATGAAACATTTTGTTCATATATTTACTAATAAAGACTGGAAGGGCACACACAGAGTAATTACTTTGGGTATGAATAAAGATGAATATTACTTTTAGTTTTCTGTATTTCCAAACTTTTAGTGAAAATTATGCATCACTATTTTAAAAATCAGAACAAATAAGTGCCTTTCAAAAAATAAAAAGAAACCCTTTGGAAGAAAATGTTCTAAAACAATGAGTATCACCTCAGCGATTTCTTTTTCCTCTCTATCTGGAATCATACTTGGTAAACTATTATAGTGGCTATTATTTCTAAACATTGGTTTATAATCTTTGAAAATGTTAAAAATGAGTAACAGAAAGTAATCTGGGAGTGATAAAGCTCTGTTTAACACATCAAAAATAAAACATAGGCCAGGAATGGTGGCTCCCAACTGTAATCCCAGTATTTTTGGGAGGCTGAGGAGAGAGGATTGCTTGAGCCCAGGAGTTCAATACCAGCCTGGGAAACACAGTGAGACCCTCATCTCTACAAAAAATTTAAAAAATTAGCCAGGCATGGTAGCATGCACTTGTGGTCCCAGCTATTCAGGAGGCTGAGGCCAAAGAATCGCTTGAGTCCAGGAGGCTGAGGTTGCAGTGAGCCATGATTGATTGTGCCTGCTGGGCAACAGAGCTAGACCCTGTCTCAAAAAAAAAAAAAAAAAAATCAGGGACAACTTGAGCAGGAAAAAAAAACAAAAACGAAAACAAACAAACATTACAAAGAAGCATAGAGAGAATTAGGGTTAGATTAAAATTGAAAAAGTTTTACTTTTGACCAGATATTCTCTTTCTTGAGCTGGAAGTTAAGAATGCTTTGTAGAGAACTAAGCTATCCACATTTTCTTAAAGGAGCATGGTAGAGAAGAAAAAAGGAAGACACTTTCTCATTCAGATGCCTGCAAATTACAGCTGTTAAGTTCTTTGCAGTCCAGAACATGTAAATGTTTAGCAATATCAACATCTTCCTTGGCCCTATGGCAAGGGGGTGGAATAATGGCCTCAACTTACCAATATCTCAGGAACATGAGTCATGAGATAAGAAATAGAATTAAGACTCAGTTAGGATAGCAGATCCTATCTAATTTAGATCTTCCCATCTAATTTTGCTTTCTCCCCAAACCCCAATAAAGCTATAGTAAAGGGACAAAGGGACATAGAAACATAGGGCAGGGAGGAAAGAAAACAAGAAACCTAAAATTTGGAAAGCTAATAGACATTGTAACTGACTTGGAGGACTTAAAGCAACACCAAACTCTACTTCCCAAACTAACAGTAAGGGAGAACTAAGAACCATCCAGATTCACACTACAGACTCTTAAAAGTCACAGGAACTCCTGGACAGCATGTACCTCTACAACTGGGGCAGGTGAATGAGGAGGAAGAGACTGTCAAAATATGGAGGACCAAGGGGAAAGCTGTTTGAAAGAAGTTAAGATTCCTAGATCACGCCCCACCCCCAACCCCTGCCCCACACCACAACTCTCCTGCTCCTTGGATAAATGCCCTTCCCCGTCTCTAGGTGATTCTACTTTCTGGAAAGGAAAAAATAAGCAGTCTGTGCATTAGTCAATATGAGGCACATCTGAAGGCATGAGTACTACAGCAAAAACAGATAGGTAGGTATAGATACAGACATACATACAGTCAATTCTCATTATTTTTGGTAGTTAAGTTCTATAAAGTCACTGTGAGCACTGAATTAGCAAATACTGAACTGTGGCTCCTAGGGGAAATATAGGGTTAGGTTCCTGTGAGTCTCTGGTCACAACATTTTTGTTAATGGATCAATACAAAACCTTGTTTTATGCATGTTTCTGTTTAAAGACACCTTTTTATAGCATTGATTCAGTAATGTTGAACTCATGCCAATAGCGCTGTAACTCATGACTGAATGCTTACCTAAAGCACATATTTTCTCCTTAGGGCAAATCACAGCCTTGAGCTTAGGAACACTAGACAGCACTTCAGCACTGTTCTAGGCAGCCTTTCCCCCTCCCCTTCCACCTTTGAGACAAAGTCTTGCTCTGTCACCCAGGCTGGAGTACAGTGGTGTGATCTTGGCACACTGCAACCTCTGCCTCCTGGATTCAAGCGATCCTCCCACCTCAGCCTCCCGAGTAGCTGGGAGCACAGGCCCACACCACCACACCTGGCTAACACGGCCATTTTAAACAGTGAAATCACCAAAGAAAAAGCACAAAAATGTGGAAAATGTGGCACTAAATAGCCCATGGAAGGAACTTGAGTACATTATGAGCACTAAAACAAGAAAGTAGAGTATTACCTTGTTCAACCTCAGCTGGGAAACTGTGCTGGATGACTCAACTTTTTTATCAATATGTGCATGTCTGCAAATGACTGTAAAAGTGCCACAAGTACTGATGTTAGGGTTACAAGTAAGTTTTAGCAAGTAGGTAAATTTGCAAACAGGGAATCCATGAATAACAAGAATCAGCTATATATGTATGCATGTCTATATATACATGTATACAGGTACATATATACAATCTAGTGATTAATTTCATGAATAGTGATCCTGAAAGCAGAGAATATCCACATGCCCATCTTCTTCTACTTGGCTTAGAGGACTCTGCTTGCCAAACCCTTACCCTCAGGGCAAAATGTAACTTCTCTGGGGATCAAATTCTTCCACTAGCAAGTATGTAAAGATACTGATATTGGGAGATTCCCAAACAGCTCACTCAGGCCACCCTACAATACAGCTCAGTTATGAAATACTGCTCACTTGTTCATTATTTCCATTATTTTCCTCTTCCAATCTTAATGATGAGCAAACAGACAGGAATTTCCAAAGATCTGAAGAACGTCTCTAGCAGGTAAGTCCAAAACAGACCAAAAAAAAAAAAATTAAAGGAAAATTATAACTCTTAGAAATTAAAAAAGTCTTGCTGGGCACAGTGGCTCACACCTGTAATCCCAGCACTTTGGGAGGCAGAGGCAGGTGGATCACCTGAGGTCGGTAGTTTGAGACCAGCCTGACCAACATGGAGAAATCCTGTCTCTACTAAAAATACAAAAATTAGCCAGGCGTGGTGGTTCATGCCTGTAATCCCAGCTACTGAGGAGGCTGAGGCAGGAGAAAAGCTTGAACCCAGGAGGCGGAGGTTGTGGTGAGCCAAGATGGTGCCATTGCACTCCAGGCTGGGCAACGAGAGTGAAACTCTGTCTCAAAAAAAAAAAAAAAAAAAAAAAAAAAGAAATTTAAAAAGTCTTTAGGAGAAAAACTCAATAGAGAGTTGAAAGATAAAATTAGGAAAATCTCCCAGAAAGTAAAGTAAAATGGCATAGAAATGGGAAAGAAACAAGCAAATTAGAATACCAGTCCAGACAGGTCTACTCCAAATAATACTTCAAGAGAGAAAAAGGAGAAAATACAAGGAAGAGAATAAAAATAATTTTTAATTATTTCCAAAAAAGAAGGACATAAACCTCCTGTGGTGGTTAATACTGAGTGTCAACTTGATTGATTTGAAGGATGGAAAGTATTCATCATGGGTGTGTCTCTGAGGGTGTTGCCAAAGGAGATTAACACTTGAGTCAGTGGGCTGGGAAAGGCAGACCCACCCTCAATCTCGGTGGGCACCATCTAATCAGCTGCCAGCAAGGCTAAAATATAAAGCAGGCAGAAAAATATGAAAAAAACTAGACTGGCCTAACCTCCTAGCCTACATCTTTCTCCCGTGCTGGATGCTTCTAGCCCTTGAACGGCAGACTCCAAGTTCTTCAGTTTTGGGACTCAGACTGGCTCTCCTTGCTCCTCAGCTTGCAGATGGCCTATTGTGGGACCTTGTGATCATGTGAGTTAATACTTAATACATTTCCCTTTATAGATATATTCCCTTTATATATATTTCCTATTAGTTCTGTCTCTCTAGAGAACCCTGACTAATACAGATTTTTGTACCAGGAGTTCCAGAAGAACAGAATATTAAGAATGGAGTTCTTTCATTGGTTTGGGGTTTCTGGAGTTGGTTGCTTAATATAATTAGACCCAAAAATGCTAAGGACTCTACTTCTAATAGTATGGAGAACACTGATAGACCTTGGCATGAACTGTTTAGAGAGTTACACAAAATAAATGCATTTGACCCTCCTGATTCATTGCTCATGAGAGGCAAGGAGTTTAGTGACCCTATACATAATACCTTTGACCATATGTGGAGAACCAAGGAACATAATGAAGCTGGTTGGTTGCTCCTAAGTTCAGGGGACAAAGTAATGAAAGAAAATGATGAATTCGGGGATTTTAACTCCCAGCTTCAGAAGCAGATACTGAGCCTCAAATCTCCTAAGATTGCCCTGAGTGAGAGTCTTATCTCCTGTAGAGAAAGAGCTGAAATTGTGGAAAAACAGATACAAGCTCTTATCATGCAAGTGGCTGACCTGCAGTGAAAGGTGCATGCACAGCCTTGCCAGGTGTCTACTGTTAAAGTGAGGGAATTGATTAGAAAAGAATGGGACCCTGCAACTTTGAATGGGGACATATGGGAGGACCCTGATGAAGCTGGGGACACTGAGTTTGTAAACTCTGATGAACATTTTTTGCCAGAAGAAACAGCTTCCCCATCCCGAGTAGTGGCAACATCCCTTCCCTGACCCATGCTGCTGTCAGCCTTTCCACCTTTGAGGAGATAAACCCTGTGCTGCCTGAGGCAACAGTGATGGCCTCCCCTGAGACAGTTGCCAGGCAAGATAATGTTGATTCTCCTCAGAAACCACCCCCAACACATCTGTTTGCTTCTAGATCTATAGACAAAATTCCCGTGGGGCCCTAGAGGTGAGGTTGAGAATGAGACCCATGAGGAGGTGCGATACACTTGAAAAGAATTGTTTTCTAACTTATATAAACAGAAATCTGGAGAACAGGCATGGGAATGGATATTAAGGGTGTGGGATAATGGTGGAAGGAACATAGAGTTGGATCAGGCTGAATTTATAGATTTGGGGACACTAGTAGAGACTTTGCATTTAATGTTGCAGCTCAGGGAGTTAAAAAAATTAAAAATTCTAATAGTTTATTTGCTTGGTTAGCTGAAATATGGATTAAAAGATGGCCTACTGTGAGCAAGCTGGAAATGCCTGATCTCTCTTGGTTTAATGTAGAAGAAGGGATCCAAAGGCATAGGGATGGTGGAGTGGATTAGTCACTTTAGACGTACTCATCCCATCTGGGAGGGTCCAGAAAATATACCCTTGACCAATGCCTTGTAAAACAGATTTGTGAGGGCAGCACCTGCATCTTTGAAGAGCCCTGTAATTGCCTTTCTCTGCATGTCACATCTAACAGTGGGATACACAGTCACTCAACTACAAAATTTAAAAACAGTGGGAATAGGCCAGGTGCAGTGGTGGCTCACGCCTGTAATCTGAGCACTCTGGAAAGCTGAGATGGGCAGATCACTTGAGGTCAGGAGTTCAAGACCACCCTGGCCAATATGATGAAATCCTGTCTCTACTAAAAATACAAAAATTAGCTGGATGTGGTGGTGAGCACCTGCAGTCCCACATACTCAGGAGGCTGAGGCAGGAGAATCCTTTGAACCTGGGAGGTGGTGGGTGCAGTGAGCCAAGATTTTGCCACTGCACTGCAGTCTGGGTAACAGAAAGAGGCTTCATCTCAAAAACAAAAAAATAAATAAAAGAATAATAAATAAATTGATATGATTTGGCTGTATCCCCACCAAACTCTCAACTTGAATTGTATCTCTCAGAATTACCACATGTTGTGGGAGGGACCCAGGGGAAGGTAATGAATCATGGGGGCTAGTCTTTCTCATGCTATTCTTGTGATAGTGAATGAGTCTCATGAGATCTGATGGGTTTTTCAAGGGTTTCCACTTTTGCTTCTTCCTCATTTTCTCTTGCTGTCACCATGTAAGAAGTGCCTTTCATCTCCCGCCATGATTCTGAGTCCTCCCCAGCCATGTGGTACTGTAAGTCCAATTATACCTCTTTTTCTTCCCAGTCTCAGGTATGTCTTTATCAGCAAAGTGAAAACAGACTAATACAGTAAATTGGTACCAGTAGAGTGGGGTGTTGCTGAAAAGATACCCGAAAATGTGGAAGTGACTTTGGAACTGGGTAACAGGCAGAGGTTGGAACAGTTTGGAGGGCTCAGAAGAAGACAGGAAAATGTGGGAAAGCTTGGAACCTCCTAGAGACTTGTTGAATGGCTTTGACAAAAATGCTGATAGTGATATGAACAATAAGGTCCAGGTTGAGGTGGTCTCAGATGGAGATGAGGAACTTGTTGGGAACTGGAGCAAGGGTGACTCTTGTTATTTTTTATCAAAGAGACTGATGGCATTTTGCCCCACCCTAGAGATTTGTGGAAATTTGAACTTGAGAGAGATGATTTAGGGTATCTGGTGGAAGAAATTTCTAAGCAGCAAAGCATCAAAAGGTGACTTGGGTGCTGTTAAAAGCATTCCATTTTAAAAGGGAAATAGAGGATAAAGTTCAGAAAATTTGCAACTTGATGATGCAGTAGAAAAGAAAAACCCATTTTTTGAGAAGAAATTAAAGCCAGCTGCAGAAATTTGCGTAAGTAGCAAGGAGTCTAATGTTAATCCCCAAGATCATGGAAAAAATGTCTCCAGGCCATGTCAGAGACCTTCACAGCAACCCCTCCCATCACATGCCCAGAGGTCTAGGAGGAAAAAGTGGTTTCGTGGGGCAGGGCCCAGGATACCCATATACAGCCTAGGGACTTGGTGCCCTGTATCCCAGCCACTTCAGCTGTGGCTGATTGGGGCCAATGTACAGCTCGGGCTATGCCTTCAGAGGGTGGAAGCCCCAAGCCTTGGCGGCTTCCACATGGTGTTGAGCTTGTGGGTGCACAGAAGTCAAGAATTGAGGTTGAGGTTTGGGAACTTCCCCCTAGATTTCAGAAGATGTATGGAAATGCCTGGATGCCCAGGGAAAAGTTTGCTGCAGGGGTGGGGCCCTCATGGGGAACCTCTGCTAGGGCAGTGAGGAAGGGAAATCTGGGGTTGGAGCCCTCACACAGAGTCCCTAGTGGAGCTGTGAGAAGAGGGCCACTGTCCTCCAGACTCCAGAATTGTAGATCCACTGACAGCTTGAACTGTGTGGCTCAAAAAGCAAAGGACACTCAACACCAACCCATGAAAGCAGGCAGGAAGGAGGCTGTACCCTGCAAAGCCACAGAGGCAGAGCTGCCAAGACCTTAGGAACCCACCTCTTGCATCAGCATGACCTGGAAGTGAGACATGGAGTCAAAGGAGATCATTTTGGAACTTTAAAATTTGACTGCCCCGCTGGATTTCACATTTGCATGGGCCCTGTAACCCCTTTGTTTTGGCCAGTTTCTCCCATTTGAAATGGCTGTATTTACCCAATACCTGTACCCTCATTTTATCTAGGAAGTAACTAGCTTGCTTTTGATTTTACAGTTCATAGGTGGAAGGGACTTGCCTTGTTTCAGATGAGACTTTGGACTGTTGAGTTTTGGATTAATGCTGAAATGAGTTAAGACTTTGGGAGACTGTTGGGAAGGCATGATTGGCTTTGAAATGTGAGGACATGAGATTTTGAGGGGCCAGGGGCAGAATGATATGGTTTGGTTGTGTCCCTACCCAAATCTCCACTTGAATTTTATCTCCCAGAATTCTTGTGTGTTGTGGGAGGGACCCAGAGGAAGATAACTAAGTGGGGGCCGGTCTTTCCTATGCTATTCTCATGATAGTGATTGAGTCTCATGAGATCTGATGGATTTATCAGGGATTTCCACTTTTGCTTTTTCCTCATTTTCTCTTGCTGCCACCATGTAAGTAGTGCCTTTTGCCTTCTGCCATGATTCTGAGGCCTCCCCTGCCATGTGGAACTGTAACTCTGATTAAACCTCTTTTTCTTCCCAGTCTCAGGTATGTCTTTATCGGCAACATGAAAACAGACTAATACATAAATTTAAAAAACAAAAAATAAATATAGTGGGAATATTTGGATCCCGAGGTGGCAGGGGCCAAGTGGCAGCACTCAGCCATCAAAGGCAAAGTGGACGTAGCTACTGTAATGGACTGCAGAGGCAACGTGGCAACAATCAGAATAGTCTGACACATATAGAGCTCTGGCACTGACTAATCACAGTGTTTCTAGAAGTGAAATTGAAAGGAAGCCTACTTACTGCATTTTTACTTAATTTATATAAGCAGAAAACTTCTAGGTTGAATAGACAAAAGACTAATCTGAATTATAAAAACAGAGAATCATGGCCCCTTAATTTCCAGACTTGAGCCAGTTTACGAACCCAGAGCTGCTTGAATGAAGGGCAGGCCAGGTCCCTTTGAAAAAGGTCTCCATTACACTACTGACAATTTATGCTGTTAATCTTTCTCCCATCCTTCCCCAAGAAGACCTCTGGCCTTGTACCAGGGTAATTATGCATTGGGGAAAAGGGAAATGATCAGACATTTCGGGAACTACTGGACACTGACTCTGAGCTGATGATTCCAGGGGACCCAAAACATCATTATGGTCCTCCAGTTAACGTATGGGTTTATGGAGGTCAGGTAATAATGGAGTTTCAGCTCAGGTCCGACTTACAGTGGGTCCAGTGGATCCCTGGACTCATCCTGTGGTCATTTCCCCAGTGCCAGAATGCAAAATTGGCATAGACATACTTAGCAGCTGGCAGAACCCCTACATTGGCTCCCTGATTGGTCAGGTGAGGATTATTATGGTGAGAAAGGCCAAATGAAAGCCATTAGCGCTGTCTTTACCTAGAAAAATAGTAAATCAAAAACAGTATCACATCCCTGGAGAGACTGTGGCGATTAGTACCACCATCAAGCACTTGAAAGACTCAGGGTGGTGATTCCTACCACATCCCTGTTCAACTCTCCCATTTGGCCTGTGCAGAAGACAGATGGATCTGGAAGAATGACAGTGGATTATCATAAGCTTAACCAAGTGGTGACTCCAACTGCAGCTGCTGTACCAGATGTGGTTTCACTGTTTGAGCAAATTAACACATTTCTTGGTACCTGGTATGCAGCCATTGACTTGGCAAATGCCCTTTTCTCCATTCCTGTCCGTAAAGCCCATCAGAAGCAATTTGCCTTCAGCTGGCAAGGCCAGAAATATACCTTTACTGTTCTACCTCAGAGGTATATTAACTCTCTGGCTTTGTGTCATAATCTTACTCAGAGAGACCTTGATCACTTTTTGCTTCTACAAGGTATCACACTGGTCCATTACATTCATGACATTATGCTGACTGGATCCAGTGAGCAAGAAGTAGTAAACACACTGGACTTATTGGTGAGATATTTGCGTGCCAGAGGATGGGAAATCTGATGAAAATTTAGGGAACTTCTTCCATAATAAAATTTCTAGGGGTCCAGTGGTATAGGTCCTGTTGAGATATTCCTTCTAAGATGAAGGATAAGTTGCTGCATTTGGCCCCTCCAACCACCAAGAGAGAGGCACAATGTCTAGTGAGTCTATTTGGATTTTGGAGGCAACACATTTCTCATTTGGGTGTGTTAATTCGGCCCACTTATCAAGTAACCTGAAAGGCTGCCAGTTTTGAGTGGGGTCCAGAACAGGAGAAGGCTCTGCAATAGATCCAGACTGCTGTGCAAGCTGCTCTGTCAATTGGGCCATATGACCCAGCAGATCCAATGGTACTTGAGGTGTCAGTGGCAGATAGCGATGCTGTTTGGAGCCTTTGGCAGGCCCCCAAAGGTGAATCACAGTGGAGGCCTCCAGGATTTTGGAGCAAGTCTCTGCCATCTTCTGCAGATAATTACTCTCCTTTTGAGAGACAGCTCTTGGCCTGTTACTAGGCTTTGGTGGAAACTGAACGTTTGACTGTGGGTCATCAAGTCACCATGCAACCTGACCTGCCTATCATGAACTGAGTGCTTTCTCACCTAAAGTGGGTCATGCACAGCAGCATCCATCATCAAATGGAAGTGGTATATACGTGATCGAGCTCAAGCAAGTCCTAAAGGCACAAGTAAGTTACATGAGGAAGTGGCTCAAATGCACAAGGTGGAGACTCCCACCACCTTGCCTTCTCTCCCCTAGCCTGCACCAATGGCCTCATGGGGAGTTCCCTATGATCAGCTGACAGAAAAAGAGAAGACTAGAGCCTGGTTCACAGATGGTTCTGCACAATATGGAGGCACCACCCAAAAGTGGACAGCTGCCTTTCTAGGACATCCCTGAAGGACAGCCCCTTCCTAGGACATCCTTGAAAGCGGTGAGGGAAAATTTTCCCAGTGGGCAGAACTTTGAGCAGTGCACTTGCTTGTGCACTTTGCATGAAAGGAGAAATGGTCAGATGTGCGATTATATACTGATTCATGGGCTGTTGCCAGTGGTTTGGCTGGAAAGTCAGGGACTTGGAAGAAGCATGATTGGAAAATTGGCGACAAAGAAATTTGGGGAAGAGGTATGTGGATGGACCTCTCTAAGTGGTCAAAAACTGGAAAGATATTTGTATCCCATGTGAATGCTCACCAACTGGTGACATCAGCAGAGGAGGATTTTAATAATCAAGTGGATAGGATGACCCGTTCTGTGGACACCACTCAGCCTCTTTCCCCAGCCACCCCTGTCATCGCCCAATGGGCCCATGAACAAAGTGGCCATGGTGGCAGGAATGCAGGTTATGCATGGACTCAGCAACGTGGACTTCCACTCACCAAAGCTGACCTGACTACAGCCACTGCTGAGTGCCCAATTTGCCAGCAGCAGAGACCAACACTGAGACCTCGATATGGCACCATTTCTCAGGGTGATCAGCCAGGTTGATTATGTTGAACCTCTTCCACCATGGAAAGGGCAGAGGTTTCTCCTCACTGGAATAAACACTCACTCTGGATATGAGTTTGCCTATCCTCCATGCAATGCTTCTGCCAAGACTACCACCCATGGACTCATAGCATGGTTTATCCACTGTCATGGCATTCCACACAGCATTGCCTCTGACCAAGGCACTCACTTTACAGATAAAGAAGTGCGGCAGTGGGCTCATGCTCATGGAATTCACTGGTCTCACTATGTTCTTCACCATCCTGAGGCAGTTAGATTGATAGAATGGTGGGATGGCCTTTTGAAGTCACAATTATAATACCAACTAGGTGACAATACTTTGAAGGGCTGCGGTAAAGTTCTCCAGAAGGTCGTGTATGCGCTACTACTCCACAACAGAGGTAAGGAAGAGTAGGCATGGAATACAGGAGATCTATTAGGGTGTCTCTTAGTATTACCATGTCCTGTGATTCAGGTCAATGGGAAACTACAACAGCCCAATCCAGGCAGGACTACAAATGGCCCAGACCCTTCAGGAATGAAGGTTTGGGTCACTCCACCAGGAAAAAACCATGACCTGCTGAGGTGCCTGCTGAAGAAAAAGGGAATACAGAATGGGTAGTAGAAGAATATAGTCATCAATACCAGCTATGACCACGTGATCAGCTGCAGAAATGAGGACTGTTATTGTCATTAGTATTTCCTCCTTCTTTTGTTAAAAACATGTTTGTGCATGTACACACTTGTACTAAGAAGGTATCTTCATTTTATTTACTTTTTCCTTCATCATGTGACATGAGATTTATTGACTTCACATCAGCATTTAAGTATTAACTTTATGTAATAGTATTTGGGTTGGGGATTGGTGCATTTCTGGTTGTATGAAGGATAGTTGTATTATGCTAGGCATAATTATTACCTTATTATTGTCTTTATTTGAAGATTATGTATGATCTCAGGAGATGGGTATGGGTTGAAGTTGACAAGAGGTAGACTTGTGATGGTTAATACTGAGTGTCAACCTGATTGGATTGAAGGATGCAAAGTTATTGATCCTGGGTGTGTCTGAGGGTGTTGCCAGAGGAGATTAACATTTGAGTCAGTGGGCTGGGGAAGGCAGACCCATCCTTAATCTGGGTGGGCACCATCTAGTCACCTGCCAGCGCAGATCGAATCTAAAGCAGGCAGAAAAAAAAGGTGAAAAGACTAGACTGGCCTAGCCTCCCAGCCTACATCTTTCTCTCATGCTCGATGCTTCCTGCCCTCAAACATTGAACTCCAAGTTCTTCAGTTTGGGCACTGTACTGGTTGTTCTTGCTCCTCAGCTTGCAGAGGGCCTATTGTGGGACCTTGTGATTGTGAGTTAATACTTAATAAATTAGATCTATCCTATTAGTTCTGTCCCTCTAGAGAACCCTAATACACCTTCTGATTTAAAAGACTCAGTAAAATGGAAGTTTCAGAACACTGAAGACAGATTCTACAGACTTCCAAAGAAAAATTAGATACAAACAATCAGCAATCAGGATGGCTCCAGATTCCTAAAAAGCAAAATTGGAAATGGAAACGAATGGAAGAAACCCGTTAAACTTCTGAGGTAAAATAATCTACAACCAAGAATTCTATATTCAGTCAAGCTGTCAATCCAACATTAAGTGTAGAATATATTTCCAGACATCCAAGTTCCCAAAAAGTCTACATCCCCTGTACCCCATTTCATGAATTACTGGAGGACGTGATCCACAAGCATGTAAATGAGATATAGGAAAAGGCAATTATACACTAGATAGTGAAAAGGGAATTCCCAGTATGATAGCTGGGCACAACAACCAAAGAGCAACCAGTCGAGGTTTGAGGTGTGTGATTAAAGAGACAGACGTGTTGAGGGCTATCACGACTAAGATATTCACTGCCTTCATAATCTCAAGATAGTATATTCAAGGAAGTCTGGCTCCCATTTTGTTCTACACTTGTCATGTTTGGCCATATTCTAATAAAGTGCCTGCTCTCCCTTTCATATCCTGATCTCTAGATCAGTTGGAGACACTCATTTCACCCCATAGGAAGGTTCTGCATTGATCTTGAGAGGTCAGGGTGAGTTTAGAAGCAGAAAATATAAAACAAGAATGCAATCCTCTAAGCATATTTCTGCAGATCCTGGATGCCTAAACTGTGACTTGTTCCCTAAAACTCACTCATCACCTTGCTCACTGACATCTAAACATGGGTTCTTGTAAACTCTAGAAGTGGAAGTCAGACCCAGGGACTGTTCACAGTTCATCTTCCCTAGGATGCTTTCATCTAATTGGTAGCAAACACTGCCCTCAAAAAGCTAAGTTTGTTTTTTTCAGTTGTTCAAAATGACACAAGATGTTGTGTTTAAGGATACTATACAAGTGGCTTTAAAAAAGAAGGAAATACTTAATGCAGGTTGAGTATCCCTTATCCAAAATGCTTGGGACCAGAAGTGTTTCAGATTTTTCTCAGACTTTGGAACAAGATATCATGGGGATGGGACCCGAGTCTAAACACTTTATTTCATATGTCACCTTACACACACAGCCTGAAAGTAATTTTATGCAATATTTTAAATACTTTTGTGCATGAAACAAAGCTTGTATTAAGTACTTATTCGTGGTATTTTCTATTTGTTGTCTCACTTTGGCACTCAACGTTTTGGATTTTGGATTAGAGATGTTCAACTTGTATGGCAGCTGGATAGTATGCAAGAATTACCTGAGGGGAAAGAGTGAAATGAAATCAAGGATGGATTCACAGGGGACTTCTATGTTCTATTTCTTAACTTGAACAGTGGCCCTGTGTTTGCTTTAAAAATTCTCCTGTAAGTTTCACAATTAAAATGCAAGGCCATTAGAATTTCTACCTTCTCTGCCCTTTAACTGGAACAAGACTGATAAAGCATACCAATGTCAACCCACATGAAGAAGTAACATAAAAGTATTGAAAATATAACAGTGAAGCTACAAGAGGTTAGAGTTCTTTCAACTGAGGTGACTTGATGACATCAAAATGGAGATGTAGATACAGGGCATCACGGGTAATCACACAAGCGGTAATTGCACTTCAGACACTTAGACTTGTAAAGTAACAGTACAGACAGTCCTCAACTTATGATGGTTCAACTTAACAATTTTTCCATAATGGTGAGAAAGCAATATGTATTCAGTAGAAAGTGGTACAATCCTCTCGTGATGCTGGGCGGCAGTAGTGAGCCACCACTCCCAGCCAGCCATGTGATCACGAGGGCAAATTGATAACTCTACAGCGTGCTGTATTGCCAGATGATTTTGCACAACTGTGGGCTAATGGAAAGTATTCTGAGCAAGTTAAGGTAGGCTAGGCTGAGCTATGATGTTCAGTAGGTTAGGTGTAGTAAATGCATTTTTGGCTTACCATGTTTTCAGCTTATGGTGGGCTTATCAGGGCATAATCCCACCACGAGCATCTGTGGTACTACGATATCTAAGTGGTTTTACACCAGTCACAGGCAGTACTTAAAATAGGTGGGCCGGGTGTTGGCGGCTCATGCCTGTAATCCCAGCACTTTGGGAGGCCGAGGCAGGCAGATCATAAGGTCAAGAGTTCGAGACCAGCCTGGCCAACATGGCAAAACCCTGTCTCTACTAAGAATACAAAAATTAGCTGGGCATGGTGGTGCACACCTGTAATCCCAGCTACTCGGGAGGCTGAGGCAGGGGAATCGCTTGAACCCGGGAGCTGGAGGTTGCAGTGAGATGAGATCGCGCCACTGCACTCCAGCCTGGGCGACAGAGCAAGACCCGTCTTGGCAAAAAAAAAAAAAAAGTTTAAGATACAAATTCTTCGAGATTTTGCCCCCTGCCTTGGATCTCTTAGGCCTTTCTCTCCTCCCTAACCCCAGTGAGTCTAGGCCCTGCTATGGTTCTTTCTACGTTTAATTCTTTTCTGAAATCTTTCCCATCTATCCATTCATTCATACACTACTTTGTGACTGCATACTGAATGCCAGGCACCCTTCCAGACCTAAGGATAAAGCAATAAATAAAACACTGCGCCTTCAGGGTTTGTCCTGTGAGAGGAGACTGAAAAACAGTCCTCTGCGTCAACAGATGTTGTGGAGAACATAAACCAGGGAGGGAGGGTCAAGGATGCAGGGGAGGGATGCGTGCACTATTTTTAAATACGAGCTGAGGGAATAGCCTATAGTGAAGGTGACAGCTGAGCACCAACCATGAGGAAGGTCTGTCTGCAGTGAAAGTACTTCCGGGGGAACAGCAAGTACCAAGATTCTCATTACAAGTGGTACTTACCACAGTGATAGTATTGCCAGTTACATTTCACTGCACCTATCCTGCCTCCTCAGACCATGTGGCTCCTGAAGGCAAAAACCCTCTGATCTCTTGGGCTCCCAACATTTAGCATGGAGCTTTTATGTTCAGTTCCCAATCATCATTTATAGATTTTCAGAGAACCAAGATATCAGAAAATTCATTTAAAGTATCATGAATTTGTTCTTCAGAATAAAATTAAAATATTTAAGTTTGGAGTATAATCTGCCTAAATCACAATATGCTTCATCAAGACTCATGGCCTAGTCTTTTTCTCTTAATTGCCAAATATATAATATATGGATTTAAACACAGTGAAGTAAAGTTAGCACCTCATAAAACAGAATTTGAGTAACATGACAAAGAAACATCCAATGCCTATCAAGACTCTTACCATTTTTGAGAATCTTCAGTTGAGACAGCTATCAAAATAAATGGCCAATCCTTTTAGTACTTACATTCTCAATATTGACATAAACCATCATCTGACCCTTTACTTCACAGGTTGGCATTTAAATACATTCTCTCCAGTATCCTACTTCTGCAATGACAAGCTCTTCAGTCAAGATTTTTTTCCAGCCAATGTTGGTAGAATACCTAATGCCATCAGTTTTGACAACTCTTTAAAAATCCTACAATACTTAGATTTAAACGGATCACACATGGTAGAACAAGCTAATACCTACCAGCTTTGGAAAAGCCATAAACAAATGATTACAGATGAAGGCATTTTCTAATAATTTAGATATCAAGTGCAGCTCACCTGCCAAAAATGGTTCTGCCCCAGCCATTCTGTTCCTAACTCAGAGCAACAGTGTTCACAGATTTTTACAGCCCAGTCCAGATAACAACATACTAGGTCAAGAACATAAACCAGGGCCACGAATCTGTTGCAAGAAGTCACAGTTTACCAAATAATCAACAATTGTGATGATGTCACCGCCTAAACCTTGAAAAAGTTTAAATCAGTTAAAACAAAAATCAACTCATCAAAAACAGAGAAAGTTTTCAACTATGTATTTTAATCAAGTATGAATGGTTCCAAGCATTAACTAATGTTGAAAAGACAAACTCTCCAGTTTAAACTGAAATAAATATTTCTGATTTTGAACTAGGGACTCATTGAAGCCAAATAAGTTTTCTTATTTCCTTGACTATTCTGTTTCCTGCCTTCACTGTTCCTAAATCCCAAAAGCAAGTCATCCAGTAATATAACAGGAAATATGAATCTTAAGAACCTTAATATTCAGTTTTGCCACACTTTTGAAATAGTCCTTTGTATACAGCAAGGGAAAACTTAGCTTCCTAACAGTGGAACCTTCTCAGAAAAACTCATCTTACACTAAACAGAATAAAGTCAGCATTTCAAAATTGAGTTTAACCAGGCCACTTTTCTATTTACAGCAAATTAAACCATGTAATTCCTGAAAAGGCGTGGAGAGGATTCAAAGAAATATTTGAAAACATCTGCAAAAAACAACTATGACAACCATACAAATAAATGAATACACCAATTCCATTCAAGTTATGAAGATATTTTCCTTTAATTTATCCAAACATTTCACATTCATGAAGTCATTTATTTCAGAGCAAATGTAAGCTTATAATATTAAAAATTAAAATATTACAATATTTACAAGATGGTTGGCAGGGGACACTTGTTGGAAAAAAATAATACAAATATTATCTGCCAGTAAAAATGGCAAACACAGTTTTGTCTTTCTGAAGGTTCTAGTCAATGACTGAAGATGAGGAGCCCCTAATGAAATGCCTTGCCCTGTATGCTCCACTGTCTATAGCTTTAGACCCTCAACATTCTTCTTCAAGTTCAGCAGCTCTTTCTCTTGCCTTCTTTTCTCCAGTTTAAATGCTAATTTGTTAGCTTTCTTCTCCACTCTTCGTTCCTGTTTAAGTACAAGAATATACTTGTATTATTCATATCTTTAAACTGATACAGACTGCTTTTACAAAATTCCCCTAATTTCCCCTCCACCAGCTCTTTGTAAATCTCACATTTGAAAAATATATTTTACCTTGCGCTCTTCTTTTATAGCTTGCTTTCTTGCTCTTTTATCTTCTTTGCTTTCATTTTTAGAACGTGGCTGAGTTGATACTTTCGGAAGATCACTGCCATTAATCATCTGTATTCTTTCAGCTTGCTTTGCTGTGAGTCCTTTCTTTGGTAAGACATTGAGAGGTATTCCTGTTTTAGAAGATATTCGAATTTGTTTGGGCTGAAATACAGATAAAATGGTACTAGAGTTATTTCTCATTCCTATTAAAAAATAGCTCATTAATGACATACTGTTGATGCTTTTTCTAATATCATCCTAGCCACAAAGATGAAAAGTTACTGTGTGAAAATGTGCACTCTATTTTTTTATGCACTGCATCCTTCAAATAGCTCAGCACACTAGGACTTACCTTTGGTTGATACTTGATAAGCTGTGGATGGTTATATAAATTTGAGTACGTACCTAAACAAACAAATAAAAGTCATGCATCAGTAAGCACGTTTTCAGTTCCACAAAGCATTACTGAATTCCTACTATATTTCTGACCTTGCGTTTTCATAGTGCAAAATAGCACTGGAGTCTCTGATCAATGTTTTATAAATTGCTTACACCTCAGTATGGAATATTACTCTTTCCAAATAATTTTTCACAAATTTCCTAAAAGCCTCTTATTAAAATATATGTATTTTTTCAAAGTTGATATGTTTTTTTTTAGACAGAGTTTTGCTCGTTGCCCAGGTTGGAGTGCAATGGCGTGATCTCAGCTCACTGCAACCTCCGCCTCCCGGGTTCAAGCTATTCTCCTGCCTCAGCCTCTCGAGCAGCTGGGATTACAGGTGCCTGCGACCATGCCTGACTAATTTTTGTATTTTTAGTAGAGACGGGGTTTCACCATGTTGGCCAGGCTGCTCTTGAACTGACATCAGGTGATCCACCCGCCTTGGCCTCCCAAAGTGCTGGGATTACTACAGGCATGAGGCACCGCGCCCAGCCTAAAGTTGATATACTTTAATACTTTAAAATTACTATCGTAAAGTGAATATACTTACTACAAATAGATTCACAATCCCACTTCTCTTTGGCTTCTTCAAGGACTACAGTAATCATTTCTTCCTCCTCAGACTCATCAAGCTCATTCATTGGCAGGTCTTGATCCTCCAAGGGTTCAAGGGTATTCAGTTTTACAGAACTTTTAGATGAGATTTTAAAAGTGAAGACCAAGAGGGGGGAAAATGACTTATTATTATACTATGTCACTAAAACCGCAATTTTTAGCTGTGGAAAAAACCAGTATTTTAAATGCACATATTCCAGTGACCCATCCGTCATTTTCTGTCAAACTCTGTTCTACCCAGCCCTGCCTCTTCCCTCCAGTGAGTTTTGGACATTCACTCAGCTGATAGGAAGGTAACATCTAGCTGTGTCTTTCCAAGGCAGCTTCCTAAGAAAACAGGTTTTTAAAGCCTAAAAAAGCATAACTCATCTGTCTCTGCAAAGTATTCAAATATTTCACTCAAACTGTATAGTTTCTTGTTCTGCTATGGAATCTATATATTATAGTGATCATGGAACATCAGAACTTTCTAGCTGATTTGAACGCTTCATCAGTTTCTCTCAGAGAAGAGTCACCTTGATGTGGATGCTGATTTGCCAAAATAACTGGCTGGTCAGTTCCGCTAATCGAGCTGGAGAGACAAATTCTTATCTTTCCACAAGATGTAAATACCTACTTCTCAGAACACCTGGCATTTCAGAAAGATGAAAAGAGCGTATACTTGGAATAATTCTTCAGCCCAAAAGACTAGAAACACCATCTTATTTTCCAAGGGGTATGTGTCCCTTTATTTCTTTTTTTTTTTTGAGACAGAGTCTCGCCCTGTCACCCAGGCTGGAAGCAGTGGTGCTACCTCAGCTCACTGCAACCTCCACCTTCCAGGTTCAAGCAATCCTGTCTCGGCCTCCCAAATAGCTGGGATTACAGGTGTACACCACCACGCCCGGCCTGTCCTTACATTTCACACCTTAATAATACTCATGCTTCTATCAAAACAAAACTTTTAAGCAAAATAAATAAAAGTAAAAAAAAAATTTAAAATTGGCCAGGAGCAGTGGCTCACGCCTATAATCTCAGCACTTTGGGAGACCGAGGCGGGCATATTACATGAGGTCAAGAGTTTGAGACCAGCCTGGCCAACGTGGTGGAACCCCATCTCTACTAAAA